>NC_137427.1:0-492500 GCF_964374335.1 Astatotilapia calliptera
AAAAAACACATGTCAGTTGTTAAGGAAAATGTTATAAAACACTTCTTCAGTAAAGACTCAGAGAAGAGAAACACACAGAACTTCTTGCTAGCAAGGGCAGCCTCCACTCTAAGAGACTCCAGTGAGAGAACTGCCCCGGTCTTTATTTTATACTCCATTGAGCGTGTGTGTGTGTGTGTGTGTGTGTGTGTGTGTGTGTGTGTGTGTGTGTGTGTGTGTCTCTTTTACACAAAAAATACTTATGAGTGCACTTGCAACAACTTTTAATATGCAATGTACAGGACTTGCTTGCTAGGCGCCATCCTGTGGACCAAACATGCAATTGAAAGATGTTATTTTCGCCGGTATAACACCTTCTGACACTTTGTACCGCATTGAGCCAGCAGAGGGAGCACCTCTTGTTCAATCCCAGTGGCACAGCAGCTGCTCTGCTTCTGTGTGTGTGTGTGTGTGTGTGTGTGTGTGTGTGTGACAGAGAGACAGACAGAGAGAGAGAGAGAGACACTTGCTGTGTATTTAAAAAACAAGCGCTCAAACAAACCAAAGAGAACGACAGAGGCAGAAAGACACTGTTTTTTTTGTGGTAACCCATGAGGTCTTGCTATCGAATTGTACAGTGCATCCTGAAGCAAGGCCGAGCAGATGACATAGTGCTCCACAGGCCTGCTTCTGGTGCCTGCTCCTGTACCAACCTGCTGCAGAGGCTTCTGTGAAGGGAAACTGCTACATGTTATGTCACCGATCCCTGCCATGCTGCGTGTCTAACGACCCGGCAGGGCCTGCTGAGTACAGTGGTGGTGGAATCGGCCCGATCGGACACTCCTATCTGCCACTTTGACCTTTTTATTCCGTCAAATTTGGACCCATTTACACCAAGTCCAGAACCGTTGGTGCTATCGACATGGGGTCTTCACCAGCGCGTGCGGAGCGGCAGAAAATCCCCACGTAGACACCACTTTCATCCCTCTACGACACTTACTTTCCCAGTTATTCCATTTTATTCCGTCAAGCTCTGGCTAAATCCCCTTAACCTAACCAACCCTAATCATACCTGCATTTGTCCACTGGAGGGAGACAAAAACACCAAGCTCTGAGATTCAAATTTTGAACTGCAGACCTCACAGTGTCTGTGTGTGTGTGTGTGTGTGTGTGTGCGCTTTGGTGTGTTTGCTTTGGTGTGTGTGTGTGTGTGTGTGTGTGTGTGTGTGTGTGTGTGAGAGAGAGAGAGAGTGACACTTGCTGTGTATTTAAGAAACAAACGCTCAAAGAAACCAAACAGAATGACACAGGCAGAAAGACACTGTTTTATTTTGGTAACCAATGATGCATTTCTTCTTCCCTTGTACAGTGCACCCTGAAGCCGTGTGTGGACCAGGAGATCAGCAGAACAGGAACCACAGAGCGTCAGCGGCAGACATCCAAGCTGCACAGGGCACACGCAGCACCAGGCAGAATTAATGACGTCCCTGATCCACAGCTCAAGCCCAGCCACCCGCTGCCTCCTCGCCGCCTCCTCCCGGGACCTTCAAGGACCACCCACCAGCCACTGGTACACATTCCAATCTTACACAATGGCCCCAGCATCACAGGGCATCTCCTGACATTAAAATCTATCCTGATTTCTGTTGTTTCCCTCATCTCTGAGCCGCTGAGTGTGAGTGTGTGTGTGTGTGTGTGTGTGTGTGTGTGTGTGTGTGTGTGTGTGTTGACAGAGAGAGAGAGAGAGAGACAGAGAGAGAGAGAGAGAGAGAGGGAGAGATACAAAGGAATGTAATTCAAATTTTGCACTTCAGACCTTACAGTGTGTGTGTGTGTGTGTGTGTGTGTGTGTGTGTGTGTGTGTGTGTGTGTGTGTCTTTTACACAAAAAATGCACTTGCAACAACTTTAATATGGAATGTACTGGACTTCCCAGCTAGGCGCCCTCCTGTGGACGACAGGTGCAATTGATTGTCAAAAGCAGATATCTAACAGCTTCTGACACTTTGTACCGCATTGAGCCAGCAGAGGGAGCCCCCCTGGTTCAATCCCAGTTGCACAGCAGTTGTGACCAGCTTCTGTCTGTGTGCTTTGGTGTGTGTGAGTGTGTGTGTGTGTGTGTGTTGACAGAGAGAGAGAGAGACAGAGAGAGAGAGAGAGAGAGAGAGAGAGAGGGAGAGATACAAAGGAATGTAATTCAAATTTTGCACTTCAGACCTTACAGTGTGTGTGTGTGTGTGTGTGTGTGTGTGTTGACAGAGAGAGAGAGAGAGAGAGAGAGAGAGGGAGAGATACAAAGGAATGTAATTCAAATTTTCCACTTCAGACCTTACAGTGTGTGTGTGTGTGTGTGTGTGTGTGTGTGTGTCTTTTACACAAAAAATGCACTTGCAACAACTTTAATATGGAATGTACTGGACTTCCCAGCTAGGCGCCCTCCTGTGGACGACAGGTGCAATCCCAGTTGCACAGCACTTGACCAGCTTCTGTGTGTGTGTGTGTGACAGACAGACAGACAGACAGACAGACAGAGAGGGAGATTCAAAGCATCAGGACCAGGAGATGACACAGTGCTCCAAAGGCCTGGTTCTGCTGCCTCCTCCTCCACCCACCTGCTGCAGACGCTTCTGTGAAGGGAAACTGCTACATGTTATGTCACCGATCCCTGCCATGCTGCGTGTCTAACGACCCGGCAGGGCCTGCTGAGTACAGTGGTGGTGGAATCGGCCCGATCGGACACTCCTATCTGCCACTTTGACCTTTTTATTCCGTCAAATTTGGACCCATTTACACCAAGTCCAGAACCGTTGGTGCTATCGACATGGGGTCTTCACCAGCGCGTGCGGAGCGGCAGAAAATCCCCACGTAGACACCACTTTCATCCCTCTACGACACTTACTTTCCCAGTTATTCCATTTTATTCCGTCAAGCTCTGGCTAAATCCCCTTAACCTAACCAACCCTAATCATACCTGCATTTGTCCACTGGAGGGAGACAAAAACACCAAGCTCTGAGATTCAAATTTTGAACTGCAGACCTCACAGTGTCTGTGTGTGTGTGTGTGTGTGTGTGTGCGCTTTGGTGTGTTTGCTTTGGTGTGTGTGTGTGTGTGTGTGTGTGTGTGTGTGTGTGACAGAGAGAGAGAGAGTGACACTTGCTGTGTATTTAAGAAACAAACGCTCAAAGAAACCAAACAGAATGACACAGGCAGAAAGACACTGTTTTATTTTGGTAACCAATGATGCATTTCTTCTTCCCTTGTACAGTGCACCCTGAAGCCGTGTGTGGACCAGGAGATCAGCAGAACAGGAACCACAGAGCGTCAGCGGCAGACATCCAAGCTGCACAGGGCACACGCAGCACCAGGCAGAATTAATGACGTCCCTGATCCACAGCTCAAGCCCAGCCACCCGCTGCCTCCTCGCCGCCTCCTCCCGGGACCTTCAAGGACCACCCACCAGCCACTGGTACACATTCCAATCTTACACAATGGCCCCAGCATCACAGGGCATCTCCTGACATTAAAATCTATCCTGATTTCTGTTGTTTTTCCCTCATCTCTGAGCCGCTGAGTGTGAGTGTGTGTGTGTGTGTGTGTGTGTGTGTGTGTGTGTGTGTGTGTGTGTGTGTGTGTGTCTCTCTCTCTTTTACACAAAAAACACATGTCAGTTGTTAAGGAAAATGTTATAAAACACTTCTTCAGTAAAGACTCAGAGAAGAGAAACACACAGAACTTCTTGCTAGCAAGGGCAGCCTCCACTCTAAGAGACTCCAGTGAGAGAACTGCCCCGGTCTTTATTTTATACTCCATTGAGCGTGTGTGTGTGTGTGTGTGTGTGTGTGTGTGTGTGTGTGTGTGTGTGTGTGTGTTTTCTTTTTTACACAAAAAATACTTATGAGTGCACTTGCAACAACTTTTAATATGCAATGTACAGGACTTGCTTGCTAGGCGCCATCCTGTGGACCAAACATGCAATTGAAAGATGTTATTTTCGCCGGTATAACACCTTCTGACACTTTGTACCGCATTGAGCCAGCAGAGGGAGCACCTCTTGTTCAATCCCAGTGGCACAGCAGCTGCTCTGCTTCTGTGTGTGTGTGTGTGTGTGTGTGTGTGACAGAGAGACAGACAGAGAGAGAGAGAGAGAGACACTTGCTGTGTATTTAAAAAACAAGCGCTCAAACAAACCAAAGAGAACGACAGAGGCAGAAAGACACTGTTTTTTTTGTGGTAACCCATGAGGTCTTGCTATCGAATTGTACAGTGCATCCTGAAGCAAGGCCGAGCAGATGACATAGTGCTCCACAGGCCTGCTTCTGGTGCCTGCTCCTGTACCAACCTGCTGCAGAGGCTTCTGTGAAGGGAAACTGCTACATGTTATGTCACCAATCCCTGCCATGCTGCGTGTCTAACGACCCGGCAGGGCCTGCTGAGTACAGTGGTGGTGGAATCGGCCCGATCGGACACTCCTATCTGCCACTTTGACCTTTTTATTCCGTCAAATTTGGACCCATTTACACCAAGTCCAGAACCGTTGGTGCTATCGACATGGGGTCTTCACCAGCGCGTGCGGAGCGGCAGAAAATCCCCACGTAGACACCACTTTCATCCCTCTACGACACTTACTTTCCCAGTTATTCCATTTTATTCCGTCAAGCTCTGGCTAAATCCCCTTAACCTAACCAACCCTAATCATACCTGCATTTGTCCACTGGAGGGAGACAAAACACCAAGCTCTGAGATTCAAATTTTGAACTGCAGACCTCACAGTGTCTGTGTGTGTGTGTGTGTGTGTGTGTGCGCTTTGGTGTGTTTGCTTTGGTGTGTGTGTGTGTGTGTGTGTGTGTGTGTGTGTGTGACAGAGAGAGAGAGTGACACTTGCTGTGTATTTAAGAAACAAACGCTCAAAGAAACCAAACAGAATGACACAGGCAGAAAGACACTGTTTTATTTTGGTAACCAATGATGCATTTCTTCTTCCCTTGTACAGTGCACCCTGAAGCCGTGTGTGGACCAGGAGATCAGCAGAACAGGAACCACAGAGCGTCAGCGGCAGACATCCAAGCTGCACAGGGCACACGCAGCACCAGGCAGAATTAATGACGTCCCTGATCCACAGCTCAAGCCCAGCCACCCGCTGCCTCCTCGCCGCCTCCTCCCGGGACCTTCAAGGACCACCCACCAGCCACTGGTACACATTCCAATCTTACACAATGGCCCCAGCATCACAGGGCATCTCCTGACATTAAAATCTATCCTGATTTCTGTTGTTTCCCTCATCTCTGAGCCGCTGAGTGTGAGTGTGTGTGTGTGTGTGTGTGTGTGTGTGTGTGTGTGTGTGTGTGTGTGTGTGTCTCTCTCTCTTACACAAAAAACACATGTCAGTTGTTAAGGAAAATGTTATAAAACACTTCTTCAGTAAAGACTCAGAGAAGAGAAACACACAGAACTTCTTGCTAGCAAGGGCAGCCTCCACTCTAAGAGACTCCAGTGAGAGAACTGCCCCGGTCTTTATTTTATACTCCATTGAGCGTGTGTGTGTGTGTGTGTGTGTGTGTGTGTGTGTGTGTGTGTGTGTGTGTGTGTCTCTTTTACACAAAAAATACTTATGAGTGCACTTGCAACAACTTTTAATATGCAATGTACAGGACTTGCTTGCTAGGCGCCATCCTGTGGACCAAACATGCAATTGAAAGATGTTATTTTCGCCGGTATAACACCTTCTGACACTTTGTACCGCATTGAGCCAGCAGAGGGAGCACCTCTTGTTCAATCCCAGTGGCACAGCAGCTGCTCTGCTTCTGTGTGTGTGTGTGTGTGTGTGTGTGTGTGTGTGACAGAGAGACAGACAGAGAGAGAGAGAGACACTTGCTGTGTATTTAAAAAACAAGCGCTCAAACAAACCAAAGAGAACGACAGAGGCAGAAAGACACTGTTTGTGGTAACCCATGAGGTCTTGCTATCGAATTGTACAGTGCATCCTGAAGCAAGGCCGAGCAGATGACATAGTGCTCCACAGGCCTGCTTCTGGTGCCTGCTCCTGTACCAACCTGCTGCAGAGGCTTCTGTGAAGGGAAACTGCTACATGTTATGTCACCGATCCCTGCCATGCTGCGTGTCTAACGACCCGGCAGGGCCTGCTGAGTACAGTGGTGGTGGAATCGGCCCGATCGGACACTCCTATCTGCCACTTTGACCTTTTTATTCCGTCAAATTTGGACCCATTTACACCAAGTCCAGAACCGTTGGTGCTATCGACATGGGGTCTTCACCAGCGCGTGCGGAGCGGCAGAAAATCCCCACGTAGACACCACTTTCATCCCTCTACGACACTTACTTTCCCAGTTATTCCATTTTATTCCGTCAAGCTCTGGCTAAATCCCCTTAACCTAACCAACCCTAATCATACCTGCATTTGTCCACTGGAGGGAGACAAAAACACCAAGCTCTGAGATTCAAATTTTGAACTGCAGACCTCACAGTGTCTGTGTGTGTGTGTGTGTGTGTGTGTGCGCTTTGGTGTGTTTGCTTTGGTGTGTGTGTGTGTGTGTGTGTGTGTGTGTGTGTGTGACAGAGAGAGAGAGAGTGACACTTGCTGTGTATTTAAGAAACAAACGCTCAAAGAAACCAAACAGAATGACACAGGCAGAAAGACACTGTTTTATTTTGGTAACCAATGATGCATTTCTTCTTCCCTTGTACAGTGCACCCTGAAGCCGTGTGTGGACCAGGAGATCAGCAGAACAGGAACCACAGAGCGTCAGCGGCAGACATCCAAGCTGCACAGGGCACACGCAGCACCAGGCAGAATTAATGACGTCCCTGATCCACAGCTCAAGCCCAGCCACCCGCTGCCTCCTCGCCGCCTCCTCCCGGGACCTTCAAGGACCACCCACCAGCCACTGGTACACATTCCAATCTTACACAATGGCCCCAGCATCACAGGGCATCTCCTGACATTAAAATCTATCCTGATTTCTGTTGTTTTTCCCTCATCTCTGAGCCGCTGAGTGTGAGTGTGTGTGTGTGTGTGTGTGTGTGTGTGTGTGTGTGTGTGTGTGTGTTGACAGAGAGAGAGAGAGAGAGACAGAGAGAGAGAGAGAGAGAGAGAGGGAGAGATACAAAGGAATGTAATTCAAATTTTGCACTTCAGACCTTACAGTGTGTGTGTGTGTGTGTGTGTGTGTGTGTGTGTGTGTGTGTGTGTGTGTGTCTTTTACACAAAAAATGCACTTGCAACAACTTTAATATGGAATGTACTGGACTTCCCAGCTAGGCGCCCTCCTGTGGACGACAGGTGCAATTGATTGTCAAAAGCAGATATCTAACAGCTTCTGACACTTTGTACCGCATTGAGCCAGCAGAGGGAGCCCCCCTGGTTCAATCCCAGTTGCACAGCAGTTGTGACCAGCTTCTGTCTGTGTGCTTTGGTGTGTGTGAGTGTGTGTGTGTGTGTGTGTTGACAGAGAGAGAGAGAGACAGAGAGAGAGAGAGAGAGAGAGAGAGAGAGAGAGAGAGGGAGAGATACAAAGGAATGTAATTCAAATTTTGCACTTCAGACCTTACAGTGTGTGTGTGTGTGTGTGTGTGTGTGTGTGTGTTGACAGAGAGAGAGAGAGAGAGAGAGAGAGGGAGAGATACAAAGGAATGTAATTCAAATTTTCCACTTCAGACCTTACAGTGTGTGTGTGTGTGTGTGTGTGTGTGTGTGTGTGTCTTTTACACAAAAAATGCACTTGCAACAACTTTAATATGGAATGTACTGGACTTCCCAGCTAGGCGCCCTCCTGTGGACGACAGGTGCAATCCCAGTTGCACAGCACTTGACCAGCTTCTGTGTGTGTGTGTGTGACAGACAGACAGACAGACAGACAGACAGAGAGGGAGATTCAAAGCATCAGGACCAGGAGATGACACAGTGCTCCAAAGGCCTGGTTCTGCTGCCTCCTCCTCCACCCACCTGCTGCAGACGCTTCTGTGAAGGGAAACTGCTACATGTTATGTCACCGATCCCTGCCATGCTGCGTGTCTAACGACCCGGCAGGGCCTGCTGAGTACAGTGGTGGTGGAATCGGCCCGATCGGACACTCCTATCTGCCACTTTGACCTTTTTATTCCGTCAAATTTGGACCCATTTACACCAAGTCCAGAACCGTTGGTGCTATCGACATGGGGTCTTCACCAGCGCGTGCGGAGCGGCAGAAAATCCCCACGTAGACACCACTTTCATCCCTCTACGACACTTACTTTCCCAGTTATTCCATTTTATTCCGTCAAGCTCTGGCTAAATCCCCTTAACCTAACCAACCCTAATCATACCTGCATTTGTCCACTGGAGGGAGACAAAACACCAAGCTCTGAGATTCAAATTTTGAACTGCAGACCTCACAGTGTCTGTGTGTGTGTGTGTGTGTGTGTGTGCGCTTTGGTGTGTTTGCTTTGGTGTGTGTGTGTGTGTGTGTGTGTGTGTGTGTGTGTGACAGAGAGAGAGAGAGTGACACTTGCTGTGTATTTAAGAAACAAACGCTCAAAGAAACCAAACAGAATGACACAGGCAGAAAGACACTGTTTTATTTTGGTAACCAATGATGCATTTCTTCTTCCCTTGTACAGTGCACCCTGAAGCCGTGTGTGGACCAGGAGATCAGCAGAACAGGAACCACAGAGCGTCAGCGGCAGACATCCAAGCTGCACAGGGCACACGCAGCACCAGGCAGAATTAATGACGTCCCTGATCCACAGCTCAAGCCCAGCCACCCGCTGCCTCCTCGCCGCCTCCTCCCGGGACCTTCAAGGACCACCCACCAGCCACTGGTACACATTCCAATCTTACACAATGGCCCCAGCATCACAGGGCATCTCCTGACATTAAAATCTATCCTGATTTCTGTTGTTTTTCCCTCATCTCTGAGCCGCTGAGTGTGAGTGTGTGTGTGTGTGTGTGTGTGTGTGTGTGTGTGTGTGTGTGTGTGTGTGTCTCTCTCTCTCTTTTACACAAAAAACACATGTCAGTTGTTAAGGAAAATGTTATAAAACACTTCTTCAGTAAAGACTCAGAGAAGAGAAACACACAGAACTTCTTGCTAGCAAGGGCAGCCTCCACTCTAAGAGACTCCAGTGAGAGAACTGCCCCGGTCTTTATTTTATACTCCATTGAGCGTGTGTGTGTGTGTGTGTGTGTGTGTGTGTGTGTGTGTGTGTGTGTGTGTGTGTGTGTGTGTGTGTGTGTGTGTCTCTTTTACACAAAAAATACATGTGAGTGCACTTGCAACAACTTTTAATATGCAATGTACAGGACTTGCTTGCTAGGCGCCATCCTGTGGACCAAACATGCAATTGAAAGATGTTATTTTCGCCGGTATAACACCTTCTGACACTTTGTACCGCATTGAGCCAGCAGAGGGAGCACCTCTTGTTCAATCCCAGTGGCACAGCAGCTGCTCTGCTTCTGTGTGTGTGTGTGTGTGTGTGTGTGTGTGTGTGTGTGACAGAGAGACAGACAGAGAGAGAGAGAGAGAGACACTTGCTGTGTATTTAAAAAACAAGCGCTCAAACAAACCAAAGAGAACGACAGAGGCAGAAAGACACTGTTTTTTTTGTGGTAACCCATGAGGTCTTGCTATCGAATTGTACAGTGCATCCTGAAGCAAGGCCGAGCAGATGACATAGTGCTCCACAGGCCTGCTTCTGGTGCCTGCTCCTGTACCAACCTGCTGCAGAGGCTTCTGTGAAGGGAAACTGCTACATGTTATGTCACCAATCCCTGCCATGCTGCGTGTCTAACGACCCGGCAGGGCCTGCTGAGTACAGTGGTGGTGGACCCAGGCCCTCTGCACCTTCCTTTCTCCGACTGGGACCCTTTTGTCCCATCCTTTTTGGTCCGATTCGCCATATCTCCAGAACCGAAGAAGCCATCGGCGTGGCTTCTTCGCCACAGCGTCCGGCACCCACCAAAACCCCCACCTAGACACCAACATCAGCCCTCTACACCTCTTACTTTTTCAGTTATTCCACTTTTGTCCCATCCTCTCCTGGCTTTTTCCCCATAACCTATCATTTAAGCCTCATCATACCTGCCGTGGGCCACTGGAGGGAGACAAATCACCATGCACTAAAATTCAAATTTTGCACTGCAAACCTCACAGTGTCTGTGTCTGTGTGTGTGTGTGTGTGTGTGTGTGTGTGTGTGTGTGTGTGTGTGTGTGTGCGTGTGTGTGTGTGCGTGTGTGTGTGTGCGTGTGTGTGTGTGTGTGTGTGACAGAGAGACAGACAGAGAGAGAGAGAGAGAGACACTTGCTGTGTATTTAAGAAACAAACGCTCAAAGAAACCAAACAGAATGACACAGGCAGAAAGACACTGTTTTATTTTGGTAACCAATGATGCATTTCTTCTTCCCTTGTACAGTGCACCCTGAAGCCGTGTGTGGACCAGGAGATCAGCAGAACAGGAACCACAGAGCGTCAGCGGCAGACATCCAAGCTGCACAGGGCACACGCAGCACCAGGCAGAATTAATGACGTCCCTGATCCACAGCTCAAGCCCAGCCACCCGCTGCCTCCTCGCCGCCTCCTCCCGGGACCTTCAAGGACCACCCACCAGCCACTGGTACACATTCCAATCTTACACAATGGCCCCAGCATCACAGGGCATCTCCTGACATTAAAATCTATCCTGATTTCTGTTGTTTTTCCCTCATCTCTGAGCCGCTGAGTGTGAGTGTGTGTGTGTGTGTGTGTGTGTGTGTGTGTGTGTGTGTGTGTGTGTTGACAGAGAGAGAGAGAGAGAGACAGAGAGAGAGAGAGAGAGAGAGAGGGAGAGATACAAAGGAATGTAATTCAAATTTTGCACTTCAGACCTTACAGTGTGTGTGTGTGTGTGTGTGTGTGTGTGTGTGTGTGTGTGTGTCTTTTACACAAAAAATGCACTTGCAACAACTTTAATATGGAATGTACTGGACTTCCCAGCTAGGCGCCCTCCTGTGGACGACAGGTGCAATTGATTGTCAAAAGCAGATATCTAACAGCTTCTGACACTTTGTACCGCATTGAGCCAGCAGAGGGAGCCCCCCTGGTTCAATCCCAGTTGCACAGCAGTTGTGACCAGCTTCTGTCTGTGTGCTTTGGTGTGTGTGAGTGTGTGTGTGTGTGTGTGTTGACAGAGAGAGAGAGAGACAGAGAGAGAGAGAGAGAGAGAGAGAGAGAGAGAGAGGGAGAGATACAAAGGAATGTAATTCAAATTTTGCACTTCAGACCTTACAGTGTGTGTGTGTGTGTGTGTGTGTGTGTGTGTGTTGACAGAGAGAGAGAGAGAGAGAGAGAGAGGGAGAGATACAAAGGAATGTAATTCAAATTTTCCACTTCAGACCTTACAGTGTGTGTGTGTGTGTGTGTGTGTGTGTGTGTGTCTTTTACACAAAAAATGCACTTGCAACAACTTTAATATGGAATGTACTGGACTTCCCAGCTAGGCGCCCTCCTGTGGACGACAGGTGCAATCCCAGTTGCACAGCACTTGACCAGCTTCTGTGTGTGTGTGTGTGACAGACAGACAGACAGACAGAGAGGGAGATTCAAAGCATCAGGACCAGGAGATGACACAGTGCTCCAAAGGCCTGGTTCTGCTGCCTCCTCCTCCACCCACCTGCTGCAGACGCTTCTGTGAAGGGAAACTGCTACATGTTATGTCACCGATCCCTGCCATGCTGCGTGTCTAACGACCCGGCAGGGCCTGCTGAGTACAGTGGTGGTGGAATCGGCCCGATCGGACACTCCTATCTGCCACTTTGACCTTTTTATTCCGTCAAATTTGGACCCATTTACACCAAGTCCAGAACCGTTGGTGCTATCGACATGGGGTCTTCACCAGCGCGTGCGGAGCGGCAGAAAATCCCCACGTAGACACCACTTTCATCCCTCTACGACACTTACTTTCCCAGTTATTCCATTTTATTCCGTCAAGCTCTGGCTAAATCCCCTTAACCTAACCCTAACCCTAACCCTAACCCCCTAACCCTAACCCTAACCCTAACCCCCTAACCCTAACCCTAACCCTAACCCTAACCCCCTAACCCTAACCCCTAACCCCTAACCCCTAACCCTAACCCTAACCCTAACCCCCCCTACCCTAACCCCCTAACCCCTAACCCTAACCCACTCTCTCCCTAAGAATGGGAATCCCCCCACCCACTAACTTTCCCTAACCCTAACCCCTTTGACCCCCCTCCCCTCCTCCCCCCTCTTATCCCTCACCTAAGGGAACAATATAAAACCTAAGAAAAGGAAGCAGAAAGTCACGTAAAAGACACAAAGAAAGATGAGACAAACAAAGAGGGAAAAAGTGACACAAACAAAGAAAAGAGAAACTAAGAAAGTCACGTAAAGAACACAAAGAAAGATATGAAAACTCAAGAAAGAGCATAAGGAAGTCACGTATAAGACACATAAAGCCTAAGAAAAGGAAGAAGAAAGTCACGTAAAAGACACCAAGAAAGATAAGACAAACAAAGAGGAAAAAGTGACACAAACAAAGAAAAGAGAAACTAAGAAAGTCACGTAAAGGACACAAAGAAAGATAAGAAAACTCAAGAAAGAGCAAAAGGAAGTCACGTAAAAGACACAAGTTAATAATAAGAAAGTCACGTTAAAGACACAAAGAAAGATAAGACAAACAAAGGAGGAATAAGTGACACAAACAGAAAAAATGGAAAGGATATAAAGGAAGGGGGTGCCATTAAAGAGAATATAAAGAACACAGGACGGGATGTCTATAATGCAGGGGGTGCCATGTAAACAAAAAGAAGAAAACATAGAGAAAAAAACAAGTAAACAAAAGGGTTGAGGTTGAAAGACAAAACGTAAAGAAAGACAGACAAAGGGAGAATCACGTAAAAGCTGAGAAACAGAAAAAGCTTAGAAAAAGAAATCTCAAAAGAAACAAAAGGGGCGGAGACAGCCCAGTATAAAAGGCCCCGAGTGGCAACATAGAGAACAGAAAGACGTTGGGCCAGCCTGAAGAAGGCTGCACCCAGCCGAAACGTCGCGATGGCCCAACGGCAGTGCACTACACCCGCTAAGGGTAATTTTTTGAACAGGGGGCACCGTTCCCAGTCCCATTTGATGGACCGTGCATTCAGGTTCCGGCAATAGCCGGGCCTGGTCTTTACCCAACACCTAACCAGCCTGTGCCTCATGGGATTGGTGGTGCCCCTGCCTAATAACTCTCTCCCTAAGAATGGGAATCCCCCCACCCACTAACTTTCCCTAACCCTAACCCCTTTGACCCCCCTCCCCTCCTCCCCCCTCTTATCCCTCACCTAAGGGAACAATATAAAACCTAAGAAAAGGAAGCAGAAAGTCACGTAAAAGACACAAAGAAAGATGAGACAAACAAAGAGGGAAAAAGTGACACAAACAAAGAAAAGAGAAACTAAGAAAGTCACGTAAAGAACACAAAGAAAGATATGAAAACTCAAGAAAGAGCATAAGGAAGTCACGTATAAGACACATAAAGCCTAAGAAAAGGAAGAAGAAAGTCACGTAAAAGACACCAAGAAAGATAAGACAAACAAAGAGGAAAAAGTGACACAAACAAAGAAAAGAGAAACTAAGAAAGTCACGTAAAGGACACAAAGAAAGATAAGAAAACTCAAGAAAGAGCAAAAGGAAGTCACGTAAAAGACACAAGTTAATAATAAGAAAGTCACGTTAAAGACACAAAGAAAGATAAGACAAACAAAGGAGGAATAAGTGACACAAACAGAAAAAATGGAAAGGATATAAAGGAAGGGGGTGCCATTAAAGAGAATATAAAGAACACAGGACGGGATGTCTATAATGCAGGGGGTGCCATGTAAACAAAAAGAAGAAAACATAGAGAAAAAAACAAGTAAACAAAAGGGTTGAGGTTGAAAGACAAAACGTAAAGAAAGACAGACAAAGGGAGAATCACGTAAAAGCTGAGAAACAGAAAAAGCTTAGAAAAAGAAATCTCAAAAGAAACAAAAGGGGCGGAGACAGCCCAGTATAAAAGGCCCCGAGTGGCAACATAGAGAACAGAAAGACGTTGGGCCAGCCTGAAGAAGGCTGCACCCAGCCGAAACGTCGCGATGGCCCAACGGCAGTGCACTACACCCGCTAAGGGTAATTTTTTGAACAGGGGGCACCGTTCCCAGTCCCATTTGATGGACCGTGCATTCAGGTTCCGGCAATAGCCGGGCCTGGTCTTTACCCAACACCTAACCAGCCTGTGCCTCATGGGATTGGTGGTGCCCCTGCCTAATAACTCTCTCCCTAAGAATGGGAATCCCCCCACCCACTAACTTTCCCTAACCCTAACCCCTTTGACCCCCCTCCCCTCCTCCCCCCTCTTATCCCTCACCTAAGGGAACAATATAAAACCTAAGAAAAGGAAGCAGAAAGTCACGTAAAAGACACAAAGAAAGATGAGACAAACAAAGAGGGAAAAAGTGACACAAACAAAGAAAAGAGAAACTAAGAAAGTCACGTAAAGAACACAAAGAAAGATATGAAAACTCAAGAAAGAGCATAAGGAAGTCACGTATAAGACACATAAAGCCTAAGAAAAGGAAGAAGAAAGTCACGTAAAAGACACCAAGAAAGATAAGACAAACAAAGAGGAAAAAGTGACACAAACAAAGAAAAGAGAAACTAAGAAAGTCACGTAAAGGACACAAAGAAAGATAAGAAAACTCAAGAAAGAGCAAAAGGAAGTCACGTAAAAGACACAAGTTAATAATAAGAAAGTCACGTTAAAGACACAAAGAAAGATAAGACAAACAAAGGAGGAATAAGTGACACAAACAGAAAAAATGGAAAGGATATAAAGGAAGGGGGTGCCATTAAAGAGAATATAAAGAACACAGGACGGGATGTCTATAATGCAGGGGGTGCCATGTAAACAAAAAGAAGAAAACATAGAGAAAAAAACAAGTAAACAAAAGGGTTGAGGTTGAAAGACAAAACGTAAAGAAAGACAGACAAAGGGAGAATCACGTAAAAGCTGAGAAACAGAAAAAGCTTAGAAAAAGAAATCTCAAAAGAAACAAAAGGGGCGGAGACAGCCCAGTATAAAAGGCCCCGAGTGGCAACATAGAGAACAGAAAGACGTTGGGCCAGCCTGAAGAAGGCTGCACCCAGCCGAAACGTCGCGATGGCCCAACGGCAGTGCACTACACCCGCTAAGGGTAATTTTTTGAACAGGGGGCACCGTTCCCAGTCCCATTTGATGGACCGTGCATTCAGGTTCCGGCAATAGCCGGGCCTGGTCTTTACCCAACACCTAACCAGCCTGTGCCTCATGGGATTGGTGGTGCCCCTGCCTAATAACTCTCTCCCTAAGAATGGGAATCCCCCCACCCACTAACTTTCCCTAACCCTAACCCCTTTGACCCCCCTCCCCTCCTCCCCCCTCTTATCCCTCACCTAAGGGAACAATATAAAACCTAAGAAAAGGAAGCAGAAAGTCACGTAAAAGACACAAAGAAAGATGAGACAAACAAAGAGGGAAAAAGTGACACAAACAAAGAAAAGAGAAACTAAGAAAGTCACGTAAAGAACACAAAGAAAGATATGAAAACTCAAGAAAGAGCATAAGGAAGTCACGTATAAGACACATAAAGCCTAAGAAAAGGAAGAAGAAAGTCACGTAAAAGACACCAAGAAAGATAAGACAAACAAAGAGGAAAAAGTGACACAAACAAAGAAAAGAGAAACTAAGAAAGTCACGTAAAGGACACAAAGAAAGATAAGAAAACTCAAGAAAGAGCAAAAGGAAGTCACGTAAAAGACACAAGTTAATAATAAGAAAGTCACGTTAAAGACACAAAGAAAGATAAGACAAACAAAGGAGGAATAAGTGACACAAACAGAAAAAATGGAAAGGATATAAAGGAAGGGGGTGCCATTAAAGAGAATATAAAGAACACAGGACGGGATGTCTATAATGCAGGGGGTGCCATGTAAACAAAAAGAAGAAAACATAGAGAAAAAAACAAGTAAACAAAAGGGTTGAGGTTGAAAGACAAAACGTAAAGAAAGACAGACAAAGGGAGAATCACGTAAAAGCTGAGAAACAGAAAAAGCTTAGAAAAAGAAATCTCAAAAGAAACAAAAGGGGCGGAGACAGCCCAGTATAAAAGGCCCCGAGTGGCAACATAGAGAACAGAAAGACGTTGGGCCAGCCTGAAGAAGGCTGCACCCAGCCGAAACGTCGCGATGGCCCAACGGCAGTGCACTACACCCGCTAAGGGTAATTTTTTGAACAGGGGGCACCGTTCCCAGTCCCATTTGATGGACCGTGCATTCAGGTTCCGGCAATAGCCGGGCCTGGTCTTTACCCAACACCTAACCAGCCTGTGCCTCATGGGATTGGTGGTGCCCCTGCCTAATAACTCTCTCCCTAAGAATGGGAATCCCCCCACCCACTAACTTTCCCTAACCCTAACCCCTTTGACCCCCCTCCCCTCCTCCCCCCTCTTATCCCTCACCTAAGGGAACAATATAAAACCTAAGAAAAGGAAGCAGAAAGTCACGTAAAAGACACAAAGAAAGATGAGACAAACAAAGAGGGAAAAAGTGACACAAACAAAGAAAAGAGAAACTAAGAAAGTCACGTAAAGAACACAAAGAAAGATATGAAAACTCAAGAAAGAGCATAAGGAAGTCACGTATAAGACACATAAAGCCTAAGAAAAGGAAGAAGAAAGTCACGTAAAAGACACCAAGAAAGATAAGACAAACAAAGAGGAAAAAGTGACACAAACAAAGAAAAGAGAAACTAAGAAAGTCACGTAAAGGACACAAAGAAAGATAAGAAAACTCAAGAAAGAGCAAAAGGAAGTCACGTAAAAGACACAAGTTAATAATAAGAAAGTCACGTTAAAGACACAAAGAAAGATAAGACAAACAAAGGAGGAATAAGTGACACAAACAGAAAAAATGGAAAGGATATAAAGGAAGGGGGTGCCATTAAAGAGAATATAAAGAACACAGGACGGGATGTCTATAATGCAGGGGGTGCCATGTAAACAAAAAGAAGAAAACATAGAGAAAAAAACAAGTAAACAAAAGGGTTGAGGTTGAAAGACAAAACGTAAAGAAAGACAGACAAAGGGAGAATCACGTAAAAGCTGAGAAACAGAAAAAGCTTAGAAAAAGAAATCTCAAAAGAAACAAAAGGGGCGGAGACAGCCCAGTATAAAAGGCCCCGAGTGGCAACATAGAGAACAGAAAGACGTTGGGCCAGCCTGAAGAAGGCTGCACCCAGCCGAAACGTCGCGATGGCCCAACGGCAGTGCACTACACCCGCTAAGGGTAATTTTTTGAACAGGGGGCACCGTTCCCAGTCCCATTTGATGGACCGTGCATTCAGGTTCCGGCAATAGCCGGGCCTGGTCTTTACCCAACACCTAACCAGCCTGTGCCTCATGGGATTGGTGGTGCCCCTGCCTAATAACTCTCTCCCTAAGAATGGGAATCCCCCCACCCACTAACTTTCCCTAACCCTAACCCCTTTGACCCCCCTCCCCTCCTCCCCCCTCTTATCCCTCACCTAAGGGAACAATATAAAACCTAAGAAAAGGAAGCAGAAAGTCACGTAAAAGACACAAAGAAAGATGAGACAAACAAAGAGGGAAAAAGTGACACAAACAAAGAAAAGAGAAACTAAGAAAGTCACGTAAAGAACACAAAGAAAGATATGAAAACTCAAGAAAGAGCATAAGGAAGTCACGTATAAGACACATAAAGCCTAAGAAAAGGAAGAAGAAAGTCACGTAAAAGACACCAAGAAAGATAAGACAAACAAAGAGGAAAAAGTGACACAAACAAAGAAAAGAGAAACTAAGAAAGTCACGTAAAGGACACAAAGAAAGATAAGAAAACTCAAGAAAGAGCAAAAGGAAGTCACGTAAAAGACACAAGTTAATAATAAGAAAGTCACGTTAAAGACACAAAGAAAGATAAGACAAACAAAGGAGGAATAAGTGACACAAACAGAAAAAATGGAAAGGATATAAAGGAAGGGGGTGCCATTAAAGAGAATATAAAGAACACAGGACGGGATGTCTATAATGCAGGGGGTGCCATGTAAACAAAAAGAAGAAAACATAGAGAAAAAAACAAGTAAACAAAAGGGTTGAGGTTGAAAGACAAAACGTAAAGAAAGACAGACAAAGGGAGAATCACGTAAAAGCTGAGAAACAGAAAAAGCTTAGAAAAAGAAATCTCAAAAGAAACAAAAGGGGCGGAGACAGCCCAGTATAAAAGGCCCCGAGTGGCAACATAGAGAACAGAAAGACGTTGGGCCAGCCTGAAGAAGGCTGCACCCAGCCGAAACGTCGCGATGGCCCAACGGCAGTGCACTACACCCGCTAAGGGTAATTTTTTGAACAGGGGGCACCGTTCCCAGTCCCATTTGATGGACCGTGCATTCAGGTTCCGGCAATAGCCGGGCCTGGTCTTTACCCAACACCTAACCAGCCTGTGCCTCATGGGATTGGTGGTGCCCCTGCCTAATAACTCTCTCCCTAAGAATGGGAATCCCCCCACCCACTAACTTTCCCTAACCCTAACCCCTTTGACCCCCCTCCCCTCCTCCCCCCTCTTATCCCTCACCTAAGGGAACAATATAAAACCTAAGAAAAGGAAGCAGAAAGTCACGTAAAAGACACAAAGAAAGATGAGACAAACAAAGAGGGAAAAAGTGACACAAACAAAGAAAAGAGAAACTAAGAAAGTCACGTAAAGAACACAAAGAAAGATATGAAAACTCAAGAAAGAGCATAAGGAAGTCACGTATAAGACACATAAAGCCTAAGAAAAGGAAGAAGAAAGTCACGTAAAAGACACCAAGAAAGATAAGACAAACAAAGAGGAAAAAGTGACACAAACAAAGAAAAGAGAAACTAAGAAAGTCACGTAAAGGACACAAAGAAAGATAAGAAAACTCAAGAAAGAGCAAAAGGAAGTCACGTAAAAGACACAAGTTAATAATAAGAAAGTCACGTTAAAGACACAAAGAAAGATAAGACAAACAAAGGAGGAATAAGTGACACAAACAGAAAAAATGGAAAGGATATAAAGGAAGGGGGTGCCATTAAAGAGAATATAAAGAACACAGGACGGGATGTCTATAATGCAGGGGGTGCCATGTAAACAAAAAGAAGAAAACATAGAGAAAAAAACAAGTAAACAAAAGGGTTGAGGTTGAAAGACAAAACGTAAAGAAAGACAGACAAAGGGAGAATCACGTAAAAGCTGAGAAACAGAAAAAGCTTAGAAAAAGAAATCTCAAAAGAAACAAAAGGGGCGGAGACAGCCCAGTATAAAAGGCCCCGAGTGGCAACATAGAGAACAGAAAGACGTTGGGCCAGCCTGAAGAAGGCTGCACCCAGCCGAAACGTCGCGATGGCCCAACGGCAGTGCACTACACCCGCTAAGGGTAATTTTTTGAACAGGGGGCACCGTTCCCAGTCCCATTTGATGGACCGTGCATTCAGGTTCCGGCAATAGCCGGGCCTGGTCTTTACCCAACACCTAACCAGCCTGTGCCTCATGGGATTGGTGGTGCCCCTGCCTAATAACTCTCTCCCTAAGAATGGGAATCCCCCCACCCACTAACTTTCCCTAACCCTAACCCCTTTGACCCCCCTCCCCTCCTCCCCCCTCTTATCCCTCACCTAAGGGAACAATATAAAACCTAAGAAAAGGAAGCAGAAAGTCACGTAAAAGACACAAAGAAAGATGAGACAAACAAAGAGGGAAAAAGTGACACAAACAAAGAAAAGAGAAACTAAGAAAGTCACGTAAAGAACACAAAGAAAGATATGAAAACTCAAGAAAGAGCATAAGGAAGTCACGTATAAGACACATAAAGCCTAAGAAAAGGAAGAAGAAAGTCACGTAAAAGACACCAAGAAAGATAAGACAAACAAAGAGGAAAAAGTGACACAAACAAAGAAAAGAGAAACTAAGAAAGTCACGTAAAGGACACAAAGAAAGATAAGAAAACTCAAGAAAGAGCAAAAGGAAGTCACGTAAAAGACACAAGTTAATAATAAGAAAGTCACGTTAAAGACACAAAGAAAGATAAGACAAACAAAGGAGGAATAAGTGACACAAACAGAAAAAATGGAAAGGATATAAAGGAAGGGGGTGCCATTAAAGAGAATATAAAGAACACAGGACGGGATGTCTATAATGCAGGGGGTGCCATGTAAACAAAAAGAAGAAAACATAGAGAAAAAAACAAGTAAACAAAAGGGTTGAGGTTGAAAGACAAAACGTAAAGAAAGACAGACAAAGGGAGAATCACGTAAAAGCTGAGAAACAGAAAAAGCTTAGAAAAAGAAATCTCAAAAGAAACAAAAGGGGCGGAGACAGCCCAGTATAAAAGGCCCCGAGTGGCAACATAGAGAACAGAAAGACGTTGGGCCAGCCTGAAGAAGGCTGCACCCAGCCGAAACGTCGCGATGGCCCAACGGCAGTGCACTACACCCGCTAAGGGTAATTTTTTGAACAGGGGGCACCGTTCCCAGTCCCATTTGATGGACCGTGCATTCAGGTTCCGGCAATAGCCGGGCCTGGTCTTTACCCAACACCTAACCAGCCTGTGCCTCATGGGATTGGTGGTGCCCCTGCCTAATAACTCTCTCCCTAAGAATGGGAATCCCCCCACCCACTAACTTTCCCTAACCCTAACCCCTTTGACCCCCCTCCCCTCCTCCCCCCTCTTATCCCTCACCTAAGGGAACAATATAAAACCTAAGAAAAGGAAGCAGAAAGTCACGTAAAAGACACAAAGAAAGATGAGACAAACAAAGAGGGAAAAAGTGACACAAACAAAGAAAAGAGAAACTAAGAAAGTCACGTAAAGAACACAAAGAAAGATATGAAAACTCAAGAAAGAGCATAAGGAAGTCACGTATAAGACACATAAAGCCTAAGAAAAGGAAGAAGAAAGTCACGTAAAAGACACCAAGAAAGATAAGACAAACAAAGAGGAAAAAGTGACACAAACAAAGAAAAGAGAAACTAAGAAAGTCACGTAAAGGACACAAAGAAAGATAAGAAAACTCAAGAAAGAGCAAAAGGAAGTCACGTAAAAGACACAAGTTAATAATAAGAAAGTCACGTTAAAGACACAAAGAAAGATAAGACAAACAAAGGAGGAATAAGTGACACAAACAGAAAAAATGGAAAGGATATAAAGGAAGGGGGTGCCATTAAAGAGAATATAAAGAACACAGGACGGGATGTCTATAATGCAGGGGGTGCCATGTAAACAAAAAGAAGAAAACATAGAGAAAAAAACAAGTAAACAAAAGGGTTGAGGTTGAAAGACAAAACGTAAAGAAAGACAGACAAAGGGAGAATCACGTAAAAGCTGAGAAACAGAAAAAGCTTAGAAAAAGAAATCTCAAAAGAAACAAAAGGGGCGGAGACAGCCCAGTATAAAAGGCCCCGAGTGGCAACATAGAGAACAGAAAGACGTTGGGCCAGCCTGAAGAAGGCTGCACCCAGCCGAAACGTCGCGATGGCCCAACGGCAGTGCACTACACCCGCTAAGGGTAATTTTTTGAACAGGGGGCACCGTTCCCAGTCCCATTTGATGGACCGTGCATTCAGGTTCCGGCAATAGCCGGGCCTGGTCTTTACCCAACACCTAACCAGCCTGTGCCTCATGGGATTGGTGGTGCCCCTGCCTAATAACTCTCTCCCTAAGAATGGGAATCCCCCCACCCACTAACTTTCCCTAACCCTAACCCCTTTGACCCCCCTCCCCTCCTCCCCCCTCTTATCCCTCACCTAAGGGAACAATATAAAACCTAAGAAAAGGAAGCAGAAAGTCACGTAAAAGACACAAAGAAAGATGAGACAAACAAAGAGGGAAAAAGTGACACAAACAAAGAAAAGAGAAACTAAGAAAGTCACGTAAAGAACACAAAGAAAGATATGAAAACTCAAGAAAGAGCATAAGGAAGTCACGTATAAGACACATAAAGCCTAAGAAAAGGAAGAAGAAAGTCACGTAAAAGACACCAAGAAAGATAAGACAAACAAAGAGGAAAAAGTGACACAAACAAAGAAAAGAGAAACTAAGAAAGTCACGTAAAGGACACAAAGAAAGATAAGAAAACTCAAGAAAGAGCAAAAGGAAGTCACGTAAAAGACACAAGTTAATAATAAGAAAGTCACGTTAAAGACACAAAGAAAGATAAGACAAACAAAGGAGGAATAAGTGACACAAACAGAAAAAATGACAAGGATATAAAGGAAGGGGGTGCCATTAAAGAGAATATAAAGAACACAGGACGGGATGTCTATAATGCAGGGGGTGCCATGTAAACAAAAAGAAGAAAACATAGAGAAAAAAACAAGTAAACAAAAGGGTTGAGGTTGAAAGACAAAACGTAAAGAAAGACAGACAAAGGGAGAATCACGTAAAAGCTGAGAAACAGAAAAAGCTTAGAAAAAGAAATCTCAAAAGAAACAAAAGGGGCGGAGACAGCCCAGTATAAAAGGCCCCGAGTGGCAACATAGAGAACAGAAAGACGTTGGGCCAGCCTGAAGAAGGCTGCACCCAGCCGAAACGTCGCGATGGCCCAACGGCAGTGCACTACACCCGCTAAGGGTAATTTTTTGAACAGGGGGCACCGTTCCCAGTCCCATTTGATGGACCGTGCATTCAGGTTCCGGCAATAGCCGGGCCTGGTCTTTACCCAACACCTAACCAGCCTGTGCCTCATGGGATTGGTGGTGCCCCTGCCTAATAACTCTCTCCCTAAGAATGGGAATCCCCCCACCCACTAACTTTCCCTAACCCTAACCCCTTTGACCCCCCTCCCCTCCTCCCCCCTCTTATCCCTCACCTAAGGGAACAATATAAAACCTAAGAAAAGGAAGCAGAAAGTCACGTAAAAGACACAAAGAAAGATGAGACAAACAAAGAGGGAAAAAGTGACACAAACAAAGAAAAGAGAAACTAAGAAAGTCACGTAAAGAACACAAAGAAAGATATGAAAACTCAAGAAAGAGCATAAGGAAGTCACGTATAAGACACATAAAGCCTAAGAAAAGGAAGAAGAAAGTCACGTAAAAGACACCAAGAAAGATAAGACAAACAAAGAGGAAAAAGTGACACAAACAAAGAAAAGAGAAACTAAGAAAGTCACGTAAAGGACACAAAGAAAGATAAGAAAACTCAAGAAAGAGCAAAAGGAAGTCACGTAAAAGACACAAGTTAATAATAAGAAAGTCACGTTAAAGACACAAAGAAAGATAAGACAAACAAAGGAGGAATAAGTGACACAAACAGAAAAAATGGAAAGGATATAAAGGAAGGGGGTGCCATTAAAGAGAATATAAAGAACACAGGACGGGATGTCTATAATGCAGGGGGTGCCATGTAAACAAAAAGAAGAAAACATAGAGAAAAAAACAAGTAAACAAAAGGGTTGAGGTTGAAAGACAAAACGTAAAGAAAGACAGACAAAGGGAGAATCACGTAAAAGCTGAGAAACAGAAAAAGCTTAGAAAAAGAAATCTCAAAAGAAACAAAAGGGGCGGAGACAGCCCAGTATAAAAGGCCCCGAGTGGCAACATAGAGAACAGAAAGACGTTGGGCCAGCCTGAAGAAGGCTGCACCCAGCCGAAACGTCGCGATGGCCCAACGGCAGTGCACTACACCCGCTAAGGGTAATTTTTTGAACAGGGGGCACCGTTCCCAGTCCCATTTGATGGACCGTGCATTCAGGTTCCGGCAATAGCCGGGCCTGGTCTTTACCCAACACCTAACCAGCCTGTGCCTCATGGGATTGGTGGTGCCCCTGCCTAATAACTCTCTCCCTAAGAATGGGAATCCCCCCACCCACTAACTTTCCCTAACCCTAACCCCTTTGACCCCCCTCCCCTCCTCCCCCCTCTTATCCCTCACCTAAGGGAACAATATAAAACCTAAGAAAAGGAAGCAGAAAGTCACGTAAAAGACACAAAGAAAGATGAGACAAACAAAGAGGGAAAAAGTGACACAAACAAAGAAAAGAGAAACTAAGAAAGTCACGTAAAGAACACAAAGAAAGATATGAAAACTCAAGAAAGAGCATAAGGAAGTCACGTATAAGACACATAAAGCCTAAGAAAAGGAAGAAGAAAGTCACGTAAAAGACACCAAGAAAGATAAGACAAACAAAGAGGAAAAAGTGACACAAACAAAGAAAAGAGAAACTAAGAAAGTCACGTAAAGGACACAAAGAAAGATAAGAAAACTCAAGAAAGAGCAAAAGGAAGTCACGTAAAAGACACAAGTTAATAATAAGAAAGTCACGTTAAAGACACAAAGAAAGATAAGACAAACAAAGGAGGAATAAGTGACACAAACAGAAAAAATGACAAGGATATAAAGGAAGGGGGTGCCATTAAAGAGAATATAAAGAACACAGGACGGGATGTCTATAATGCAGGGGGTGCCATGTAAACAAAAAGAAGAAAACATAGAGAAAAAAACAAGTAAACAAAAGGGTTGAGGTTGAAAGACAAAACGTAAAGAAAGACAGACAAAGGGAGAATCACGTAAAAGCTGAGAAACAGAAAAAGCTTAGAAAAAGAAATCTCAAAAGAAACAAAAGGGGCGGAGACAGCCCAGTATAAAAGGCCCCGAGTGGCAACATAGAGAACAGAAAGACGTTGGGCCAGCCTGAAGAAGGCTGCACCCAGCCGAAACGTCGCGATGGCCCAACGGCAGTGCACTACACCCGCTAAGGGTAATTTTTTGAACAGGGGGCACCGTTCCCAGTCCCATTTGATGGACCGTGCATTCAGGTTCCGGCAATAGCCGGGCCTGGTCTTTACCCAACACCTAACCAGCCTGTGCCTCATGGGATTGGTGGTGCCCCTGCCTAATAACTCTCTCCCTAAGAATGGGAATCCCCCCACCCACTAACTTTCCCTAACCCTAACCCCTTTGACCCCCCTCCCCTCCTCCCCCCTCTTATCCCTCACCTAAGGGAACAATATAAAACCTAAGAAAAGGAAGCAGAAAGTCACGTAAAAGACACAAAGAAAGATGAGACAAACAAAGAGGGAAAAAGTGACACAAACAAAGAAAAGAGAAACTAAGAAAGTCACGTAAAGAACACAAAGAAAGATATGAAAACTCAAGAAAGAGCATAAGGAAGTCACGTATAAGACACATAAAGCCTAAGAAAAGGAAGAAGAAAGTCACGTAAAAGACACCAAGAAAGATAAGACAAACAAAGAGGAAAAAGTGACACAAACAAAGAAAAGAGAAACTAAGAAAGTCACGTAAAGGACACAAAGAAAGATAAGAAAACTCAAGAAAGAGCAAAAGGAAGTCACGTAAAAGACACAAGTTAATAATAAGAAAGTCACGTTAAAGACACAAAGAAAGATAAGACAAACAAAGGAGGAATAAGTGACACAAACAGAAAAAATGGAAAGGATATAAAGGAAGGGGGTGCCATTAAAGAGAATATAAAGAACACAGGACGGGATGTCTATAATGCAGGGGGTGCCATGTAAACAAAAAGAAGAAAACATAGAGAAAAAAACAAGTAAACAAAAGGGTTGAGGTTGAAAGACAAAACGTAAAGAAAGACAGACAAAGGGAGAATCACGTAAAAGCTGAGAAACAGAAAAAGCTTAGAAAAAGAAATCTCAAAAGAAACAAAAGGGGCGGAGACAGCCCAGTATAAAAGGCCCCGAGTGGCAACATAGAGAACAGAAAGACGTTGGGCCAGCCTGAAGAAGGCTGCACCCAGCCGAAACGTCGCGATGGCCCAACGGCAGTGCACTACACCCGCTAAGGGTAATTTTTTGAACAGGGGGCACCGTTCCCAGTCCCATTTGATGGACCGTGCATTCAGGTTCCGGCAATAGCCGGGCCTGGTCTTTACCCAACACCTAACCAGCCTGTGCCTCATGGGATTGGTGGTGCCCCTGCCTAATAACTCTCTCCCTAAGAATGGGAATCCCCCCACCCACTAACTTTCCCTAACCCTAACCCCTTTGACCCCCCTCCCCTCCTCCCCCCTCTTATCCCTCACCTAAGGGAACAATATAAAACCTAAGAAAAGGAAGCAGAAAGTCACGTAAAAGACACAAAGAAAGATGAGACAAACAAAGAGGGAAAAAGTGACACAAACAAAGAAAAGAGAAACTAAGAAAGTCACGTAAAGAACACAAAGAAAGATATGAAAACTCAAGAAAGAGCATAAGGAAGTCACGTATAAGACACATAAAGCCTAAGAAAAGGAAGAAGAAAGTCACGTAAAAGACACCAAGAAAGATAAGACAAACAAAGAGGAAAAAGTGACACAAACAAAGAAAAGAGAAACTAAGAAAGTCACGTAAAGGACACAAAGAAAGATAAGAAAACTCAAGAAAGAGCAAAAGGAAGTCACGTAAAAGACACAAGTTAATAATAAGAAAGTCACGTTAAAGACACAAAGAAAGATAAGACAAACAAAGGAGGAATAAGTGACACAAACAGAAAAAATGGAAAGGATATAAAGGAAGGGGGTGCCATTAAAGAGAATATAAAGAACACAGGACGGGATGTCTATAATGCAGGGGGTGCCATGTAAACAAAAAGAAGAAAACATAGAGAAAAAAACAAGTAAACAAAAGGGTTGAGGTTGAAAGACAAAACGTAAAGAAAGACAGACAAAGGGAGAATCACGTAAAAGCTGAGAAACAGAAAAAGCTTAGAAAAAGAAATCTCAAAAGAAACAAAAGGGGCGGAGACAGCCCAGTATAAAAGGCCCCGAGTGGCAACATAGAGAACAGAAAGACGTTGGGCCAGCCTGAAGAAGGCTGCACCCAGCCGAAACGTCGCGATGGCCCAACGGCAGTGCACTACACCCGCTAAGGGTAATTTTTTGAACAGGGGGCACCGTTCCCAGTCCCATTTGATGGACCGTGCATTCAGGTTCCGGCAATAGCCGGGCCTGGTCTTTACCCAACACCTAACCAGCCTGTGCCTCATGGGATTGGTGGTGCCCCTGCCTAATAACTCTCTCCCTAAGAATGGGAATCCCCCCACCCACTAACTTTCCCTAACCCTAACCCCTTTGACCCCCCTCCCCTCCTCCCCCCTCTTATCCCTCACCTAAGGGAACAATATAAAACCTAAGAAAAGGAAGCAGAAAGTCACGTAAAAGACACAAAGAAAGATGAGACAAACAAAGAGGGAAAAAGTGACACAAACAAAGAAAAGAGAAACTAAGAAAGTCACGTAAAGAACACAAAGAAAGATATGAAAACTCAAGAAAGAGCATAAGGAAGTCACGTATAAGACACATAAAGCCTAAGAAAAGGAAGAAGAAAGTCACGTAAAAGACACCAAGAAAGATAAGACAAACAAAGAGGAAAAAGTGACACAAACAAAGAAAAGAGAAACTAAGAAAGTCACGTAAAGGACACAAAGAAAGATAAGAAAACTCAAGAAAGAGCAAAAGGAAGTCACGTAAAAGACACAAGTTAATAATAAGAAAGTCACGTTAAAGACACAAAGAAAGATAAGACAAACAAAGGAGGAATAAGTGACACAAACAGAAAAAATGGAAAGGATATAAAGGAAGGGGGTGCCATTAAAGAGAATATAAAGAACACAGGACGGGATGTCTATAATGCAGGGGGTGCCATGTAAACAAAAAGAAGAAAACATAGAGAAAAAAACAAGTAAACAAAAGGGTTGAGGTTGAAAGACAAAACGTAAAGAAAGACAGACAAAGGGAGAATCACGTAAAAGCTGAGAAACAGAAAAAGCTTAGAAAAAGAAATCTCAAAAGAAACAAAAGGGGCGGAGACAGCCCAGTATAAAAGGCCCCGAGTGGCAACATAGAGAACAGAAAGACGTTGGGCCAGCCTGAAGAAGGCTGCACCCAGCCGAAACGTCGCGATGGCCCAACGGCAGTGCACTACACCCGCTAAGGGTAATTTTTTGAACAGGGGGCACCGTTCCCAGTCCCATTTGATGGACCGTGCATTCAGGTTCCGGCAATAGCCGGGCCTGGTCTTTACCCAACACCTAACCAGCCTGTGCCTCATGGGATTGGTGGTGCCCCTGCCTAATAACTCTCTCCCTAAGAATGGGAATCCCCCCACCCACTAACTTTCCCTAACCCTAACCCCTTTGACCCCCCTCCCCTCCTCCCCCCTCTTATCCCTCACCTAAGGGAACAATATAAAACCTAAGAAAAGGAAGCAGAAAGTCACGTAAAAGACACAAAGAAAGATGAGACAAACAAAGAGGGAAAAAGTGACACAAACAAAGAAAAGAGAAACTAAGAAAGTCACGTAAAGAACACAAAGAAAGATATGAAAACTCAAGAAAGAGCATAAGGAAGTCACGTATAAGACACATAAAGCCTAAGAAAAGGAAGAAGAAAGTCACGTAAAAGACACCAAGAAAGATAAGACAAACAAAGAGGAAAAAGTGACACAAACAAAGAAAAGAGAAACTAAGAAAGTCACGTAAAGGACACAAAGAAAGATAAGAAAACTCAAGAAAGAGCAAAAGGAAGTCACGTAAAAGACACAAGTTAATAATAAGAAAGTCACGTTAAAGACACAAAGAAAGATAAGACAAACAAAGGAGGAATAAGTGACACAAACAGAAAAAATGGAAAGGATATAAAGGAAGGGGGTGCCATTAAAGAGAATATAAAGAACACAGGACGGGATGTCTATAATGCAGGGGGTGCCATGTAAACAAAAAGAAGAAAACATAGAGAAAAAAACAAGTAAACAAAAGGGTTGAGGTTGAAAGACAAAACGTAAAGAAAGACAGACAAAGGGAGAATCACGTAAAAGCTGAGAAACAGAAAAAGCTTAGAAAAAGAAATCTCAAAAGAAACAAAAGGGGCGGAGACAGCCCAGTATAAAAGGCCCCGAGTGGCAACATAGAGAACAGAAAGACGTTGGGCCAGCCTGAAGAAGGCTGCACCCAGCCGAAACGTCGCGATGGCCCAACGGCAGTGCACTACACCCGCTAAGGGTAATTTTTTGAACAGGGGGCACCGTTCCCAGTCCCATTTGATGGACCGTGCATTCAGGTTCCGGCAATAGCCGGGCCTGGTCTTTACCCAACACCTAACCAGCCTGTGCCTCATGGGATTGGTGGTGCCCCTGCCTAATAACTCTCTCCCTAAGAATGGGAATCCCCCCACCCACTAACTTTCCCTAACCCTAACCCCTTTGACCCCCCTCCCCTCCTCCCCCCTCTTATCCCTCACCTAAGGGAACAATATAAAACCTAAGAAAAGGAAGCAGAAAGTCACGTAAAAGACACAAAGAAAGATGAGACAAACAAAGAGGGAAAAAGTGACACAAACAAAGAAAAGAGAAACTAAGAAAGTCACGTAAAGAACACAAAGAAAGATATGAAAACTCAAGAAAGAGCATAAGGAAGTCACGTATAAGACACATAAAGCCTAAGAAAAGGAAGAAGAAAGTCACGTAAAAGACACCAAGAAAGATAAGACAAACAAAGAGGAAAAAGTGACACAAACAAAGAAAAGAGAAACTAAGAAAGTCACGTAAAGGACACAAAGAAAGATAAGAAAACTCAAGAAAGAGCAAAAGGAAGTCACGTAAAAGACACAAGTTAATAATAAGAAAGTCACGTTAAAGACACAAAGAAAGATAAGACAAACAAAGGAGGAATAAGTGACACAAACAGAAAAAATGGAAAGGATATAAAGGAAGGGGGTGCCATTAAAGAGAATATAAAGAACACAGGACGGGATGTCTATAATGCAGGGGGTGCCATGTAAACAAAAAGAAGAAAACATAGAGAAAAAAACAAGTAAACAAAAGGGTTGAGGTTGAAAGACAAAACGTAAAGAAAGACAGACAAAGGGAGAATCACGTAAAAGCTGAGAAACAGAAAAAGCTTAGAAAAAGAAATCTCAAAAGAAACAAAAGGGGCGGAGACAGCCCAGTATAAAAGGCCCCGAGTGGCAACATAGAGAACAGAAAGACGTTGGGCCAGCCTGAAGAAGGCTGCACCCAGCCGAAACGTCGCGATGGCCCAACGGCAGTGCACTACACCCGCTAAGGGTAATTTTTTGAACAGGGGGCACCGTTCCCAGTCCCATTTGATGGACCGTGCATTCAGGTTCCGGCAATAGCCGGGCCTGGTCTTTACCCAACACCTAACCAGCCTGTGCCTCATGGGATTGGTGGTGCCCCTGCCTAATAACTCTCTCCCTAAGAATGGGAATCCCCCCACCCACTAACTTTCCCTAACCCTAACCCCTTTGACCCCCCTCCCCTCCTCCCCCCTCTTATCCCTCACCTAAGGGAACAATATAAAACCTAAGAAAAGGAAGCAGAAAGTCACGTAAAAGACACAAAGAAAGATGAGACAAACAAAGAGGGAAAAAGTGACACAAACAAAGAAAAGAGAAACTAAGAAAGTCACGTAAAGAACACAAAGAAAGATATGAAAACTCAAGAAAGAGCATAAGGAAGTCACGTATAAGACACATAAAGCCTAAGAAAAGGAAGAAGAAAGTCACGTAAAAGACACCAAGAAAGATAAGACAAACAAAGAGGAAAAAGTGACACAAACAAAGAAAAGAGAAACTAAGAAAGTCACGTAAAGGACACAAAGAAAGATAAGAAAACTCAAGAAAGAGCAAAAGGAAGTCACGTAAAAGACACAAGTTAATAATAAGAAAGTCACGTTAAAGACACAAAGAAAGATAAGACAAACAAAGGAGGAATAAGTGACACAAACAGAAAAAATGGAAAGGATATAAAGGAAGGGGGTGCCATTAAAGAGAATATAAAGAACACAGGACGGGATGTCTATAATGCAGGGGGTGCCATGTAAACAAAAAGAAGAAAACATAGAGAAAAAAACAAGTAAACAAAAGGGTTGAGGTTGAAAGACAAAACGTAAAGAAAGACAGACAAAGGGAGAATCACGTAAAAGCTGAGAAACAGAAAAAGCTTAGAAAAAGAAATCTCAAAAGAAACAAAAGGGGCGGAGACAGCCCAGTATAAAAGGCCCCGAGTGGCAACATAGAGAACAGAAAGACGTTGGGCCAGCCTGAAGAAGGCTGCACCCAGCCGAAACGTCGCGATGGCCCAACGGCAGTGCACTACACCCGCTAAGGGTAATTTTTTGAACAGGGGGCACCGTTCCCAGTCCCATTTGATGGACCGTGCATTCAGGTTCCGGCAATAGCCGGGCCTGGTCTTTACCCAACACCTAACCAGCCTGTGCCTCATGGGATTGGTGGTGCCCCTGCCTAATAACTCTCTCCCTAAGAATGGGAATCCCCCCACCCACTAACTTTCCCTAACCCTAACCCCTTTGACCCCCCTCCCCTCCTCCCCCCTCTTATCCCTCACCTAAGGGAACAATATAAAACCTAAGAAAAGGAAGCAGAAAGTCACGTAAAAGACACAAAGAAAGATGAGACAAACAAAGAGGGAAAAAGTGACACAAACAAAGAAAAGAGAAACTAAGAAAGTCACGTAAAGAACACAAAGAAAGATATGAAAACTCAAGAAAGAGCATAAGGAAGTCACGTATAAGACACATAAAGCCTAAGAAAAGGAAGAAGAAAGTCACGTAAAAGACACCAAGAAAGATAAGACAAACAAAGAGGAAAAAGTGACACAAACAAAGAAAAGAGAAACTAAGAAAGTCACGTAAAGGACACAAAGAAAGATAAGAAAACTCAAGAAAGAGCAAAAGGAAGTCACGTAAAAGACACAAGTTAATAATAAGAAAGTCACGTTAAAGACACAAAGAAAGATAAGACAAACAAAGGAGGAATAAGTGACACAAACAGAAAAAATGGAAAGGATATAAAGGAAGGGGGTGCCATTAAAGAGAATATAAAGAACACAGGACGGGATGTCTATAATGCAGGGGGTGCCATGTAAACAAAAAGAAGAAAACATAGAGAAAAAAACAAGTAAACAAAAGGGTTGAGGTTGAAAGACAAAACGTAAAGAAAGACAGACAAAGGGAGAATCACGTAAAAGCTGAGAAACAGAAAAAGCTTAGAAAAAGAAATCTCAAAAGAAACAAAAGGGGCGGAGACAGCCCAGTATAAAAGGCCCCGAGTGGCAACATAGAGAACAGAAAGACGTTGGGCCAGCCTGAAGAAGGCTGCACCCAGCCGAAACGTCGCGATGGCCCAACGGCAGTGCACTACACCCGCTAAGGGTAATTTTTTGAACAGGGGGCACCGTTCCCAGTCCCATTTGATGGACCGTGCATTCAGGTTCCGGCAATAGCCGGGCCTGGTCTTTACCCAACACCTAACCAGCCTGTGCCTCATGGGATTGGTGGTGCCCCTGCCTAATAACTCTCTCCCTAAGAATGGGAATCCCCCCACCCACTAACTTTCCCTAACCCTAACCCCTTTGACCCCCCTCCCCTCCTCCCCCCTCTTATCCCTCACCTAAGGGAACAATATAAAACCTAAGAAAAGGAAGCAGAAAGTCACGTAAAAGACACAAAGAAAGATGAGACAAACAAAGAGGGAAAAAGTGACACAAACAAAGAAAAGAGAAACTAAGAAAGTCACGTAAAGAACACAAAGAAAGATATGAAAACTCAAGAAAGAGCATAAGGAAGTCACGTATAAGACACATAAAGCCTAAGAAAAGGAAGAAGAAAGTCACGTAAAAGACACCAAGAAAGATAAGACAAACAAAGAGGAAAAAGTGACACAAACAAAGAAAAGAGAAACTAAGAAAGTCACGTAAAGGACACAAAGAAAGATAAGAAAACTCAAGAAAGAGCAAAAGGAAGTCACGTAAAAGACACAAGTTAATAATAAGAAAGTCACGTTAAAGACACAAAGAAAGATAAGACAAACAAAGGAGGAATAAGTGACACAAACAGAAAAAATGGAAAGGATATAAAGGAAGGGGGTGCCATTAAAGAGAATATAAAGAACACAGGACGGGATGTCTATAATGCAGGGGGTGCCATGTAAACAAAAAGAAGAAAACATAGAGAAAAAAACAAGTAAACAAAAGGGTTGAGGTTGAAAGACAAAACGTAAAGAAAGACAGACAAAGGGAGAATCACGTAAAAGCTGAGAAACAGAAAAAGCTTAGAAAAAGAAATCTCAAAAGAAACAAAAGGGGCGGAGACAGCCCAGTATAAAAGGCCCCGAGTGGCAACATAGAGAACAGAAAGACGTTGGGCCAGCCTGAAGAAGGCTGCACCCAGCCGAAACGTCGCGATGGCCCAACGGCAGTGCACTACACCCGCTAAGGGTAATTTTTTGAACAGGGGGCACCGTTCCCAGTCCCATTTGATGGACCGTGCATTCAGGTTCCGGCAATAGCCGGGCCTGGTCTTTACCCAACACCTAACCAGCCTGTGCCTCATGGGATTGGTGGTGCCCCTGCCTAATAACTCTCTCCCTAAGAATGGGAATCCCCCCACCCACTAACTTTCCCTAACCCTAACCCCTTTGACCCCCCTCCCCTCCTCCCCCCTCTTATCCCTCACCTAAGGGAACAATATAAAACCTAAGAAAAGGAAGCAGAAAGTCACGTAAAAGACACAAAGAAAGATGAGACAAACAAAGAGGGAAAAAGTGACACAAACAAAGAAAAGAGAAACTAAGAAAGTCACGTAAAGAACACAAAGAAAGATATGAAAACTCAAGAAAGAGCATAAGGAAGTCACGTATAAGACACATAAAGCCTAAGAAAAGGAAGAAGAAAGTCACGTAAAAGACACCAAGAAAGATAAGACAAACAAAGAGGAAAAAGTGACACAAACAAAGAAAAGAGAAACTAAGAAAGTCACGTAAAGGACACAAAGAAAGATAAGAAAACTCAAGAAAGAGCAAAAGGAAGTCACGTAAAAGACACAAGTTAATAATAAGAAAGTCACGTTAAAGACACAAAGAAAGATAAGACAAACAAAGGAGGAATAAGTGACACAAACAGAAAAAATGGAAAGGATATAAAGGAAGGGGGTGCCATTAAAGAGAATATAAAGAACACAGGACGGGATGTCTATAATGCAGGGGGTGCCATGTAAACAAAAAGAAGAAAACATAGAGAAAAAAACAAGTAAACAAAAGGGTTGAGGTTGAAAGACAAAACGTAAAGAAAGACAGACAAAGGGAGAATCACGTAAAAGCTGAGAAACAGAAAAAGCTTAGAAAAAGAAATCTCAAAAGAAACAAAAGGGGCGGAGACAGCCCAGTATAAAAGGCCCCGAGTGGCAACATAGAGAACAGAAAGACGTTGGGCCAGCCTGAAGAAGGCTGCACCCAGCCGAAACGTCGCGATGGCCCAACGGCAGTGCACTACACCCGCTAAGGGTAATTTTTTGAACAGGGGGCACCGTTCCCAGTCCCATTTGATGGACCGTGCATTCAGGTTCCGGCAATAGCCGGGCCTGGTCTTTACCCAACACCTAACCAGCCTGTGCCTCATGGGATTGGTGGTGCCCCTGCCTAATAACTCTCTCCCTAAGAATGGGAATCCCCCCACCCACTAACTTTCCCTAACCCTAACCCCTTTGACCCCCCTCCCCTCCTCCCCCCTCTTATCCCTCACCTAAGGGAACAATATAAAACCTAAGAAAAGGAAGCAGAAAGTCACGTAAAAGACACAAAGAAAGATGAGACAAACAAAGAGGGAAAAAGTGACACAAACAAAGAAAAGAGAAACTAAGAAAGTCACGTAAAGAACACAAAGAAAGATATGAAAACTCAAGAAAGAGCATAAGGAAGTCACGTATAAGACACATAAAGCCTAAGAAAAGGAAGAAGAAAGTCACGTAAAAGACACCAAGAAAGATAAGACAAACAAAGAGGAAAAAGTGACACAAACAAAGAAAAGAGAAACTAAGAAAGTCACGTAAAGGACACAAAGAAAGATAAGAAAACTCAAGAAAGAGCAAAAGGAAGTCACGTAAAAGACACAAGTTAATAATAAGAAAGTCACGTTAAAGACACAAAGAAAGATAAGACAAACAAAGGAGGAATAAGTGACACAAACAGAAAAAATGGAAAGGATATAAAGGAAGGGGGTGCCATTAAAGAGAATATAAAGAACACAGGACGGGATGTCTATAATGCAGGGGGTGCCATGTAAACAAAAAGAAGAAAACATAGAGAAAAAAACAAGTAAACAAAAGGGTTGAGGTTGAAAGACAAAACGTAAAGAAAGACAGACAAAGGGAGAATCACGTAAAAGCTGAGAAACAGAAAAAGCTTAGAAAAAGAAATCTCAAAAGAAACAAAAGGGGCGGAGACAGCCCAGTATAAAAGGCCCCGAGTGGCAACATAGAGAACAGAAAGACGTTGGGCCAGCCTGAAGAAGGCTGCACCCAGCCGAAACGTCGCGATGGCCCAACGGCAGTGCACTACACCCGCTAAGGGTAATTTTTTGAACAGGGGGCACCGTTCCCAGTCCCATTTGATGGACCGTGCATTCAGGTTCCGGCAATAGCCGGGCCTGGTCTTTACCCAACACCTAACCAGCCTGTGCCTCATGGGATTGGTGGTGCCCCTGCCTAATAACTCTCTCCCTAAGAATGGGAATCCCCCCACCCACTAACTTTCCCTAACCCTAACCCCTTTGACCCCCCTCCCCTCCTCCCCCCTCTTATCCCTCACCTAAGGGAACAATATAAAACCTAAGAAAAGGAAGCAGAAAGTCACGTAAAAGACACAAAGAAAGATGAGACAAACAAAGAGGGAAAAAGTGACACAAACAAAGAAAAGAGAAACTAAGAAAGTCACGTAAAGAACACAAAGAAAGATATGAAAACTCAAGAAAGAGCATAAGGAAGTCACGTATAAGACACATAAAGCCTAAGAAAAGGAAGAAGAAAGTCACGTAAAAGACACCAAGAAAGATAAGACAAACAAAGAGGAAAAAGTGACACAAACAAAGAAAAGAGAAACTAAGAAAGTCACGTAAAGGACACAAAGAAAGATAAGAAAACTCAAGAAAGAGCAAAAGGAAGTCACGTAAAAGACACAAGTTAATAATAAGAAAGTCACGTTAAAGACACAAAGAAAGATAAGACAAACAAAGGAGGAATAAGTGACACAAACAGAAAAAATGGAAAGGATATAAAGGAAGGGGGTGCCATTAAAGAGAATATAAAGAACACAGGACGGGATGTCTATAATGCAGGGGGTGCCATGTAAACAAAAAGAAGAAAACATAGAGAAAAAAACAAGTAAACAAAAGGGTTGAGGTTGAAAGACAAAACGTAAAGAAAGACAGACAAAGGGAGAATCACGTAAAAGCTGAGAAACAGAAAAAGCTTAGAAAAAGAAATCTCAAAAGAAACAAAAGGGGCGGAGACAGCCCAGTATAAAAGGCCCCGAGTGGCAACATAGAGAACAGAAAGACGTTGGGCCAGCCTGAAGAAGGCTGCACCCAGCCGAAACGTCGCGATGGCCCAACGGCAGTGCACTACACCCGCTAAGGGTAATTTTTTGAACAGGGGGCACCGTTCCCAGTCCCATTTGATGGACCGTGCATTCAGGTTCCGGCAATAGCCGGGCCTGGTCTTTACCCAACACCTAACCAGCCTGTGCCTCATGGGATTGGTGGTGCCCCTGCCTAATAACTCTCTCCCTAAGAATGGGAATCCCCCCACCCACTAACTTTCCCTAACCCTAACCCCTTTGACCCCCCTCCCCTCCTCCCCCCTCTTATCCCTCACCTAAGGGAACAATATAAAACCTAAGAAAAGGAAGCAGAAAGTCACGTAAAAGACACAAAGAAAGATGAGACAAACAAAGAGGGAAAAAGTGACACAAACAAAGAAAAGAGAAACTAAGAAAGTCACGTAAAGAACACAAAGAAAGATATGAAAACTCAAGAAAGAGCATAAGGAAGTCACGTATAAGACACATAAAGCCTAAGAAAAGGAAGAAGAAAGTCACGTAAAAGACACCAAGAAAGATAAGACAAACAAAGAGGAAAAAGTGACACAAACAAAGAAAAGAGAAACTAAGAAAGTCACGTAAAGGACACAAAGAAAGATAAGAAAACTCAAGAAAGAGCAAAAGGAAGTCACGTAAAAGACACAAGTTAATAATAAGAAAGTCACGTTAAAGACACAAAGAAAGATAAGACAAACAAAGGAGGAATAAGTGACACAAACAGAAAAAATGGAAAGGATATAAAGGAAGGGGGTGCCATTAAAGAGAATATAAAGAACACAGGACGGGATGTCTATAATGCAGGGGGTGCCATGTAAACAAAAAGAAGAAAACATAGAGAAAAAAACAAGTAAACAAAAGGGTTGAGGTTGAAAGACAAAACGTAAAGAAAGACAGACAAAGGGAGAATCACGTAAAAGCTGAGAAACAGAAAAAGCTTAGAAAAAGAAATCTCAAAAGAAACAAAAGGGGCGGAGACAGCCCAGTATAAAAGGCCCCGAGTGGCAACATAGAGAACAGAAAGACGTTGGGCCAGCCTGAAGAAGGCTGCACCCAGCCGAAACGTCGCGATGGCCCAACGGCAGTGCACTACACCCGCTAAGGGTAATTTTTTGAACAGGGGGCACCGTTCCCAGTCCCATTTGATGGACCGTGCATTCAGGTTCCGGCAATAGCCGGGCCTGGTCTTTACCCAACACCTAACCAGCCTGTGCCTCATGGGATTGGTGGTGCCCCTGCCTAATAACTCTCTCCCTAAGAATGGGAATCCCCCCACCCACTAACTTTCCCTAACCCTAACCCCTTTGACCCCCCTCCCCTCCTCCCCCCTCTTATCCCTCACCTAAGGGAACAATATAAAACCTAAGAAAAGGAAGCAGAAAGTCACGTAAAAGACACAAAGAAAGATGAGACAAACAAAGAGGGAAAAAGTGACACAAACAAAGAAAAGAGAAACTAAGAAAGTCACGTAAAGAACACAAAGAAAGATATGAAAACTCAAGAAAGAGCATAAGGAAGTCACGTATAAGACACATAAAGCCTAAGAAAAGGAAGAAGAAAGTCACGTAAAAGACACCAAGAAAGATAAGACAAACAAAGAGGAAAAAGTGACACAAACAAAGAAAAGAGAAACTAAGAAAGTCACGTAAAGGACACAAAGAAAGATAAGAAAACTCAAGAAAGAGCAAAAGGAAGTCACGTAAAAGACACAAGTTAATAATAAGAAAGTCACGTTAAAGACACAAAGAAAGATAAGACAAACAAAGGAGGAATAAGTGACACAAACAGAAAAAATGGAAAGGATATAAAGGAAGGGGGTGCCATTAAAGAGAATATAAAGAACACAGGACGGGATGTCTATAATGCAGGGGGTGCCATGTAAACAAAAAGAAGAAAACATAGAGAAAAAAACAAGTAAACAAAAGGGTTGAGGTTGAAAGACAAAACGTAAAGAAAGACAGACAAAGGGAGAATCACGTAAAAGCTGAGAAACAGAAAAAGCTTAGAAAAAGAAATCTCAAAAGAAACAAAAGGGGCGGAGACAGCCCAGTATAAAAGGCCCCGAGTGGCAACATAGAGAACAGAAAGACGTTGGGCCAGCCTGAAGAAGGCTGCACCCAGCCGAAACGTCGCGATGGCCCAACGGCAGTGCACTACACCCGCTAAGGGTAATTTTTTGAACAGGGGGCACCGTTCCCAGTCCCATTTGATGGACCGTGCATTCAGGTTCCGGCAATAGCCGGGCCTGGTCTTTACCCAACACCTAACCAGCCTGTGCCTCATGGGATTGGTGGTGCCCCTGCCTAATAACTCTCTCCCTAAGAATGGGAATCCCCCCACCCACTAACTTTCCCTAACCCTAACCCCTTTGACCCCCCTCCCCTCCTCCCCCCTCTTATCCCTCACCTAAGGGAACAATATAAAACCTAAGAAAAGGAAGCAGAAAGTCACGTAAAAGACACAAAGAAAGATGAGACAAACAAAGAGGGAAAAAGTGACACAAACAAAGAAAAGAGAAACTAAGAAAGTCACGTAAAGAACACAAAGAAAGATATGAAAACTCAAGAAAGAGCATAAGGAAGTCACGTATAAGACACATAAAGCCTAAGAAAAGGAAGAAGAAAGTCACGTAAAAGACACCAAGAAAGATAAGACAAACAAAGAGGAAAAAGTGACACAAACAAAGAAAAGAGAAACTAAGAAAGTCACGTAAAGGACACAAAGAAAGATAAGAAAACTCAAGAAAGAGCAAAAGGAAGTCACGTAAAAGACACAAGTTAATAATAAGAAAGTCACGTTAAAGACACAAAGAAAGATAAGACAAACAAAGGAGGAATAAGTGACACAAACAGAAAAAATGGAAAGGATATAAAGGAAGGGGGTGCCATTAAAGAGAATATAAAGAACACAGGACGGGATGTCTATAATGCAGGGGGTGCCATGTAAACAAAAAGAAGAAAACATAGAGAAAAAAACAAGTAAACAAAAGGGTTGAGGTTGAAAGACAAAACGTAAAGAAAGACAGACAAAGGGAGAATCACGTAAAAGCTGAGAAACAGAAAAAGCTTAGAAAAAGAAATCTCAAAAGAAACAAAAGGGGCGGAGACAGCCCAGTATAAAAGGCCCCGAGTGGCAACATAGAGAACAGAAAGACGTTGGGCCAGCCTGAAGAAGGCTGCACCCAGCCGAAACGTCGCGATGGCCCAACGGCAGTGCACTACACCCGCTAAGGGTAATTTTTTGAACAGGGGGCACCGTTCCCAGTCCCATTTGATGGACCGTGCATTCAGGTTCCGGCAATAGCCGGGCCTGGTCTTTACCCAACACCTAACCAGCCTGTGCCTCATGGGATTGGTGGTGCCCCTGCCTAATAACTCTCTCCCTAAGAATGGGAATCCCCCCACCCACTAACTTTCCCTAACCCTAACCCCTTTGACCCCCCTCCCCTCCTCCCCCCTCTTATCCCTCACCTAAGGGAACAATATAAAACCTAAGAAAAGGAAGCAGAAAGTCACGTAAAAGACACAAAGAAAGATGAGACAAACAAAGAGGGAAAAAGTGACACAAACAAAGAAAAGAGAAACTAAGAAAGTCACGTAAAGAACACAAAGAAAGATATGAAAACTCAAGAAAGAGCATAAGGAAGTCACGTATAAGACACATAAAGCCTAAGAAAAGGAAGAAGAAAGTCACGTAAAAGACACCAAGAAAGATAAGACAAACAAAGAGGAAAAAGTGACACAAACAAAGAAAAGAGAAACTAAGAAAGTCACGTAAAGGACACAAAGAAAGATAAGAAAACTCAAGAAAGAGCAAAAGGAAGTCACGTAAAAGACACAAGTTAATAATAAGAAAGTCACGTTAAAGACACAAAGAAAGATAAGACAAACAAAGGAGGAATAAGTGACACAAACAGAAAAAATGGAAAGGATATAAAGGAAGGGGGTGCCATTAAAGAGAATATAAAGAACACAGGACGGGATGTCTATAATGCAGGGGGTGCCATGTAAACAAAAAGAAGAAAACATAGAGAAAAAAACAAGTAAACAAAAGGGTTGAGGTTGAAAGACAAAACGTAAAGAAAGACAGACAAAGGGAGAATCACGTAAAAGCTGAGAAACAGAAAAAGCTTAGAAAAAGAAATCTCAAAAGAAACAAAAGGGGCGGAGACAGCCCAGTATAAAAGGCCCCGAGTGGCAACATAGAGAACAGAAAGACGTTGGGCCAGCCTGAAGAAGGCTGCACCCAGCCGAAACGTCGCGATGGCCCAACGGCAGTGCACTACACCCGCTAAGGGTAATTTTTTGAACAGGGGGCACCGTTCCCAGTCCCATTTGATGGACCGTGCATTCAGGTTCCGGCAATAGCCGGGCCTGGTCTTTACCCAACACCTAACCAGCCTGTGCCTCATGGGATTGGTGGTGCCCCTGCCTAATAACTCTCTCCCTAAGAATGGGAATCCCCCCACCCACTAACTTTCCCTAACCCTAACCCCTTTGACCCCCCTCCCCTCCTCCCCCCTCTTATCCCTCACCTAAGGGAACAATATAAAACCTAAGAAAAGGAAGCAGAAAGTCACGTAAAAGACACAAAGAAAGATGAGACAAACAAAGAGGGAAAAAGTGACACAAACAAAGAAAAGAGAAACTAAGAAAGTCACGTAAAGAACACAAAGAAAGATATGAAAACTCAAGAAAGAGCATAAGGAAGTCACGTATAAGACACATAAAGCCTAAGAAAAGGAAGAAGAAAGTCACGTAAAAGACACCAAGAAAGATAAGACAAACAAAGAGGAAAAAGTGACACAAACAAAGAAAAGAGAAACTAAGAAAGTCACGTAAAGGACACAAAGAAAGATAAGAAAACTCAAGAAAGAGCAAAAGGAAGTCACGTAAAAGACACAAGTTAATAATAAGAAAGTCACGTTAAAGACACAAAGAAAGATAAGACAAACAAAGGAGGAATAAGTGACACAAACAGAAAAAATGGAAAGGATATAAAGGAAGGGGGTGCCATTAAAGAGAATATAAAGAACACAGGACGGGATGTCTATAATGCAGGGGGTGCCATGTAAACAAAAAGAAGAAAACATAGAGAAAAAAACAAGTAAACAAAAGGGTTGAGGTTGAAAGACAAAACGTAAAGAAAGACAGACAAAGGGAGAATCACGTAAAAGCTGAGAAACAGAAAAAGCTTAGAAAAAGAAATCTCAAAAGAAACAAAAGGGGCGGAGACAGCCCAGTATAAAAGGCCCCGAGTGGCAACATAGAGAACAGAAAGACGTTGGGCCAGCCTGAAGAAGGCTGCACCCAGCCGAAACGTCGCGATGGCCCAACGGCAGTGCACTACACCCGCTAAGGGTAATTTTTTGAACAGGGGGCACCGTTCCCAGTCCCATTTGATGGACCGTGCATTCAGGTTCCGGCAATAGCCGGGCCTGGTCTTTACCCAACACCTAACCAGCCTGTGCCTCATGGGATTGGTGGTGCCCCTGCCTAATAACTCTCTCCCTAAGAATGGGAATCCCCCCACCCACTAACTTTCCCTAACCCTAACCCCTTTGACCCCCCTCCCCTCCTCCCCCCTCTTATCCCTCACCTAAGGGAACAATATAAAACCTAAGAAAAGGAAGCAGAAAGTCACGTAAAAGACACAAAGAAAGATGAGACAAACAAAGAGGGAAAAAGTGACACAAACAAAGAAAAGAGAAACTAAGAAAGTCACGTAAAGAACACAAAGAAAGATATGAAAACTCAAGAAAGAGCATAAGGAAGTCACGTATAAGACACATAAAGCCTAAGAAAAGGAAGAAGAAAGTCACGTAAAAGACACCAAGAAAGATAAGACAAACAAAGAGGAAAAAGTGACACAAACAAAGAAAAGAGAAACTAAGAAAGTCACGTAAAGGACACAAAGAAAGATAAGAAAACTCAAGAAAGAGCAAAAGGAAGTCACGTAAAAGACACAAGTTAATAATAAGAAAGTCACGTTAAAGACACAAAGAAAGATAAGACAAACAAAGGAGGAATAAGTGACACAAACAGAAAAAATGGAAAGGATATAAAGGAAGGGGGTGCCATTAAAGAGAATATAAAGAACACAGGACGGGATGTCTATAATGCAGGGGGTGCCATGTAAACAAAAAGAAGAAAACATAGAGAAAAAAACAAGTAAACAAAAGGGTTGAGGTTGAAAGACAAAACGTAAAGAAAGACAGACAAAGGGAGAATCACGTAAAAGCTGAGAAACAGAAAAAGCTTAGAAAAAGAAATCTCAAAAGAAACAAAAGGGGCGGAGACAGCCCAGTATAAAAGGCCCCGAGTGGCAACATAGAGAACAGAAAGACGTTGGGCCAGCCTGAAGAAGGCTGCACCCAGCCGAAACGTCGCGATGGCCCAACGGCAGTGCACTACACCCGCTAAGGGTAATTTTTTGAACAGGGGGCACCGTTCCCAGTCCCATTTGATGGACCGTGCATTCAGGTTCCGGCAATAGCCGGGCCTGGTCTTTACCCAACACCTAACCAGCCTGTGCCTCATGGGATTGGTGGTGCCCCTGCCTAATAACTCTCTCCCTAAGAATGGGAATCCCCCCACCCACTAACTTTCCCTAACCCTAACCCCTTTGACCCCCCTCCCCTCCTCCCCCCTCTTATCCCTCACCTAAGGGAACAATATAAAACCTAAGAAAAGGAAGCAGAAAGTCACGTAAAAGACACAAAGAAAGATGAGACAAACAAAGAGGGAAAAAGTGACACAAACAAAGAAAAGAGAAACTAAGAAAGTCACGTAAAGAACACAAAGAAAGATATGAAAACTCAAGAAAGAGCATAAGGAAGTCACGTATAAGACACATAAAGCCTAAGAAAAGGAAGAAGAAAGTCACGTAAAAGACACCAAGAAAGATAAGACAAACAAAGAGGAAAAAGTGACACAAACAAAGAAAAGAGAAACTAAGAAAGTCACGTAAAGGACACAAAGAAAGATAAGAAAACTCAAGAAAGAGCAAAAGGAAGTCACGTAAAAGACACAAGTTAATAATAAGAAAGTCACGTTAAAGACACAAAGAAAGATAAGACAAACAAAGGAGGAATAAGTGACACAAACAGAAAAAATGGAAAGGATATAAAGGAAGGGGGTGCCATTAAAGAGAATATAAAGAACACAGGACGGGATGTCTATAATGCAGGGGGTGCCATGTAAACAAAAAGAAGAAAACATAGAGAAAAAAACAAGTAAACAAAAGGGTTGAGGTTGAAAGACAAAACGTAAAGAAAGACAGACAAAGGGAGAATCACGTAAAAGCTGAGAAACAGAAAAAGCTTAGAAAAAGAAATCTCAAAAGAAACAAAAGGGGCGGAGACAGCCCAGTATAAAAGGCCCCGAGTGGCAACATAGAGAACAGAAAGACGTTGGGCCAGCCTGAAGAAGGCTGCACCCAGCCGAAACGTCGCGATGGCCCAACGGCAGTGCACTACACCCGCTAAGGGTAATTTTTTGAACAGGGGGCACCGTTCCCAGTCCCATTTGATGGACCGTGCATTCAGGTTCCGGCAATAGCCGGGCCTGGTCTTTACCCAACACCTAACCAGCCTGTGCCTCATGGGATTGGTGGTGCCCCTGCCTAATAACTCTCTCCCTAAGAATGGGAATCCCCCCACCCACTAACTTTCCCTAACCCTAACCCCTTTGACCCCCCTCCCCTCCTCCCCCCTCTTATCCCTCACCTAAGGGAACAATATAAAACCTAAGAAAAGGAAGCAGAAAGTCACGTAAAAGACACAAAGAAAGATGAGACAAACAAAGAGGGAAAAAGTGACACAAACAAAGAAAAGAGAAACTAAGAAAGTCACGTAAAGAACACAAAGAAAGATATGAAAACTCAAGAAAGAGCATAAGGAAGTCACGTATAAGACACATAAAGCCTAAGAAAAGGAAGAAGAAAGTCACGTAAAAGACACCAAGAAAGATAAGACAAACAAAGAGGAAAAAGTGACACAAACAAAGAAAAGAGAAACTAAGAAAGTCACGTAAAGGACACAAAGAAAGATAAGAAAACTCAAGAAAGAGCAAAAGGAAGTCACGTAAAAGACACAAGTTAATAATAAGAAAGTCACGTTAAAGACACAAAGAAAGATAAGACAAACAAAGGAGGAATAAGTGACACAAACAGAAAAAATGGAAAGGATATAAAGGAAGGGGGTGCCATTAAAGAGAATATAAAGAACACAGGACGGGATGTCTATAATGCAGGGGGTGCCATGTAAACAAAAAGAAGAAAACATAGAGAAAAAAACAAGTAAACAAAAGGGTTGAGGTTGAAAGACAAAACGTAAAGAAAGACAGACAAAGGGAGAATCACGTAAAAGCTGAGAAACAGAAAAAGCTTAGAAAAAGAAATCTCAAAAGAAACAAAAGGGGCGGAGACAGCCCAGTATAAAAGGCCCCGAGTGGCAACATAGAGAACAGAAAGACGTTGGGCCAGCCTGAAGAAGGCTGCACCCAGCCGAAACGTCGCGATGGCCCAACGGCAGTGCACTACACCCGCTAAGGGTAATTTTTTGAACAGGGGGCACCGTTCCCAGTCCCATTTGATGGACCGTGCATTCAGGTTCCGGCAATAGCCGGGCCTGGTCTTTACCCAACACCTAACCAGCCTGTGCCTCATGGGATTGGTGGTGCCCCTGCCTAATAACTCTCTCCCTAAGAATGGGAATCCCCCCACCCACTAACTTTCCCTAACCCTAACCCCTTTGACCCCCCTCCCCTCCTCCCCCCTCTTATCCCTCACCTAAGGGAACAATATAAAACCTAAGAAAAGGAAGCAGAAAGTCACGTAAAAGACACAAAGAAAGATGAGACAAACAAAGAGGGAAAAAGTGACACAAACAAAGAAAAGAGAAACTAAGAAAGTCACGTAAAGAACACAAAGAAAGATATGAAAACTCAAGAAAGAGCATAAGGAAGTCACGTATAAGACACATAAAGCCTAAGAAAAGGAAGAAGAAAGTCACGTAAAAGACACCAAGAAAGATAAGACAAACAAAGAGGAAAAAGTGACACAAACAAAGAAAAGAGAAACTAAGAAAGTCACGTAAAGGACACAAAGAAAGATAAGAAAACTCAAGAAAGAGCAAAAGGAAGTCACGTAAAAGACACAAGTTAATAATAAGAAAGTCACGTTAAAGACACAAAGAAAGATAAGACAAACAAAGGAGGAATAAGTGACACAAACAGAAAAAATGGAAAGGATATAAAGGAAGGGGGTGCCATTAAAGAGAATATAAAGAACACAGGACGGGATGTCTATAATGCAGGGGGTGCCATGTAAACAAAAAGAAGAAAACATAGAGAAAAAAACAAGTAAACAAAAGGGTTGAGGTTGAAAGACAAAACGTAAAGAAAGACAGACAAAGGGAGAATCACGTAAAAGCTGAGAAACAGAAAAAGCTTAGAAAAAGAAATCTCAAAAGAAACAAAAGGGGCGGAGACAGCCCAGTATAAAAGGCCCCGAGTGGCAACATAGAGAACAGAAAGACGTTGGGCCAGCCTGAAGAAGGCTGCACCCAGCCGAAACGTCGCGATGGCCCAACGGCAGTGCACTACACCCGCTAAGGGTAATTTTTTGAACAGGGGGCACCGTTCCCAGTCCCATTTGATGGACCGTGCATTCAGGTTCCGGCAATAGCCGGGCCTGGTCTTTACCCAACACCTAACCAGCCTGTGCCTCATGGGATTGGTGGTGCCCCTGCCTAATAACTCTCTCCCTAAGAATGGGAATCCCCCCACCCACTAACTTTCCCTAACCCTAACCCCTTTGACCCCCCTCCCCTCCTCCCCCCTCTTATCCCTCACCTAAGGGAACAATATAAAACCTAAGAAAAGGAAGCAGAAAGTCACGTAAAAGACACAAAGAAAGATGAGACAAACAAAGAGGGAAAAAGTGACACAAACAAAGAAAAGAGAAACTAAGAAAGTCACGTAAAGAACACAAAGAAAGATATGAAAACTCAAGAAAGAGCATAAGGAAGTCACGTATAAGACACATAAAGCCTAAGAAAAGGAAGAAGAAAGTCACGTAAAAGACACCAAGAAAGATAAGACAAACAAAGAGGAAAAAGTGACACAAACAAAGAAAAGAGAAACTAAGAAAGTCACGTAAAGGACACAAAGAAAGATAAGAAAACTCAAGAAAGAGCAAAAGGAAGTCACGTAAAAGACACAAGTTAATAATAAGAAAGTCACGTTAAAGACACAAAGAAAGATAAGACAAACAAAGGAGGAATAAGTGACACAAACAGAAAAAATGGAAAGGATATAAAGGAAGGGGGTGCCATTAAAGAGAATATAAAGAACACAGGACGGGATGTCTATAATGCAGGGGGTGCCATGTAAACAAAAAGAAGAAAACATAGAGAAAAAAACAAGTAAACAAAAGGGTTGAGGTTGAAAGACAAAACGTAAAGAAAGACAGACAAAGGGAGAATCACGTAAAAGCTGAGAAACAGAAAAAGCTTAGAAAAAGAAATCTCAAAAGAAACAAAAGGGGCGGAGACAGCCCAGTATAAAAGGCCCCGAGTGGCAACATAGAGAACAGAAAGACGTTGGGCCAGCCTGAAGAAGGCTGCACCCAGCCGAAACGTCGCGATGGCCCAACGGCAGTGCACTACACCCGCTAAGGGTAATTTTTTGAACAGGGGGCACCGTTCCCAGTCCCATTTGATGGACCGTGCATTCAGGTTCCGGCAATAGCCGGGCCTGGTCTTTACCCAACACCTAACCAGCCTGTGCCTCATGGGATTGGTGGTGCCCCTGCCTAATAACTCTCTCCCTAAGAATGGGAATCCCCCCACCCACTAACTTTCCCTAACCCTAACCCCTTTGACCCCCCTCCCCTCCTCCCCCCTCTTATCCCTCACCTAAGGGAACAATATAAAACCTAAGAAAAGGAAGCAGAAAGTCACGTAAAAGACACAAAGAAAGATGAGACAAACAAAGAGGGAAAAAGTGACACAAACAAAGAAAAGAGAAACTAAGAAAGTCACGTAAAGAACACAAAGAAAGATATGAAAACTCAAGAAAGAGCATAAGGAAGTCACGTATAAGACACATAAAGCCTAAGAAAAGGAAGAAGAAAGTCACGTAAAAGACACCAAGAAAGATAAGACAAACAAAGAGGAAAAAGTGACACAAACAAAGAAAAGAGAAACTAAGAAAGTCACGTAAAGGACACAAAGAAAGATAAGAAAACTCAAGAAAGAGCAAAAGGAAGTCACGTAAAAGACACAAGTTAATAATAAGAAAGTCACGTTAAAGACACAAAGAAAGATAAGACAAACAAAGGAGGAATAAGTGACACAAACAGAAAAAATGGAAAGGATATAAAGGAAGGGGGTGCCATTAAAGAGAATATAAAGAACACAGGACGGGATGTCTATAATGCAGGGGGTGCCATGTAAACAAAAAGAAGAAAACATAGAGAAAAAAACAAGTAAACAAAAGGGTTGAGGTTGAAAGACAAAACGTAAAGAAAGACAGACAAAGGGAGAATCACGTAAAAGCTGAGAAACAGAAAAAGCTTAGAAAAAGAAATCTCAAAAGAAACAAAAGGGGCGGAGACAGCCCAGTATAAAAGGCCCCGAGTGGCAACATAGAGAACAGAAAGACGTTGGGCCAGCCTGAAGAAGGCTGCACCCAGCCGAAACGTCGCGATGGCCCAACGGCAGTGCACTACACCCGCTAAGGGTAATTTTTTGAACAGGGGGCACCGTTCCCAGTCCCATTTGATGGACCGTGCATTCAGGTTCCGGCAATAGCCGGGCCTGGTCTTTACCCAACACCTAACCAGCCTGTGCCTCATGGGATTGGTGGTGCCCCTGCCTAATAACTCTCTCCCTAAGAATGGGAATCCCCCCACCCACTAACTTTCCCTAACCCTAACCCCTTTGACCCCCCTCCCCTCCTCCCCCCTCTTATCCCTCACCTAAGGGAACAATATAAAACCTAAGAAAAGGAAGCAGAAAGTCACGTAAAAGACACAAAGAAAGATGAGACAAACAAAGAGGGAAAAAGTGACACAAACAAAGAAAAGAGAAACTAAGAAAGTCACGTAAAGAACACAAAGAAAGATATGAAAACTCAAGAAAGAGCATAAGGAAGTCACGTATAAGACACATAAAGCCTAAGAAAAGGAAGAAGAAAGTCACGTAAAAGACACCAAGAAAGATAAGACAAACAAAGAGGAAAAAGTGACACAAACAAAGAAAAGAGAAACTAAGAAAGTCACGTAAAGGACACAAAGAAAGATAAGAAAACTCAAGAAAGAGCAAAAGGAAGTCACGTAAAAGACACAAGTTAATAATAAGAAAGTCACGTTAAAGACACAAAGAAAGATAAGACAAACAAAGGAGGAATAAGTGACACAAACAGAAAAAATGGAAAGGATATAAAGGAAGGGGGTGCCATTAAAGAGAATATAAAGAACACAGGACGGGATGTCTATAATGCAGGGGGTGCCATGTAAACAAAAAGAAGAAAACATAGAGAAAAAAACAAGTAAACAAAAGGGTTGAGGTTGAAAGACAAAACGTAAAGAAAGACAGACAAAGGGAGAATCACGTAAAAGCTGAGAAACAGAAAAAGCTTAGAAAAAGAAATCTCAAAAGAAACAAAAGGGGCGGAGACAGCCCAGTATAAAAGGCCCCGAGTGGCAACATAGAGAACAGAAAGACGTTGGGCCAGCCTGAAGAAGGCTGCACCCAGCCGAAACGTCGCGATGGCCCAACGGCAGTGCACTACACCCGCTAAGGGTAATTTTTTGAACAGGGGGCACCGTTCCCAGTCCCATTTGATGGACCGTGCATTCAGGTTCCGGCAATAGCCGGGCCTGGTCTTTACCCAACACCTAACCAGCCTGTGCCTCATGGGATTGGTGGTGCCCCTGCCTAATAACTCTCTCCCTAAGAATGGGAATCCCCCCACCCACTAACTTTCCCTAACCCTAACCCCTTTGACCCCCCTCCCCTCCTCCCCCCTCTTATCCCTCACCTAAGGGAACAATATAAAACCTAAGAAAAGGAAGCAGAAAGTCACGTAAAAGACACAAAGAAAGATGAGACAAACAAAGAGGGAAAAAGTGACACAAACAAAGAAAAGAGAAACTAAGAAAGTCACGTAAAGAACACAAAGAAAGATATGAAAACTCAAGAAAGAGCATAAGGAAGTCACGTATAAGACACATAAAGCCTAAGAAAAGGAAGAAGAAAGTCACGTAAAAGACACCAAGAAAGATAAGACAAACAAAGAGGAAAAAGTGACACAAACAAAGAAAAGAGAAACTAAGAAAGTCACGTAAAGGACACAAAGAAAGATAAGAAAACTCAAGAAAGAGCAAAAGGAAGTCACGTAAAAGACACAAGTTAATAATAAGAAAGTCACGTTAAAGACACAAAGAAAGATAAGACAAACAAAGGAGGAATAAGTGACACAAACAGAAAAAATGGAAAGGATATAAAGGAAGGGGGTGCCATTAAAGAGAATATAAAGAACACAGGACGGGATGTCTATAATGCAGGGGGTGCCATGTAAACAAAAAGAAGAAAACATAGAGAAAAAAACAAGTAAACAAAAGGGTTGAGGTTGAAAGACAAAACGTAAAGAAAGACAGACAAAGGGAGAATCACGTAAAAGCTGAGAAACAGAAAAAGCTTAGAAAAAGAAATCTCAAAAGAAACAAAAGGGGCGGAGACAGCCCAGTATAAAAGGCCCCGAGTGGCAACATAGAGAACAGAAAGACGTTGGGCCAGCCTGAAGAAGGCTGCACCCAGCCGAAACGTCGCGATGGCCCAACGGCAGTGCACTACACCCGCTAAGGGTAATTTTTTGAACAGGGGGCACCGTTCCCAGTCCCATTTGATGGACCGTGCATTCAGGTTCCGGCAATAGCCGGGCCTGGTCTTTACCCAACACCTAACCCTAACCCTAACCCTAACCCTAACCCCTAACCCTAACCCTAACCCCCTAACCCTAACCCTAACCCTAACCCTAACCCCCCTAACCCTAACCCCTAACCCCCAAGCAGTCACGTAAAAGAAAGAAAGCTAAGCAGAAAAAGAAAAAGAAAAAGACAAGAAGTAAAGCCCAAGTGGGAGGAGCTAACAAAAGTATAAAAGGCCAAGAGAGGCAGACAGAAAACAGAAGACACACTGGGTCGGCCTGAAGAAGGCAAAAATATGCCGAAACGTCGCGAACGGCCCAGTTGATACTAAATGTGCACTATAACCCTAGATAAGGGCAATTTTTTGAACCAGGGCAGGGACACCACCACCCGGCCCCATCGATGGCCCGTGCATCTCAGGCTACCAGCTTGCTGGTGGCCTGATTCTTTTCTCAACACCTAACCAGCCAGTGCCTCGTGGGGTTGGGGGTGCCCCTGCCCTCTATCTTACCCTAACCCTAACCATAGGGGGGTCCCTAAAACAAAAAACGAAGACAAGAAGTCACGTACAGAAAAACAAGTAGAAAAAGAAAAAGACAAGAAGTCACGTAAAAATGAAAAACAAGTAGAAAAAGAAAAAGACAAGAAGTCAGAAAAAGAAAAAGACAAGTAGTCACGTACAAGAAAGAAAGATAAGCAGAAAAAGAAAAAGACAAGAAGTCAGAAACAGAAAAAGACAAGAAGTCACGTACAAGAGAGAAAGGTAAAGAAACCGAGTAAGATAAAACAAAGAGAATAATGTAAACAAACACACGGAAAGGATTTAATGGAAGGGGGTGCCATAAACAAATATACAGTGAACAAAGGACGGGATGTCAAAAAAGACAGGGGGTGCCATAAAAAATAGTAAGAAAACTAAAGATATGAAAGACAAGAAGTCACGTAAAAAAGAAAGACAAGAAGTCAGAAAAAGAAAAAGACAAGAAGTCAGAAAAAGAAAAAGACAAGCAGTCACGTAAAAGAAAGAAAGCTAAGCAGAAAAAGAAAAAGAAAAAGACAAGAAGTAAAGCCCAAGTGGGAGGAGCTAACAAAAGTATAAAAGGCCAAGAGAGGCAGACAGAAAACAGAAGACACACTGGGTCGGCCTGAAGAAGGCAAAAATATGCCGAAACGTCGCGAACGGCCCAGTTGATACTAAATGTGCACTATAACCCTAGATAAGGGCAATTTTTTGAACCAGGGCAGGGACACCACCACCCGGCCCCATCGATGGCCCGTGCATCTCAGGCTACCAGCTTGCTGGTGGCCTGATTCTTTTCTCAACACCTAACCAGCCAGTGCCTCGTGGGGTTGGGGGTGCCCCTGCCCTCTATCTTACCCTAACCCTAACCATAGGGGGGTCCCTAAAACAAAAAACGAAGACAAGAAGTCACGTACAGAAAAACAAGTAGAAAAAGAAAAAGACAAGAAGTCACGTAAAAATGAAAAACAAGTAGAAAAAGAAAAAGACAAGAAGTCAGAAAAAGAAAAAGACAAGTAGTCACGTACAAGAAAGAAAGATAAGCAGAAAAAGAAAAAGACAAGAAGTCAGAAACAGAAAAAGACAAGAAGTCACGTACAAGAGAGAAAGGTAAAGAAACCGAGTAAGATAAAACAAAGAGAATAATGTAAACAAACACACGGAAAGGATTTAATGGAAGGGGGTGCCATAAACAAATATACAGTGAACAAAGGACGGGATGTCAAAAAAGACAGGGGGTGCCATAAAAAATAGTAAGAAAACTAAAGATATGAAAGACAAGAAGTCACGTAAAAAAGAAAGACAAGAAGTCAGAAAAAGAAAAAGACAAGAAGTCAGAAAAAGAAAAAGACAAGCAGTCACGTAAAAGAAAGAAAGCTAAGCAGAAAAAGAAAAAGAAAAAGACAAGAAGTAAAGCCCAAGTGGGAGGAGCTAACAAAAGTATAAAAGGCCAAGAGAGGCAGACAGAAAACAGAAGACACACTGGGTCGGCCTGAAGAAGGCAAAAATATGCCGAAACGTCGCGAACGGCCCAGTTGATACTAAATGTGCACTATAACCCTAGATAAGGGCAATTTTTTGAACCAGGGCAGGGACACCACCACCCGGCCCCATCGATGGCCCGTGCATCTCAGGCTACCAGCTTGCTGGTGGCCTGATTCTTTTCTCAACACCTAACCCTAACCCTAACCCTAACCCTAACCCCCTAACCCTAACCCCCTAACCCTAACCCCTAACCCCTAACCCCTAACCCTAACCCCTAACCCTAACCCCTAACCCCTAACCCTAACCCCCATCTTTATATTGAATTTCGTTGATGCTAATATGGAAGCTAACATTATGCTATGGCTAAAGCTAATGATAGCAGTTCAAGGACACAACAGTGGTTGCCCTGGAGATCGACCAAGTGCATGATGGGAACCAGGAAGTCAGACCAGGCAGAGCACATGGAGCACAGGGAGCAGGTGGCAGACAGACCAGGGAGGAAACCTCATTCGAAGAACAAGGTGCAGGTATGTGAGAATACATGATAACAAATATAGGAAACGACTGAAGGAGAAGCATTTATATGATGATATTAATATTCTAAACTTGCAGAAGCTAATAGTCAATAATTGTGAGTTAATGAGTGAAATTTTCAAAGTCACGGACATACGTTAGATTTCTATGAACCCAAATAGGGCCTCATTAACTCTCTAAAAGGCGATTGAACCTGATGATATTAATACTTTAAACTTGTAGAAGCTTAAAGCTAATAATTGTGAATTAAGCAGGACATAGGGATCATGCAATCAATCGGAGACCTCCGCGTCTCCGTGGCTGGGGTAGTCGCAGGCGGCCTTCTGGCACTGCCTTCGTCCCCCCAAGTGCAGACATGCAATCAATCGGAGACCTCCACGTCTCCGCGGCTGGGGCATTCGCAGGCGACCTTTGGACACTGCCTTCGTCCCCCCAAGCGCAGACCGCCCGGGGTGGCTCTTGAGTGAAATTCTCAAAGTCACGGACATACGTTGGATTGCCATGAACCCAAATAGGGCCTAAAACTTTAAAAATTAAAGCCCAGAAAGGCATTAATTAATTACCATTATCTTATTTAATTGATGACACACTCCAAGGCGTGATCAACCTTGGGAGGGCCTTCCTTGGATGAGGATGTCTAGTGTTAATGGCCGAAACATCCGATGATTCCAGGGTCCACTACTGATGATGTGTCCTTAAATATTACCTTAAAAATAATTAATATATACAATAATGTCAATTTAATGAGACAATAATAGGATAATACAATAAAATAAGGCTTATAATAAAGAGGAAAAACCCTGGGGGACCTTGCCGCCCGGGATGGGAGCAGGTATGGACAGTGCATTGGAGCCCGGCCCCCTTCGGGGACCGGTCTCCCAACTTTATCTTCCCCTAACCAGCCAGTGCCGCCTGACCACCCGCCTGGGTAGTGTGGGGTTCCCTGGGGGCTTCCTTCACTGGGCTGGGGGTGTCCCGACCCCCTCCCAATCCTAACCCTAACCACTTGAGAAAGACAAATGCTGGAAAGGAAATATGATGAGGGGGTGCCATTAAAACAATAAAAACAAAGAAAACCAAAAAAGGAATGTGAGATGGGGGTGCCATTAAAACAACAAAAACAATAAAAACAAAGAAAGCTAGAGTGCTAAGCCAGTGCTAACAAGAAAGCCAATGTGCTTAGCTGATGCTGGAAAGGAAATATGATGAGGGGGTGCCATTAAAACAATAAAAACAAAGAAAACCAAAAAAGGAATGTGAGATGGGGGTGCCATTAAAACAACGAAAACAATAAAAACAAAGAAAGCTAGAGTGCTAAGCCAGTGCTGACAAGAAAGCCAATGTGCTTAGCTGATGCTGGAAAGGAAATATGATGAGGGGGTGCCATTAAAACATTAAAACAATAAAAACAAAGAAAACCAAAAAAGGAATGTGAGAAGGGGGTGCCATTAAAACAATAAAAACAAAGAAAGCTAAAGTGCTAAGCTAATGCTAACAAGAAAACCAAGGTGCTAAGCTAATGCTAACAATTGTATGACAGTGACACATGATAAAGTACAAGTTGTACATGGGACTAGTCATCTTTATATTGAATTTCGTTGATGCTAATATGGAAGCTAACATTATGCTATGGCTAAAGCTAATGATAGCAGTTCAAGGACACAACAGTGGTTGCCCTGGAGATCGACCAAGTGCATGATGGGAACCAGGAAGTCAGACCAGGCAGAGCACATGGAGCACAGGGAGCAGGTGGCAGACAGACCAGGGAGGAAACCTCATTCGAAGAACAAGGTGCAGGTATGTGAGAATACATGATAACAAATATAGGAAACGACTGAAGGAGAAGCATTTATATGATGATATTAATATTCTAAACTTGCAGAAGCTAATAGTCAATAATTGTGAGTTAATGAGTGAAATTTTCAAAGTCACGGACATACGTTAGATTTCTATGAACCCAAATAGGGCCTCATTAACTCTCTAAAAGGCGATTGAACCTGATGATATTAATACTTTAAACTTGTAGAAGCTTAAAGCTAATAATTGTGAATTAAGCAGGACATAGGGATCATGCAATCAATCGGAGACCTCCGCGTCTCCGTGGCTGGGGTAGTCGCAGGCGGCCTTCTGGCACTGCCTTCGTCCCCCCAAGTGCAGACATGCAATCAATCGGAGACCTCCACGTCTCCGCGGCTGGGGCATTCGCAGGCGACCTTTGGACACTGCCTTCGTCCCCCCAAGCGCAGACCGCCCGGGGTGGCTCTTGAGTGAAATTCTCAAAGTCACGGACATACGTTGGATTGCCATGAACCCAAATAGGGCCTAAAACTTTAAAAATTAAAGCCCAGAAAGGCATTAATTAATTACCATTATCTTATTTAATTGATGACACACTCCAAGGCGTGATCAACCTTGGGAGGGCCTTCCTTGGATGAGGATGTCTAGTGTTAATGGCCGAAACATCCGATGATTCCAGGGTCCACTACTGATGATGTGTCCTTAAATATTACCTTAAAAATAATTAATATATACAATAATGTCAATTTAATGAGACAATAATAGGATAATACAATAAAATAAGGCTTATAATAAAGAGGAAAAACCCTGGGGGACCTTGCCGCCCGGGATGGGAGCAGGTATGGACAGTGCATTGGAGCCCGGCCCCCTTCGGGGACCGGTCTCCCAACTTTATCTTCCCCTAACCAGCCAGTGCCGCCTGACCACCCGCCTGGGTAGTGTGGGGTTCCCTGGGGGCTTCCTTCACTGGGCTGGGGGTGTCCCGACCCCCTCCCAATCCTAACCCTAACCACTTGAGAAAGACAAATGCTGGAAAGGAAATATGATGAGGGGGTGCCATTAAAACAATAAAAACAAAGAAAACCAAAAAAGGAATGTGAGATGGGGGTGCCATTAAAACAACAAAAACAATAAAAACAAAGAAAGCTAGAGTGCTAAGCCAGTGCTAACAAGAAAGCCAATGTGCTTAGCTGATGCTGGAAAGGAAATATGATGAGGGGGTGCCATTAAAACAATAAAAACAAAGAAAACCAAAAAAGGAATGTGAGATGGGGGTGCCATTAAAACAACGAAAACAATAAAAACAAAGAAAGCTAGAGTGCTAAGCCAGTGCTGACAAGAAAGCCAATGTGCTTAGCTGATGCTGGAAAGGAAATATGATGAGGGGGTGCCATTAAAACATTAAAACAATAAAAACAAAGAAAACCAAAAAAGGAATGTGAGAAGGGGGTGCCATTAAAACAATAAAAACAAAGAAAGCTAAAGTGCTAAGCTAATGCTAACAAGAAAACCAAGGTGCTAAGCTAATGCTAACAATTGTATGACAGTGACACATGATAAAGTACAAGTTGTACATGGGACTAGTCATCTTTATATTGAATTTCGTTGATGCTAATATGGAAGCTAACATTATGCTATGGCTAAAGCTAATGATAGCAGTTCAAGGACACAACAGTGGTTGCCCTGGAGATCGACCAAGTGCATGATGGGAACCAGGAAGTCAGACCAGGCAGAGCACATGGAGCACAGGGAGCAGGTGGCAGACAGACCAGGGAGGAAACCTCATTCGAAGAACAAGGTGCAGGTATGTGAGAATACATGATAACAAATATAGGAAACGACTGAAGGAGAAGCATTTATATGATGATATTAATATTCTAAACTTGCAGAAGCTAATAGTCAATAATTGTGAGTTAATGAGTGAAATTTTCAAAGTCACGGACATACGTTAGATTTCTATGAACCCAAATAGGGCCTCATTAACTCTCTAAAAGGCGATTGAACCTGATGATATTAATACTTTAAACTTGTAGAAGCTTAAAGCTAATAATTGTGAATTAAGCAGGACATAGGGATCATGCAATCAATCGGAGACCTCCGCGTCTCCGTGGCTGGGGTAGTCGCAGGCGGCCTTCTGGCACTGCCTTCGTCCCCCCAAGTGCAGACATGCAATCAATCGGAGACCTCCACGTCTCCGCGGCTGGGGCATTCGCAGGCGACCTTTGGACACTGCCTTCGTCCCCCCAAGCGCAGACCGCCCGGGGTGGCTCTTGAGTGAAATTCTCAAAGTCACGGACATACGTTGGATTGCCATGAACCCAAATAGGGCCTAAAACTTTAAAAATTAAAGCCCAGAAAGGCATTAATTAATTACCATTATCTTATTTAATTGATGACACACTCCAAGGCGTGATCAACCTTGGGAGGGCCTTCCTTGGATGAGGATGTCTAGTGTTAATGGCCGAAACATCCGATGATTCCAGGGTCCACTACTGATGATGTGTCCTTAAATATTACCTTAAAAATAATTAATATATACAATAATGTCAATTTAATGAGACAATAATAGGATAATACAATAAAATAAGGCTTATAATAAAGAGGAAAAACCCTGGGGGACCTTGCCGCCCGGGATGGGAGCAGGTATGGACAGTGCATTGGAGCCCGGCCCCCTTCGGGGACCGGTCTCCCAACTTTATCTTCCCCTAACCAGCCAGTGCCGCCTGACCACCCGCCTGGGTAGTGTGGGGTTCCCTGGGGGCTTCCTTCACTGGGCTGGGGGTGTCCCGACCCCCTCCCAATCCTAACCCTAACCACTTGAGAAAGACAAATGCTGGAAAGGAAATATGATGAGGGGGTGCCATTAAAACAATAAAAACAAAGAAAACCAAAAAAGGAATGTGAGATGGGGGTGCCATTAAAACAACAAAAACAATAAAAACAAAGAAAGCTAGAGTGCTAAGCCAGTGCTAACAAGAAAGCCAATGTGCTTAGCTGATGCTGGAAAGGAAATATGATGAGGGGGTGCCATTAAAACAATAAAAACAAAGAAAACCAAAAAAGGAATGTGAGATGGGGGTGCCATTAAAACAACGAAAACAATAAAAACAAAGAAAGCTAGAGTGCTAAGCCAGTGCTGACAAGAAAGCCAATGTGCTTAGCTGATGCTGGAAAGGAAATATGATGAGGGGGTGCCATTAAAACATTAAAACAATAAAAACAAAGAAAACCAAAAAAGGAATGTGAGAAGGGGGTGCCATTAAAACAATAAAAACAAAGAAAGCTAAAGTGCTAAGCTAATGCTAACAAGAAAACCAAGGTGCTAAGCTAATGCTAACAATTGTATGACAGTGACACATGATAAAGTACAAGTTGTACATGGGACTAGTCATCTTTATATTGAATTTCGTTGATGCTAATATGGAAGCTAACATTATGCTATGGCTAAAGCTAATGATAGCAGTTCAAGGACACAACAGTGGTTGCCCTGGAGATCGACCAAGTGCATGATGGGAACCAGGAAGTCAGACCAGGCAGAGCACATGGAGCACAGGGAGCAGGTGGCAGACAGACCAGGGAGGAAACCTCATTCGAAGAACAAGGTGCAGGTATGTGAGAATACATGATAACAAATATAGGAAACGACTGAAGGAGAAGCATTTATATGATGATATTAATATTCTAAACTTGCAGAAGCTAATAGTCAATAATTGTGAGTTAATGAGTGAAATTTTCAAAGTCACGGACATACGTTAGATTTCTATGAACCCAAATAGGGCCTCATTAACTCTCTAAAAGGCGATTGAACCTGATGATATTAATACTTTAAACTTGTAGAAGCTTAAAGCTAATAATTGTGAATTAAGCAGGACATAGGGATCATGCAATCAATCGGAGACCTCCGCGTCTCCGTGGCTGGGGTAGTCGCAGGCGGCCTTCTGGCACTGCCTTCGTCCCCCCAAGTGCAGACATGCAATCAATCGGAGACCTCCACGTCTCCGCGGCTGGGGCATTCGCAGGCGACCTTTGGACACTGCCTTCGTCCCCCCAAGCGCAGACCGCCCGGGGTGGCTCTTGAGTGAAATTCTCAAAGTCACGGACATACGTTGGATTGCCATGAACCCAAATAGGGCCTAAAACTTTAAAAATTAAAGCCCAGAAAGGCATTAATTAATTACCATTATCTTATTTAATTGATGACACACTCCAAGGCGTGATCAACCTTGGGAGGGCCTTCCTTGGATGAGGATGTCTAGTGTTAATGGCCGAAACATCCGATGATTCCAGGGTCCACTACTGATGATGTGTCCTTAAATATTACCTTAAAAATAATTAATATATACAATAATGTCAATTTAATGAGACAATAATAGGATAATACAATAAAATAAGGCTTATAATAAAGAGGAAAAACCCTGGGGGACCTTGCCGCCCGGGATGGGAGCAGGTATGGACAGTGCATTGGAGCCCGGCCCCCTTCGGGGACCGGTCTCCCAACTTTATCTTCCCCTAACCAGCCAGTGCCGCCTGACCACCCGCCTGGGTAGTGTGGGGTTCCCTGGGGGCTTCCTTCACTGGGCTGGGGGTGTCCCGACCCCCTCCCAATCCTAACCCTAACCACTTGAGAAAGACAAATGCTGGAAAGGAAATATGATGAGGGGGTGCCATTAAAACAATAAAAACAAAGAAAACCAAAAAAGGAATGTGAGATGGGGGTGCCATTAAAACAACAAAAACAATAAAAACAAAGAAAGCTAGAGTGCTAAGCCAGTGCTAACAAGAAAGCCAATGTGCTTAGCTGATGCTGGAAAGGAAATATGATGAGGGGGTGCCATTAAAACAATAAAAACAAAGAAAACCAAAAAAGGAATGTGAGATGGGGGTGCCATTAAAACAACGAAAACAATAAAAACAAAGAAAGCTAGAGTGCTAAGCCAGTGCTGACAAGAAAGCCAATGTGCTTAGCTGATGCTGGAAAGGAAATATGATGAGGGGGTGCCATTAAAACATTAAAACAATAAAAACAAAGAAAACCAAAAAAGGAATGTGAGAAGGGGGTGCCATTAAAACAATAAAAACAAAGAAAGCTAAAGTGCTAAGCTAATGCTAACAAGAAAACCAAGGTGCTAAGCTAATGCTAACAATTGTATGACAGTGACACATGATAAAGTACAAGTTGTACATGGGACTAGTCATCTTTATATTGAATTTCGTTGATGCTAATATGGAAGCTAACATTATGCTATGGCTAAAGCTAATGATAGCAGTTCAAGGACACAACAGTGGTTGCCCTGGAGATCGACCAAGTGCATGATGGGAACCAGGAAGTCAGACCAGGCAGAGCACATGGAGCACAGGGAGCAGGTGGCAGACAGACCAGGGAGGAAACCTCATTCGAAGAACAAGGTGCAGGTATGTGAGAATACATGATAACAAATATAGGAAACGACTGAAGGAGAAGCATTTATATGATGATATTAATATTCTAAACTTGCAGAAGCTAATAGTCAATAATTGTGAGTTAATGAGTGAAATTTTCAAAGTCACGGACATACGTTAGATTTCTATGAACCCAAATAGGGCCTCATTAACTCTCTAAAAGGCGATTGAACCTGATGATATTAATACTTTAAACTTGTAGAAGCTTAAAGCTAATAATTGTGAATTAAGCAGGACATAGGGATCATGCAATCAATCGGAGACCTCCGCGTCTCCGTGGCTGGGGTAGTCGCAGGCGGCCTTCTGGCACTGCCTTCGTCCCCCCAAGTGCAGACATGCAATCAATCGGAGACCTCCACGTCTCCGCGGCTGGGGCATTCGCAGGCGACCTTTGGACACTGCCTTCGTCCCCCCAAGCGCAGACCGCCCGGGGTGGCTCTTGAGTGAAATTCTCAAAGTCACGGACATACGTTGGATTGCCATGAACCCAAATAGGGCCTAAAACTTTAAAAATTAAAGCCCAGAAAGGCATTAATTAATTACCATTATCTTATTTAATTGATGACACACTCCAAGGCGTGATCAACCTTGGGAGGGCCTTCCTTGGATGAGGATGTCTAGTGTTAATGGCCGAAACATCCGATGATTCCAGGGTCCACTACTGATGATGTGTCCTTAAATATTACCTTAAAAATAATTAATATATACAATAATGTCAATTTAATGAGACAATAATAGGATAATACAATAAAATAAGGCTTATAATAAAGAGGAAAAACCCTGGGGGACCTTGCCGCCCGGGATGGGAGCAGGTATGGACAGTGCATTGGAGCCCGGCCCCCTTCGGGGACCGGTCTCCCAACTTTATCTTCCCCTAACCAGCCAGTGCCGCCTGACCACCCGCCTGGGTAGTGTGGGGTTCCCTGGGGGCTTCCTTCACTGGGCTGGGGGTGTCCCGACCCCCTCCCAATCCTAACCCTAACCACTTGAGAAAGACAAATGCTGGAAAGGAAATATGATGAGGGGGTGCCATTAAAACAATAAAAACAAAGAAAACCAAAAAAGGAATGTGAGATGGGGGTGCCATTAAAACAACAAAAACAATAAAAACAAAGAAAGCTAGAGTGCTAAGCCAGTGCTAACAAGAAAGCCAATGTGCTTAGCTGATGCTGGAAAGGAAATATGATGAGGGGGTGCCATTAAAACAATAAAAACAAAGAAAACCAAAAAAGGAATGTGAGATGGGGGTGCCATTAAAACAACGAAAACAATAAAAACAAAGAAAGCTAGAGTGCTAAGCCAGTGCTGACAAGAAAGCCAATGTGCTTAGCTGATGCTGGAAAGGAAATATGATGAGGGGGTGCCATTAAAACATTAAAACAATAAAAACAAAGAAAACCAAAAAAGGAATGTGAGAAGGGGGTGCCATTAAAACAATAAAAACAAAGAAAGCTAAAGTGCTAAGCTAATGCTAACAAGAAAACCAAGGTGCTAAGCTAATGCTAACAATTGTATGACAGTGACACATGATAAAGTACAAGTTGTACATGGGACTAGTCATCTTTATATTGAATTTCGTTGATGCTAATATGGAAGCTAACATTATGCTATGGCTAAAGCTAATGATAGCAGTTCAAGGACACAACAGTGGTTGCCCTGGAGATCGACCAAGTGCATGATGGGAACCAGGAAGTCAGACCAGGCAGAGCACATGGAGCACAGGGAGCAGGTGGCAGACAGACCAGGGAGGAAACCTCATTCGAAGAACAAGGTGCAGGTATGTGAGAATACATGATAACAAATATAGGAAACGACTGAAGGAGAAGCATTTATATGATGATATTAATATTCTAAACTTGCAGAAGCTAATAGTCAATAATTGTGAGTTAATGAGTGAAATTTTCAAAGTCACGGACATACGTTAGATTTCTATGAACCCAAATAGGGCCTCATTAACTCTCTAAAAGGCGATTGAACCTGATGATATTAATACTTTAAACTTGTAGAAGCTTAAAGCTAATAATTGTGAATTAAGCAGGACATAGGGATCATGCAATCAATCGGAGACCTCCGCGTCTCCGTGGCTGGGGTAGTCGCAGGCGGCCTTCTGGCACTGCCTTCGTCCCCCCAAGTGCAGACATGCAATCAATCGGAGACCTCCACGTCTCCGCGGCTGGGGCATTCGCAGGCGACCTTTGGACACTGCCTTCGTCCCCCCAAGCGCAGACCGCCCGGGGTGGCTCTTGAGTGAAATTCTCAAAGTCACGGACATACGTTGGATTGCCATGAACCCAAATAGGGCCTAAAACTTTAAAAATTAAAGCCCAGAAAGGCATTAATTAATTACCATTATCTTATTTAATTGATGACACACTCCAAGGCGTGATCAACCTTGGGAGGGCCTTCCTTGGATGAGGATGTCTAGTGTTAATGGCCGAAACATCCGATGATTCCAGGGTCCACTACTGATGATGTGTCCTTAAATATTACCTTAAAAATAATTAATATATACAATAATGTCAATTTAATGAGACAATAATAGGATAATACAATAAAATAAGGCTTATAATAAAGAGGAAAAACCCTGGGGGACCTTGCCGCCCGGGATGGGAGCAGGTATGGACAGTGCATTGGAGCCCGGCCCCCTTCGGGGACCGGTCTCCCAACTTTATCTTCCCCTAACCAGCCAGTGCCGCCTGACCACCCGCCTGGGTAGTGTGGGGTTCCCTGGGGGCTTCCTTCACTGGGCTGGGGGTGTCCCGACCCCCTCCCAATCCTAACCCTAACCACTTGAGAAAGACAAATGCTGGAAAGGAAATATGATGAGGGGGTGCCATTAAAACAATAAAAACAAAGAAAACCAAAAAAGGAATGTGAGATGGGGGTGCCATTAAAACAACAAAAACAATAAAAACAAAGAAAGCTAGAGTGCTAAGCCAGTGCTAACAAGAAAGCCAATGTGCTTAGCTGATGCTGGAAAGGAAATATGATGAGGGGGTGCCATTAAAACAATAAAAACAAAGAAAACCAAAAAAGGAATGTGAGATGGGGGTGCCATTAAAACAACGAAAACAATAAAAACAAAGAAAGCTAGAGTGCTAAGCCAGTGCTGACAAGAAAGCCAATGTGCTTAGCTGATGCTGGAAAGGAAATATGATGAGGGGGTGCCATTAAAACATTAAAACAATAAAAACAAAGAAAACCAAAAAAGGAATGTGAGAAGGGGGTGCCATTAAAACAATAAAAACAAAGAAAGCTAAAGTGCTAAGCTAATGCTAACAAGAAAACCAAGGTGCTAAGCTAATGCTAACAATTGTATGACAGTGACACATGATAAAGTACAAGTTGTACATGGGACTAGTCATCTTTATATTGAATTTCGTTGATGCTAATATGGAAGCTAACATTATGCTATGGCTAAAGCTAATGATAGCAGTTCAAGGACACAACAGTGGTTGCCCTGGAGATCGACCAAGTGCATGATGGGAACCAGGAAGTCAGACCAGGCAGAGCACATGGAGCACAGGGAGCAGGTGGCAGACAGACCAGGGAGGAAACCTCATTCGAAGAACAAGGTGCAGGTATGTGAGAATACATGATAACAAATATAGGAAACGACTGAAGGAGAAGCATTTATATGATGATATTAATATTCTAAACTTGCAGAAGCTAATAGTCAATAATTGTGAGTTAATGAGTGAAATTTTCAAAGTCACGGACATACGTTAGATTTCTATGAACCCAAATAGGGCCTCATTAACTCTCTAAAAGGCGATTGAACCTGATGATATTAATACTTTAAACTTGTAGAAGCTTAAAGCTAATAATTGTGAATTAAGCAGGACATAGGGATCATGCAATCAATCGGAGACCTCCGCGTCTCCGTGGCTGGGGTAGTCGCAGGCGGCCTTCTGGCACTGCCTTCGTCCCCCCAAGTGCAGACATGCAATCAATCGGAGACCTCCACGTCTCCGCGGCTGGGGCATTCGCAGGCGACCTTTGGACACTGCCTTCGTCCCCCCAAGCGCAGACCGCCCGGGGTGGCTCTTGAGTGAAATTCTCAAAGTCACGGACATACGTTGGATTGCCATGAACCCAAATAGGGCCTAAAACTTTAAAAATTAAAGCCCAGAAAGGCATTAATTAATTACCATTATCTTATTTAATTGATGACACACTCCAAGGCGTGATCAACCTTGGGAGGGCCTTCCTTGGATGAGGATGTCTAGTGTTAATGGCCGAAACATCCGATGATTCCAGGGTCCACTACTGATGATGTGTCCTTAAATATTACCTTAAAAATAATTAATATATACAATAATGTCAATTTAATGAGACAATAATAGGATAATACAATAAAATAAGGCTTATAATAAAGAGGAAAAACCCTGGGGGACCTTGCCGCCCGGGATGGGAGCAGGTATGGACAGTGCATTGGAGCCCGGCCCCCTTCGGGGACCGGTCTCCCAACTTTATCTTCCCCTAACCAGCCAGTGCCGCCTGACCACCCGCCTGGGTAGTGTGGGGTTCCCTGGGGGCTTCCTTCACTGGGCTGGGGGTGTCCCGACCCCCTCCCAATCCTAACCCTAACCACTTGAGAAAGACAAATGCTGGAAAGGAAATATGATGAGGGGGTGCCATTAAAACAATAAAAACAAAGAAAACCAAAAAAGGAATGTGAGATGGGGGTGCCATTAAAACAACAAAAACAATAAAAACAAAGAAAGCTAGAGTGCTAAGCCAGTGCTAACAAGAAAGCCAATGTGCTTAGCTGATGCTGGAAAGGAAATATGATGAGGGGGTGCCATTAAAACAATAAAAACAAAGAAAACCAAAAAAGGAATGTGAGATGGGGGTGCCATTAAAACAACGAAAACAATAAAAACAAAGAAAGCTAGAGTGCTAAGCCAGTGCTGACAAGAAAGCCAATGTGCTTAGCTGATGCTGGAAAGGAAATATGATGAGGGGGTGCCATTAAAACATTAAAACAATAAAAACAAAGAAAACCAAAAAAGGAATGTGAGAAGGGGGTGCCATTAAAACAATAAAAACAAAGAAAGCTAAAGTGCTAAGCTAATGCTAACAAGAAAACCAAGGTGCTAAGCTAATGCTAACAATTGTATGACAGTGACACATGATAAAGTACAAGTTGTACATGGGACTAGTCATCTTTATATTGAATTTCGTTGATGCTAATATGGAAGCTAACATTATGCTATGGCTAAAGCTAATGATAGCAGTTCAAGGACACAACAGTGGTTGCCCTGGAGATCGACCAAGTGCATGATGGGAACCAGGAAGTCAGACCAGGCAGAGCACATGGAGCACAGGGAGCAGGTGGCAGACAGACCAGGGAGGAAACCTCATTCGAAGAACAAGGTGCAGGTATGTGAGAATACATGATAACAAATATAGGAAACGACTGAAGGAGAAGCATTTATATGATGATATTAATATTCTAAACTTGCAGAAGCTAATAGTCAATAATTGTGAGTTAATGAGTGAAATTTTCAAAGTCACGGACATACGTTAGATTTCTATGAACCCAAATAGGGCCTCATTAACTCTCTAAAAGGCGATTGAACCTGATGATATTAATACTTTAAACTTGTAGAAGCTTAAAGCTAATAATTGTGAATTAAGCAGGACATAGGGATCATGCAATCAATCGGAGACCTCCGCGTCTCCGTGGCTGGGGTAGTCGCAGGCGGCCTTCTGGCACTGCCTTCGTCCCCCCAAGTGCAGACATGCAATCAATCGGAGACCTCCACGTCTCCGCGGCTGGGGCATTCGCAGGCGACCTTTGGACACTGCCTTCGTCCCCCCAAGCGCAGACCGCCCGGGGTGGCTCTTGAGTGAAATTCTCAAAGTCACGGACATACGTTGGATTGCCATGAACCCAAATAGGGCCTAAAACTTTAAAAATTAAAGCCCAGAAAGGCATTAATTAATTACCATTATCTTATTTAATTGATGACACACTCCAAGGCGTGATCAACCTTGGGAGGGCCTTCCTTGGATGAGGATGTCTAGTGTTAATGGCCGAAACATCCGATGATTCCAGGGTCCACTACTGATGATGTGTCCTTAAATATTACCTTAAAAATAATTAATATATACAATAATGTCAATTTAATGAGACAATAATAGGATAATACAATAAAATAAGGCTTATAATAAAGAGGAAAAACCCTGGGGGACCTTGCCGCCCGGGATGGGAGCAGGTATGGACAGTGCATTGGAGCCCGGCCCCCTTCGGGGACCGGTCTCCCAACTTTATCTTCCCCTAACCAGCCAGTGCCGCCTGACCACCCGCCTGGGTAGTGTGGGGTTCCCTGGGGGCTTCCTTCACTGGGCTGGGGGTGTCCCGACCCCCTCCCAATCCTAACCCTAACCACTTGAGAAAGACAAATGCTGGAAAGGAAATATGATGAGGGGGTGCCATTAAAACAATAAAAACAAAGAAAACCAAAAAAGGAATGTGAGATGGGGGTGCCATTAAAACAACAAAAACAATAAAAACAAAGAAAGCTAGAGTGCTAAGCCAGTGCTAACAAGAAAGCCAATGTGCTTAGCTGATGCTGGAAAGGAAATATGATGAGGGGGTGCCATTAAAACAATAAAAACAAAGAAAACCAAAAAAGGAATGTGAGATGGGGGTGCCATTAAAACAACGAAAACAATAAAAACAAAGAAAGCTAGAGTGCTAAGCCAGTGCTGACAAGAAAGCCAATGTGCTTAGCTGATGCTGGAAAGGAAATATGATGAGGGGGTGCCATTAAAACATTAAAACAATAAAAACAAAGAAAACCAAAAAAGGAATGTGAGAAGGGGGTGCCATTAAAACAATAAAAACAAAGAAAGCTAAAGTGCTAAGCTAATGCTAACAAGAAAACCAAGGTGCTAAGCTAATGCTAACAATTGTATGACAGTGACACATGATAAAGTACAAGTTGTACATGGGACTAGTCATCTTTATATTGAATTTCGTTGATGCTAATATGGAAGCTAACATTATGCTATGGCTAAAGCTAATGATAGCAGTTCAAGGACACAACAGTGGTTGCCCTGGAGATCGACCAAGTGCATGATGGGAACCAGGAAGTCAGACCAGGCAGAGCACATGGAGCACAGGGAGCAGGTGGCAGACAGACCAGGGAGGAAACCTCATTCGAAGAACAAGGTGCAGGTATGTGAGAATACATGATAACAAATATAGGAAACGACTGAAGGAGAAGCATTTATATGATGATATTAATATTCTAAACTTGCAGAAGCTAATAGTCAATAATTGTGAGTTAATGAGTGAAATTTTCAAAGTCACGGACATACGTTAGATTTCTATGAACCCAAATAGGGCCTCATTAACTCTCTAAAAGGCGATTGAACCTGATGATATTAATACTTTAAACTTGTAGAAGCTTAAAGCTAATAATTGTGAATTAAGCAGGACATAGGGATCATGCAATCAATCGGAGACCTCCGCGTCTCCGTGGCTGGGGTAGTCGCAGGCGGCCTTCTGGCACTGCCTTCGTCCCCCCAAGTGCAGACATGCAATCAATCGGAGACCTCCACGTCTCCGCGGCTGGGGCATTCGCAGGCGACCTTTGGACACTGCCTTCGTCCCCCCAAGCGCAGACCGCCCGGGGTGGCTCTTGAGTGAAATTCTCAAAGTCACGGACATACGTTGGATTGCCATGAACCCAAATAGGGCCTAAAACTTTAAAAATTAAAGCCCAGAAAGGCATTAATTAATTACCATTATCTTATTTAATTGATGACACACTCCAAGGCGTGATCAACCTTGGGAGGGCCTTCCTTGGATGAGGATGTCTAGTGTTAATGGCCGAAACATCCGATGATTCCAGGGTCCACTACTGATGATGTGTCCTTAAATATTACCTTAAAAATAATTAATATATACAATAATGTCAATTTAATGAGACAATAATAGGATAATACAATAAAATAAGGCTTATAATAAAGAGGAAAAACCCTGGGGGACCTTGCCGCCCGGGATGGGAGCAGGTATGGACAGTGCATTGGAGCCCGGCCCCCTTCGGGGACCGGTCTCCCAACTTTATCTTCCCCTAACCAGCCAGTGCCGCCTGACCACCCGCCTGGGTAGTGTGGGGTTCCCTGGGGGCTTCCTTCACTGGGCTGGGGGTGTCCCGACCCCCTCCCAATCCTAACCCTAACCACTTGAGAAAGACAAATGCTGGAAAGGAAATATGATGAGGGGGTGCCATTAAAACAATAAAAACAAAGAAAACCAAAAAAGGAATGTGAGATGGGGGTGCCATTAAAACAACAAAAACAATAAAAACAAAGAAAGCTAGAGTGCTAAGCCAGTGCTAACAAGAAAGCCAATGTGCTTAGCTGATGCTGGAAAGGAAATATGATGAGGGGGTGCCATTAAAACAATAAAAACAAAGAAAACCAAAAAAGGAATGTGAGATGGGGGTGCCATTAAAACAACGAAAACAATAAAAACAAAGAAAGCTAGAGTGCTAAGCCAGTGCTGACAAGAAAGCCAATGTGCTTAGCTGATGCTGGAAAGGAAATATGATGAGGGGGTGCCATTAAAACATTAAAACAATAAAAACAAAGAAAACCAAAAAAGGAATGTGAGAAGGGGGTGCCATTAAAACAATAAAAACAAAGAAAGCTAAAGTGCTAAGCTAATGCTAACAAGAAAACCAAGGTGCTAAGCTAATGCTAACAATTGTATGACAGTGACACATGATAAAGTACAAGTTGTACATGGGACTAGTCATCTTTATATTGAATTTCGTTGATGCTAATATGGAAGCTAACATTATGCTATGGCTAAAGCTAATGATAGCAGTTCAAGGACACAACAGTGGTTGCCCTGGAGATCGACCAAGTGCATGATGGGAACCAGGAAGTCAGACCAGGCAGAGCACATGGAGCACAGGGAGCAGGTGGCAGACAGACCAGGGAGGAAACCTCATTCGAAGAACAAGGTGCAGGTATGTGAGAATACATGATAACAAATATAGGAAACGACTGAAGGAGAAGCATTTATATGATGATATTAATATTCTAAACTTGCAGAAGCTAATAGTCAATAATTGTGAGTTAATGAGTGAAATTTTCAAAGTCACGGACATACGTTAGATTTCTATGAACCCAAATAGGGCCTCATTAACTCTCTAAAAGGCGATTGAACCTGATGATATTAATACTTTAAACTTGTAGAAGCTTAAAGCTAATAATTGTGAATTAAGCAGGACATAGGGATCATGCAATCAATCGGAGACCTCCGCGTCTCCGTGGCTGGGGTAGTCGCAGGCGGCCTTCTGGCACTGCCTTCGTCCCCCCAAGTGCAGACATGCAATCAATCGGAGACCTCCACGTCTCCGCGGCTGGGGCATTCGCAGGCGACCTTTGGACACTGCCTTCGTCCCCCCAAGCGCAGACCGCCCGGGGTGGCTCTTGAGTGAAATTCTCAAAGTCACGGACATACGTTGGATTGCCATGAACCCAAATAGGGCCTAAAACTTTAAAAATTAAAGCCCAGAAAGGCATTAATTAATTACCATTATCTTATTTAATTGATGACACACTCCAAGGCGTGATCAACCTTGGGAGGGCCTTCCTTGGATGAGGATGTCTAGTGTTAATGGCCGAAACATCCGATGATTCCAGGGTCCACTACTGATGATGTGTCCTTAAATATTACCTTAAAAATAATTAATATATACAATAATGTCAATTTAATGAGACAATAATAGGATAATACAATAAAATAAGGCTTATAATAAAGAGGAAAAACCCTGGGGGACCTTGCCGCCCGGGATGGGAGCAGGTATGGACAGTGCATTGGAGCCCGGCCCCCTTCGGGGACCGGTCTCCCAACTTTATCTTCCCCTAACCAGCCAGTGCCGCCTGACCACCCGCCTGGGTAGTGTGGGGTTCCCTGGGGGCTTCCTTCACTGGGCTGGGGGTGTCCCGACCCCCTCCCAATCCTAACCCTAACCACTTGAGAAAGACAAATGCTGGAAAGGAAATATGATGAGGGGGTGCCATTAAAACAATAAAAACAAAGAAAACCAAAAAAGGAATGTGAGATGGGGGTGCCATTAAAACAACAAAAACAATAAAAACAAAGAAAGCTAGAGTGCTAAGCCAGTGCTAACAAGAAAGCCAATGTGCTTAGCTGATGCTGGAAAGGAAATATGATGAGGGGGTGCCATTAAAACAATAAAAACAAAGAAAACCAAAAAAGGAATGTGAGATGGGGGTGCCATTAAAACAACGAAAACAATAAAAACAAAGAAAGCTAGAGTGCTAAGCCAGTGCTGACAAGAAAGCCAATGTGCTTAGCTGATGCTGGAAAGGAAATATGATGAGGGGGTGCCATTAAAACATTAAAACAATAAAAACAAAGAAAACCAAAAAAGGAATGTGAGAAGGGGGTGCCATTAAAACAATAAAAACAAAGAAAGCTAAAGTGCTAAGCTAATGCTAACAAGAAAACCAAGGTGCTAAGCTAATGCTAACAATTGTATGACAGTGACACATGATAAAGTACAAGTTGTACATGGGACTAGTCATCTTTATATTGAATTTCGTTGATGCTAATATGGAAGCTAACATTATGCTATGGCTAAAGCTAATGATAGCAGTTCAAGGACACAACAGTGGTTGCCCTGGAGATCGACCAAGTGCATGATGGGAACCAGGAAGTCAGACCAGGCAGAGCACATGGAGCACAGGGAGCAGGTGGCAGACAGACCAGGGAGGAAACCTCATTCGAAGAACAAGGTGCAGGTATGTGAGAATACATGATAACAAATATAGGAAACGACTGAAGGAGAAGCATTTATATGATGATATTAATATTCTAAACTTGCAGAAGCTAATAGTCAATAATTGTGAGTTAATGAGTGAAATTTTCAAAGTCACGGACATACGTTAGATTTCTATGAACCCAAATAGGGCCTCATTAACTCTCTAAAAGGCGATTGAACCTGATGATATTAATACTTTAAACTTGTAGAAGCTTAAAGCTAATAATTGTGAATTAAGCAGGACATAGGGATCATGCAATCAATCGGAGACCTCCGCGTCTCCGTGGCTGGGGTAGTCGCAGGCGGCCTTCTGGCACTGCCTTCGTCCCCCCAAGTGCAGACATGCAATCAATCGGAGACCTCCACGTCTCCGCGGCTGGGGCATTCGCAGGCGACCTTTGGACACTGCCTTCGTCCCCCCAAGCGCAGACCGCCCGGGGTGGCTCTTGAGTGAAATTCTCAAAGTCACGGACATACGTTGGATTGCCATGAACCCAAATAGGGCCTAAAACTTTAAAAATTAAAGCCCAGAAAGGCATTAATTAATTACCATTATCTTATTTAATTGATGACACACTCCAAGGCGTGATCAACCTTGGGAGGGCCTTCCTTGGATGAGGATGTCTAGTGTTAATGGCCGAAACATCCGATGATTCCAGGGTCCACTACTGATGATGTGTCCTTAAATATTACCTTAAAAATAATTAATATATACAATAATGTCAATTTAATGAGACAATAATAGGATAATACAATAAAATAAGGCTTATAATAAAGAGGAAAAACCCTGGGGGACCTTGCCGCCCGGGATGGGAGCAGGTATGGACAGTGCATTGGAGCCCGGCCCCCTTCGGGGACCGGTCTCCCAACTTTATCTTCCCCTAACCAGCCAGTGCCGCCTGACCACCCGCCTGGGTAGTGTGGGGTTCCCTGGGGGCTTCCTTCACTGGGCTGGGGGTGTCCCGACCCCCTCCCAATCCTAACCCTAACCACTTGAGAAAGACAAATGCTGGAAAGGAAATATGATGAGGGGGTGCCATTAAAACAATAAAAACAAAGAAAACCAAAAAAGGAATGTGAGATGGGGGTGCCATTAAAACAACAAAAACAATAAAAACAAAGAAAGCTAGAGTGCTAAGCCAGTGCTAACAAGAAAGCCAATGTGCTTAGCTGATGCTGGAAAGGAAATATGATGAGGGGGTGCCATTAAAACAATAAAAACAAAGAAAACCAAAAAAGGAATGTGAGATGGGGGTGCCATTAAAACAACGAAAACAATAAAAACAAAGAAAGCTAGAGTGCTAAGCCAGTGCTGACAAGAAAGCCAATGTGCTTAGCTGATGCTGGAAAGGAAATATGATGAGGGGGTGCCATTAAAACATTAAAACAATAAAAACAAAGAAAACCAAAAAAGGAATGTGAGAAGGGGGTGCCATTAAAACAATAAAAACAAAGAAAGCTAAAGTGCTAAGCTAATGCTAACAAGAAAACCAAGGTGCTAAGCTAATGCTAACAATTGTATGACAGTGACACATGATAAAGTACAAGTTGTACATGGGACTAGTCATCTTTATATTGAATTTCGTTGATGCTAATATGGAAGCTAACATTATGCTATGGCTAAAGCTAATGATAGCAGTTCAAGGACACAACAGTGGTTGCCCTGGAGATCGACCAAGTGCATGATGGGAACCAGGAAGTCAGACCAGGCAGAGCACATGGAGCACAGGGAGCAGGTGGCAGACAGACCAGGGAGGAAACCTCATTCGAAGAACAAGGTGCAGGTATGTGAGAATACATGATAACAAATATAGGAAACGACTGAAGGAGAAGCATTTATATGATGATATTAATATTCTAAACTTGCAGAAGCTAATAGTCAATAATTGTGAGTTAATGAGTGAAATTTTCAAAGTCACGGACATACGTTAGATTTCTATGAACCCAAATAGGGCCTCATTAACTCTCTAAAAGGCGATTGAACCTGATGATATTAATACTTTAAACTTGTAGAAGCTTAAAGCTAATAATTGTGAATTAAGCAGGACATAGGGATCATGCAATCAATCGGAGACCTCCGCGTCTCCGTGGCTGGGGTAGTCGCAGGCGGCCTTCTGGCACTGCCTTCGTCCCCCCAAGTGCAGACATGCAATCAATCGGAGACCTCCACGTCTCCGCGGCTGGGGCATTCGCAGGCGACCTTTGGACACTGCCTTCGTCCCCCCAAGCGCAGACCGCCCGGGGTGGCTCTTGAGTGAAATTCTCAAAGTCACGGACATACGTTGGATTGCCATGAACCCAAATAGGGCCTAAAACTTTAAAAATTAAAGCCCAGAAAGGCATTAATTAATTACCATTATCTTATTTAATTGATGACACACTCCAAGGCGTGATCAACCTTGGGAGGGCCTTCCTTGGATGAGGATGTCTAGTGTTAATGGCCGAAACATCCGATGATTCCAGGGTCCACTACTGATGATGTGTCCTTAAATATTACCTTAAAAATAATTAATATATACAATAATGTCAATTTAATGAGACAATAATAGGATAATACAATAAAATAAGGCTTATAATAAAGAGGAAAAACCCTGGGGGACCTTGCCGCCCGGGATGGGAGCAGGTATGGACAGTGCATTGGAGCCCGGCCCCCTTCGGGGACCGGTCTCCCAACTTTATCTTCCCCTAACCAGCCAGTGCCGCCTGACCACCCGCCTGGGTAGTGTGGGGTTCCCTGGGGGCTTCCTTCACTGGGCTGGGGGTGTCCCGACCCCCTCCCAATCCTAACCCTAACCACTTGAGAAAGACAAATGCTGGAAAGGAAATATGATGAGGGGGTGCCATTAAAACAATAAAAACAAAGAAAACCAAAAAAGGAATGTGAGATGGGGGTGCCATTAAAACAACAAAAACAATAAAAACAAAGAAAGCTAGAGTGCTAAGCCAGTGCTAACAAGAAAGCCAATGTGCTTAGCTGATGCTGGAAAGGAAATATGATGAGGGGGTGCCATTAAAACAATAAAAACAAAGAAAACCAAAAAAGGAATGTGAGATGGGGGTGCCATTAAAACAACGAAAACAATAAAAACAAAGAAAGCTAGAGTGCTAAGCCAGTGCTGACAAGAAAGCCAATGTGCTTAGCTGATGCTGGAAAGGAAATATGATGAGGGGGTGCCATTAAAACATTAAAACAATAAAAACAAAGAAAACCAAAAAAGGAATGTGAGAAGGGGGTGCCATTAAAACAATAAAAACAAAGAAAGCTAAAGTGCTAAGCTAATGCTAACAAGAAAACCAAGGTGCTAAGCTAATGCTAACAATTGTATGACAGTGACACATGATAAAGTACAAGTTGTACATGGGACTAGTCATCTTTATATTGAATTTCGTTGATGCTAATATGGAAGCTAACATTATGCTATGGCTAAAGCTAATGATAGCAGTTCAAGGACACAACAGTGGTTGCCCTGGAGATCGACCAAGTGCATGATGGGAACCAGGAAGTCAGACCAGGCAGAGCACATGGAGCACAGGGAGCAGGTGGCAGACAGACCAGGGAGGAAACCTCATTCGAAGAACAAGGTGCAGGTATGTGAGAATACATGATAACAAATATAGGAAACGACTGAAGGAGAAGCATTTATATGATGATATTAATATTCTAAACTTGCAGAAGCTAATAGTCAATAATTGTGAGTTAATGAGTGAAATTTTCAAAGTCACGGACATACGTTAGATTTCTATGAACCCAAATAGGGCCTCATTAACTCTCTAAAAGGCGATTGAACCTGATGATATTAATACTTTAAACTTGTAGAAGCTTAAAGCTAATAATTGTGAATTAAGCAGGACATAGGGATCATGCAATCAATCGGAGACCTCCGCGTCTCCGTGGCTGGGGTAGTCGCAGGCGGCCTTCTGGCACTGCCTTCGTCCCCCCAAGTGCAGACATGCAATCAATCGGAGACCTCCACGTCTCCGCGGCTGGGGCATTCGCAGGCGACCTTTGGACACTGCCTTCGTCCCCCCAAGCGCAGACCGCCCGGGGTGGCTCTTGAGTGAAATTCTCAAAGTCACGGACATACGTTGGATTGCCATGAACCCAAATAGGGCCTAAAACTTTAAAAATTAAAGCCCAGAAAGGCATTAATTAATTACCATTATCTTATTTAATTGATGACACACTCCAAGGCGTGATCAACCTTGGGAGGGCCTTCCTTGGATGAGGATGTCTAGTGTTAATGGCCGAAACATCCGATGATTCCAGGGTCCACTACTGATGATGTGTCCTTAAATATTACCTTAAAAATAATTAATATATACAATAATGTCAATTTAATGAGACAATAATAGGATAATACAATAAAATAAGGCTTATAATAAAGAGGAAAAACCCTGGGGGACCTTGCCGCCCGGGATGGGAGCAGGTATGGACAGTGCATTGGAGCCCGGCCCCCTTCGGGGACCGGTCTCCCAACTTTATCTTCCCCTAACCAGCCAGTGCCGCCTGACCACCCGCCTGGGTAGTGTGGGGTTCCCTGGGGGCTTCCTTCACTGGGCTGGGGGTGTCCCGACCCCCTCCCAATCCTAACCCTAACCACTTGAGAAAGACAAATGCTGGAAAGGAAATATGATGAGGGGGTGCCATTAAAACAATAAAAACAAAGAAAACCAAAAAAGGAATGTGAGATGGGGGTGCCATTAAAACAACAAAAACAATAAAAACAAAGAAAGCTAGAGTGCTAAGCCAGTGCTAACAAGAAAGCCAATGTGCTTAGCTGATGCTGGAAAGGAAATATGATGAGGGGGTGCCATTAAAACAATAAAAACAAAGAAAACCAAAAAAGGAATGTGAGATGGGGGTGCCATTAAAACAACGAAAACAATAAAAACAAAGAAAGCTAGAGTGCTAAGCCAGTGCTGACAAGAAAGCCAATGTGCTTAGCTGATGCTGGAAAGGAAATATGATGAGGGGGTGCCATTAAAACATTAAAACAATAAAAACAAAGAAAACCAAAAAAGGAATGTGAGAAGGGGGTGCCATTAAAACAATAAAAACAAAGAAAGCTAAAGTGCTAAGCTAATGCTAACAAGAAAACCAAGGTGCTAAGCTAATGCTAACAATTGTATGACAGTGACACATGATAAAGTACAAGTTGTACATGGGACTAGTCATCTTTATATTGAATTTCGTTGATGCTAATATGGAAGCTAACATTATGCTATGGCTAAAGCTAATGATAGCAGTTCAAGGACACAACAGTGGTTGCCCTGGAGATCGACCAAGTGCATGATGGGAACCAGGAAGTCAGACCAGGCAGAGCACATGGAGCACAGGGAGCAGGTGGCAGACAGACCAGGGAGGAAACCTCATTCGAAGAACAAGGTGCAGGTATGTGAGAATACATGATAACAAATATAGGAAACGACTGAAGGAGAAGCATTTATATGATGATATTAATATTCTAAACTTGCAGAAGCTAATAGTCAATAATTGTGAGTTAATGAGTGAAATTTTCAAAGTCACGGACATACGTTAGATTTCTATGAACCCAAATAGGGCCTCATTAACTCTCTAAAAGGCGATTGAACCTGATGATATTAATACTTTAAACTTGTAGAAGCTTAAAGCTAATAATTGTGAATTAAGCAGGACATAGGGATCATGCAATCAATCGGAGACCTCCGCGTCTCCGTGGCTGGGGTAGTCGCAGGCGGCCTTCTGGCACTGCCTTCGTCCCCCCAAGTGCAGACATGCAATCAATCGGAGACCTCCACGTCTCCGCGGCTGGGGCATTCGCAGGCGACCTTTGGACACTGCCTTCGTCCCCCCAAGCGCAGACCGCCCGGGGTGGCTCTTGAGTGAAATTCTCAAAGTCACGGACATACGTTGGATTGCCATGAACCCAAATAGGGCCTAAAACTTTAAAAATTAAAGCCCAGAAAGGCATTAATTAATTACCATTATCTTATTTAATTGATGACACACTCCAAGGCGTGATCAACCTTGGGAGGGCCTTCCTTGGATGAGGATGTCTAGTGTTAATGGCCGAAACATCCGATGATTCCAGGGTCCACTACTGATGATGTGTCCTTAAATATTACCTTAAAAATAATTAATATATACAATAATGTCAATTTAATGAGACAATAATAGGATAATACAATAAAATAAGGCTTATAATAAAGAGGAAAAACCCTGGGGGACCTTGCCGCCCGGGATGGGAGCAGGTATGGACAGTGCATTGGAGCCCGGCCCCCTTCGGGGACCGGTCTCCCAACTTTATCTTCCCCTAACCAGCCAGTGCCGCCTGACCACCCGCCTGGGTAGTGTGGGGTTCCCTGGGGGCTTCCTTCACTGGGCTGGGGGTGTCCCGACCCCCTCCCAATCCTAACCCTAACCACTTGAGAAAGACAAATGCTGGAAAGGAAATATGATGAGGGGGTGCCATTAAAACAATAAAAACAAAGAAAACCAAAAAAGGAATGTGAGATGGGGGTGCCATTAAAACAACAAAAACAATAAAAACAAAGAAAGCTAGAGTGCTAAGCCAGTGCTAACAAGAAAGCCAATGTGCTTAGCTGATGCTGGAAAGGAAATATGATGAGGGGGTGCCATTAAAACAATAAAAACAAAGAAAACCAAAAAAGGAATGTGAGATGGGGGTGCCATTAAAACAACGAAAACAATAAAAACAAAGAAAGCTAGAGTGCTAAGCCAGTGCTGACAAGAAAGCCAATGTGCTTAGCTGATGCTGGAAAGGAAATATGATGAGGGGGTGCCATTAAAACATTAAAACAATAAAAACAAAGAAAACCAAAAAAGGAATGTGAGAAGGGGGTGCCATTAAAACAATAAAAACAAAGAAAGCTAAAGTGCTAAGCTAATGCTAACAAGAAAACCAAGGTGCTAAGCTAATGCTAACAATTGTATGACAGTGACACATGATAAAGTACAAGTTGTACATGGGACTAGTCATCTTTATATTGAATTTCGTTGATGCTAATATGGAAGCTAACATTATGCTATGGCTAAAGCTAATGATAGCAGTTCAAGGACACAACAGTGGTTGCCCTGGAGATCGACCAAGTGCATGATGGGAACCAGGAAGTCAGACCAGGCAGAGCACATGGAGCACAGGGAGCAGGTGGCAGACAGACCAGGGAGGAAACCTCATTCGAAGAACAAGGTGCAGGTATGTGAGAATACATGATAACAAATATAGGAAACGACTGAAGGAGAAGCATTTATATGATGATATTAATATTCTAAACTTGCAGAAGCTAATAGTCAATAATTGTGAGTTAATGAGTGAAATTTTCAAAGTCACGGACATACGTTAGATTTCTATGAACCCAAATAGGGCCTCATTAACTCTCTAAAAGGCGATTGAACCTGATGATATTAATACTTTAAACTTGTAGAAGCTTAAAGCTAATAATTGTGAATTAAGCAGGACATAGGGATCATGCAATCAATCGGAGACCTCCGCGTCTCCGTGGCTGGGGTAGTCGCAGGCGGCCTTCTGGCACTGCCTTCGTCCCCCCAAGTGCAGACATGCAATCAATCGGAGACCTCCACGTCTCCGCGGCTGGGGCATTCGCAGGCGACCTTTGGACACTGCCTTCGTCCCCCCAAGCGCAGACCGCCCGGGGTGGCTCTTGAGTGAAATTCTCAAAGTCACGGACATACGTTGGATTGCCATGAACCCAAATAGGGCCTAAAACTTTAAAAATTAAAGCCCAGAAAGGCATTAATTAATTACCATTATCTTATTTAATTGATGACACACTCCAAGGCGTGATCAACCTTGGGAGGGCCTTCCTTGGATGAGGATGTCTAGTGTTAATGGCCGAAACATCCGATGATTCCAGGGTCCACTACTGATGATGTGTCCTTAAATATTACCTTAAAAATAATTAATATATACAATAATGTCAATTTAATGAGACAATAATAGGATAATACAATAAAATAAGGCTTATAATAAAGAGGAAAAACCCTGGGGGACCTTGCCGCCCGGGATGGGAGCAGGTATGGACAGTGCATTGGAGCCCGGCCCCCTTCGGGGACCGGTCTCCCAACTTTATCTTCCCCTAACCAGCCAGTGCCGCCTGACCACCCGCCTGGGTAGTGTGGGGTTCCCTGGGGGCTTCCTTCACTGGGCTGGGGGTGTCCCGACCCCCTCCCAATCCTAACCCTAACCACTTGAGAAAGACAAATGCTGGAAAGGAAATATGATGAGGGGGTGCCATTAAAACAATAAAAACAAAGAAAACCAAAAAAGGAATGTGAGATGGGGGTGCCATTAAAACAACAAAAACAATAAAAACAAAGAAAGCTAGAGTGCTAAGCCAGTGCTAACAAGAAAGCCAATGTGCTTAGCTGATGCTGGAAAGGAAATATGATGAGGGGGTGCCATTAAAACAATAAAAACAAAGAAAACCAAAAAAGGAATGTGAGATGGGGGTGCCATTAAAACAACGAAAACAATAAAAACAAAGAAAGCTAGAGTGCTAAGCCAGTGCTGACAAGAAAGCCAATGTGCTTAGCTGATGCTGGAAAGGAAATATGATGAGGGGGTGCCATTAAAACATTAAAACAATAAAAACAAAGAAAACCAAAAAAGGAATGTGAGAAGGGGGTGCCATTAAAACAATAAAAACAAAGAAAGCTAAAGTGCTAAGCTAATGCTAACAAGAAAACCAAGGTGCTAAGCTAATGCTAACAATTGTATGACAGTGACACATGATAAAGTACAAGTTGTACATGGGACTAGTCATCTTTATATTGAATTTCGTTGATGCTAATATGGAAGCTAACATTATGCTATGGCTAAAGCTAATGATAGCAGTTCAAGGACACAACAGTGGTTGCCCTGGAGATCGACCAAGTGCATGATGGGAACCAGGAAGTCAGACCAGGCAGAGCACATGGAGCACAGGGAGCAGGTGGCAGACAGACCAGGGAGGAAACCTCATTCGAAGAACAAGGTGCAGGTATGTGAGAATACATGATAACAAATATAGGAAACGACTGAAGGAGAAGCATTTATATGATGATATTAATATTCTAAACTTGCAGAAGCTAATAGTCAATAATTGTGAGTTAATGAGTGAAATTTTCAAAGTCACGGACATACGTTAGATTTCTATGAACCCAAATAGGGCCTCATTAACTCTCTAAAAGGCGATTGAACCTGATGATATTAATACTTTAAACTTGTAGAAGCTTAAAGCTAATAATTGTGAATTAAGCAGGACATAGGGATCATGCAATCAATCGGAGACCTCCGCGTCTCCGTGGCTGGGGTAGTCGCAGGCGGCCTTCTGGCACTGCCTTCGTCCCCCCAAGTGCAGACATGCAATCAATCGGAGACCTCCACGTCTCCGCGGCTGGGGCATTCGCAGGCGACCTTTGGACACTGCCTTCGTCCCCCCAAGCGCAGACCGCCCGGGGTGGCTCTTGAGTGAAATTCTCAAAGTCACGGACATACGTTGGATTGCCATGAACCCAAATAGGGCCTAAAACTTTAAAAATTAAAGCCCAGAAAGGCATTAATTAATTACCATTATCTTATTTAATTGATGACACACTCCAAGGCGTGATCAACCTTGGGAGGGCCTTCCTTGGATGAGGATGTCTAGTGTTAATGGCCGAAACATCCGATGATTCCAGGGTCCACTACTGATGATGTGTCCTTAAATATTACCTTAAAAATAATTAATATATACAATAATGTCAATTTAATGAGACAATAATAGGATAATACAATAAAATAAGGCTTATAATAAAGAGGAAAAACCCTGGGGGACCTTGCCGCCCGGGATGGGAGCAGGTATGGACAGTGCATTGGAGCCCGGCCCCCTTCGGGGACCGGTCTCCCAACTTTATCTTCCCCTAACCAGCCAGTGCCGCCTGACCACCCGCCTGGGTAGTGTGGGGTTCCCTGGGGGCTTCCTTCACTGGGCTGGGGGTGTCCCGACCCCCTCCCAATCCTAACCCTAACCACTTGAGAAAGACAAATGCTGGAAAGGAAATATGATGAGGGGGTGCCATTAAAACAATAAAAACAAAGAAAACCAAAAAAGGAATGTGAGATGGGGGTGCCATTAAAACAACAAAAACAATAAAAACAAAGAAAGCTAGAGTGCTAAGCCAGTGCTAACAAGAAAGCCAATGTGCTTAGCTGATGCTGGAAAGGAAATATGATGAGGGGGTGCCATTAAAACAATAAAAACAAAGAAAACCAAAAAAGGAATGTGAGATGGGGGTGCCATTAAAACAACGAAAACAATAAAAACAAAGAAAGCTAGAGTGCTAAGCCAGTGCTGACAAGAAAGCCAATGTGCTTAGCTGATGCTGGAAAGGAAATATGATGAGGGGGTGCCATTAAAACATTAAAACAATAAAAACAAAGAAAACCAAAAAAGGAATGTGAGAAGGGGGTGCCATTAAAACAATAAAAACAAAGAAAGCTAAAGTGCTAAGCTAATGCTAACAAGAAAACCAAGGTGCTAAGCTAATGCTAACAATTGTATGACAGTGACACATGATAAAGTACAAGTTGTACATGGGACTAGTCATCTTTATATTGAATTTCGTTGATGCTAATATGGAAGCTAACATTATGCTATGGCTAAAGCTAATGATAGCAGTTCAAGGACACAACAGTGGTTGCCCTGGAGATCGACCAAGTGCATGATGGGAACCAGGAAGTCAGACCAGGCAGAGCACATGGAGCACAGGGAGCAGGTGGCAGACAGACCAGGGAGGAAACCTCATTCGAAGAACAAGGTGCAGGTATGTGAGAATACATGATAACAAATATAGGAAACGACTGAAGGAGAAGCATTTATATGATGATATTAATATTCTAAACTTGCAGAAGCTAATAGTCAATAATTGTGAGTTAATGAGTGAAATTTTCAAAGTCACGGACATACGTTAGATTTCTATGAACCCAAATAGGGCCTCATTAACTCTCTAAAAGGCGATTGAACCTGATGATATTAATACTTTAAACTTGTAGAAGCTTAAAGCTAATAATTGTGAATTAAGCAGGACATAGGGATCATGCAATCAATCGGAGACCTCCGCGTCTCCGTGGCTGGGGTAGTCGCAGGCGGCCTTCTGGCACTGCCTTCGTCCCCCCAAGTGCAGACATGCAATCAATCGGAGACCTCCACGTCTCCGCGGCTGGGGCATTCGCAGGCGACCTTTGGACACTGCCTTCGTCCCCCCAAGCGCAGACCGCCCGGGGTGGCTCTTGAGTGAAATTCTCAAAGTCACGGACATACGTTGGATTGCCATGAACCCAAATAGGGCCTAAAACTTTAAAAATTAAAGCCCAGAAAGGCATTAATTAATTACCATTATCTTATTTAATTGATGACACACTCCAAGGCGTGATCAACCTTGGGAGGGCCTTCCTTGGATGAGGATGTCTAGTGTTAATGGCCGAAACATCCGATGATTCCAGGGTCCACTACTGATGATGTGTCCTTAAATATTACCTTAAAAATAATTAATATATACAATAATGTCAATTTAATGAGACAATAATAGGATAATACAATAAAATAAGGCTTATAATAAAGAGGAAAAACCCTGGGGGACCTTGCCGCCCGGGATGGGAGCAGGTATGGACAGTGCATTGGAGCCCGGCCCCCTTCGGGGACCGGTCTCCCAACTTTATCTTCCCCTAACCAGCCAGTGCCGCCTGACCACCCGCCTGGGTAGTGTGGGGTTCCCTGGGGGCTTCCTTCACTGGGCTGGGGGTGTCCCGACCCCCTCCCAATCCTAACCCTAACCACTTGAGAAAGACAAATGCTGGAAAGGAAATATGATGAGGGGGTGCCATTAAAACAATAAAAACAAAGAAAACCAAAAAAGGAATGTGAGATGGGGGTGCCATTAAAACAACAAAAACAATAAAAACAAAGAAAGCTAGAGTGCTAAGCCAGTGCTAACAAGAAAGCCAATGTGCTTAGCTGATGCTGGAAAGGAAATATGATGAGGGGGTGCCATTAAAACAATAAAAACAAAGAAAACCAAAAAAGGAATGTGAGATGGGGGTGCCATTAAAACAACGAAAACAATAAAAACAAAGAAAGCTAGAGTGCTAAGCCAGTGCTGACAAGAAAGCCAATGTGCTTAGCTGATGCTGGAAAGGAAATATGATGAGGGGGTGCCATTAAAACATTAAAACAATAAAAACAAAGAAAACCAAAAAAGGAATGTGAGAAGGGGGTGCCATTAAAACAATAAAAACAAAGAAAGCTAAAGTGCTAAGCTAATGCTAACAAGAAAACCAAGGTGCTAAGCTAATGCTAACAATTGTATGACAGTGACACATGATAAAGTACAAGTTGTACATGGGACTAGTCATCTTTATATTGAATTTCGTTGATGCTAATATGGAAGCTAACATTATGCTATGGCTAAAGCTAATGATAGCAGTTCAAGGACACAACAGTGGTTGCCCTGGAGATCGACCAAGTGCATGATGGGAACCAGGAAGTCAGACCAGGCAGAGCACATGGAGCACAGGGAGCAGGTGGCAGACAGACCAGGGAGGAAACCTCATTCGAAGAACAAGGTGCAGGTATGTGAGAATACATGATAACAAATATAGGAAACGACTGAAGGAGAAGCATTTATATGATGATATTAATATTCTAAACTTGCAGAAGCTAATAGTCAATAATTGTGAGTTAATGAGTGAAATTTTCAAAGTCACGGACATACGTTAGATTTCTATGAACCCAAATAGGGCCTCATTAACTCTCTAAAAGGCGATTGAACCTGATGATATTAATACTTTAAACTTGTAGAAGCTTAAAGCTAATAATTGTGAATTAAGCAGGACATAGGGATCATGCAATCAATCGGAGACCTCCGCGTCTCCGTGGCTGGGGTAGTCGCAGGCGGCCTTCTGGCACTGCCTTCGTCCCCCCAAGTGCAGACATGCAATCAATCGGAGACCTCCACGTCTCCGCGGCTGGGGCATTCGCAGGCGACCTTTGGACACTGCCTTCGTCCCCCCAAGCGCAGACCGCCCGGGGTGGCTCTTGAGTGAAATTCTCAAAGTCACGGACATACGTTGGATTGCCATGAACCCAAATAGGGCCTAAAACTTTAAAAATTAAAGCCCAGAAAGGCATTAATTAATTACCATTATCTTATTTAATTGATGACACACTCCAAGGCGTGATCAACCTTGGGAGGGCCTTCCTTGGATGAGGATGTCTAGTGTTAATGGCCGAAACATCCGATGATTCCAGGGTCCACTACTGATGATGTGTCCTTAAATATTACCTTAAAAATAATTAATATATACAATAATGTCAATTTAATGAGACAATAATAGGATAATACAATAAAATAAGGCTTATAATAAAGAGGAAAAACCCTGGGGGACCTTGCCGCCCGGGATGGGAGCAGGTATGGACAGTGCATTGGAGCCCGGCCCCCTTCGGGGACCGGTCTCCCAACTTTATCTTCCCCTAACCAGCCAGTGCCGCCTGACCACCCGCCTGGGTAGTGTGGGGTTCCCTGGGGGCTTCCTTCACTGGGCTGGGGGTGTCCCGACCCCCTCCCAATCCTAACCCTAACCACTTGAGAAAGACAAATGCTGGAAAGGAAATATGATGAGGGGGTGCCATTAAAACAATAAAAACAAAGAAAACCAAAAAAGGAATGTGAGATGGGGGTGCCATTAAAACAACAAAAACAATAAAAACAAAGAAAGCTAGAGTGCTAAGCCAGTGCTAACAAGAAAGCCAATGTGCTTAGCTGATGCTGGAAAGGAAATATGATGAGGGGGTGCCATTAAAACAATAAAAACAAAGAAAACCAAAAAAGGAATGTGAGATGGGGGTGCCATTAAAACAACGAAAACAATAAAAACAAAGAAAGCTAGAGTGCTAAGCCAGTGCTGACAAGAAAGCCAATGTGCTTAGCTGATGCTGGAAAGGAAATATGATGAGGGGGTGCCATTAAAACATTAAAACAATAAAAACAAAGAAAACCAAAAAAGGAATGTGAGAAGGGGGTGCCATTAAAACAATAAAAACAAAGAAAGCTAAAGTGCTAAGCTAATGCTAACAAGAAAACCAAGGTGCTAAGCTAATGCTAACAATTGTATGACAGTGACACATGATAAAGTACAAGTTGTACATGGGACTAGTCATCTTTATATTGAATTTCGTTGATGCTAATATGGAAGCTAACATTATGCTATGGCTAAAGCTAATGATAGCAGTTCAAGGACACAACAGTGGTTGCCCTGGAGATCGACCAAGTGCATGATGGGAACCAGGAAGTCAGACCAGGCAGAGCACATGGAGCACAGGGAGCAGGTGGCAGACAGACCAGGGAGGAAACCTCATTCGAAGAACAAGGTGCAGGTATGTGAGAATACATGATAACAAATATAGGAAACGACTGAAGGAGAAGCATTTATATGATGATATTAATATTCTAAACTTGCAGAAGCTAATAGTCAATAATTGTGAGTTAATGAGTGAAATTTTCAAAGTCACGGACATACGTTAGATTTCTATGAACCCAAATAGGGCCTCATTAACTCTCTAAAAGGCGATTGAACCTGATGATATTAATACTTTAAACTTGTAGAAGCTTAAAGCTAATAATTGTGAATTAAGCAGGACATAGGGATCATGCAATCAATCGGAGACCTCCGCGTCTCCGTGGCTGGGGTAGTCGCAGGCGGCCTTCTGGCACTGCCTTCGTCCCCCCAAGTGCAGACATGCAATCAATCGGAGACCTCCACGTCTCCGCGGCTGGGGCATTCGCAGGCGACCTTTGGACACTGCCTTCGTCCCCCCAAGCGCAGACCGCCCGGGGTGGCTCTTGAGTGAAATTCTCAAAGTCACGGACATACGTTGGATTGCCATGAACCCAAATAGGGCCTAAAACTTTAAAAATTAAAGCCCAGAAAGGCATTAATTAATTACCATTATCTTATTTAATTGATGACACACTCCAAGGCGTGATCAACCTTGGGAGGGCCTTCCTTGGATGAGGATGTCTAGTGTTAATGGCCGAAACATCCGATGATTCCAGGGTCCACTACTGATGATGTGTCCTTAAATATTACCTTAAAAATAATTAATATATACAATAATGTCAATTTAATGAGACAATAATAGGATAATACAATAAAATAAGGCTTATAATAAAGAGGAAAAACCCTGGGGGACCTTGCCGCCCGGGATGGGAGCAGGTATGGACAGTGCATTGGAGCCCGGCCCCCTTCGGGGACCGGTCTCCCAACTTTATCTTCCCCTAACCAGCCAGTGCCGCCTGACCACCCGCCTGGGTAGTGTGGGGTTCCCTGGGGGCTTCCTTCACTGGGCTGGGGGTGTCCCGACCCCCTCCCAATCCTAACCCTAACCACTTGAGAAAGACAAATGCTGGAAAGGAAATATGATGAGGGGGTGCCATTAAAACAATAAAAACAAAGAAAACCAAAAAAGGAATGTGAGATGGGGGTGCCATTAAAACAACAAAAACAATAAAAACAAAGAAAGCTAGAGTGCTAAGCCAGTGCTAACAAGAAAGCCAATGTGCTTAGCTGATGCTGGAAAGGAAATATGATGAGGGGGTGCCATTAAAACAATAAAAACAAAGAAAACCAAAAAAGGAATGTGAGATGGGGGTGCCATTAAAACAACGAAAACAATAAAAACAAAGAAAGCTAGAGTGCTAAGCCAGTGCTGACAAGAAAGCCAATGTGCTTAGCTGATGCTGGAAAGGAAATATGATGAGGGGGTGCCATTAAAACATTAAAACAATAAAAACAAAGAAAACCAAAAAAGGAATGTGAGAAGGGGGTGCCATTAAAACAATAAAAACAAAGAAAGCTAAAGTGCTAAGCTAATGCTAACAAGAAAACCAAGGTGCTAAGCTAATGCTAACAATTGTATGACAGTGACACATGATAAAGTACAAGTTGTACATGGGACTAGTCATCTTTATATTGAATTTCGTTGATGCTAATATGGAAGCTAACATTATGCTATGGCTAAAGCTAATGATAGCAGTTCAAGGACACAACAGTGGTTGCCCTGGAGATCGACCAAGTGCATGATGGGAACCAGGAAGTCAGACCAGGCAGAGCACATGGAGCACAGGGAGCAGGTGGCAGACAGACCAGGGAGGAAACCTCATTCGAAGAACAAGGTGCAGGTATGTGAGAATACATGATAACAAATATAGGAAACGACTGAAGGAGAAGCATTTATATGATGATATTAATATTCTAAACTTGCAGAAGCTAATAGTCAATAATTGTGAGTTAATGAGTGAAATTTTCAAAGTCACGGACATACGTTAGATTTCTATGAACCCAAATAGGGCCTCATTAACTCTCTAAAAGGCGATTGAACCTGATGATATTAATACTTTAAACTTGTAGAAGCTTAAAGCTAATAATTGTGAATTAAGCAGGACATAGGGATCATGCAATCAATCGGAGACCTCCGCGTCTCCGTGGCTGGGGTAGTCGCAGGCGGCCTTCTGGCACTGCCTTCGTCCCCCCAAGTGCAGACATGCAATCAATCGGAGACCTCCACGTCTCCGCGGCTGGGGCATTCGCAGGCGACCTTTGGACACTGCCTTCGTCCCCCCAAGCGCAGACCGCCCGGGGTGGCTCTTGAGTGAAATTCTCAAAGTCACGGACATACGTTGGATTGCCATGAACCCAAATAGGGCCTAAAACTTTAAAAATTAAAGCCCAGAAAGGCATTAATTAATTACCATTATCTTATTTAATTGATGACACACTCCAAGGCGTGATCAACCTTGGGAGGGCCTTCCTTGGATGAGGATGTCTAGTGTTAATGGCCGAAACATCCGATGATTCCAGGGTCCACTACTGATGATGTGTCCTTAAATATTACCTTAAAAATAATTAATATATACAATAATGTCAATTTAATGAGACAATAATAGGATAATACAATAAAATAAGGCTTATAATAAAGAGGAAAAACCCTGGGGGACCTTGCCGCCCGGGATGGGAGCAGGTATGGACAGTGCATTGGAGCCCGGCCCCCTTCGGGGACCGGTCTCCCAACTTTATCTTCCCCTAACCAGCCAGTGCCGCCTGACCACCCGCCTGGGTAGTGTGGGGTTCCCTGGGGGCTTCCTTCACTGGGCTGGGGGTGTCCCGACCCCCTCCCAATCCTAACCCTAACCACTTGAGAAAGACAAATGCTGGAAAGGAAATATGATGAGGGGGTGCCATTAAAACAATAAAAACAAAGAAAACCAAAAAAGGAATGTGAGATGGGGGTGCCATTAAAACAACAAAAACAATAAAAACAAAGAAAGCTAGAGTGCTAAGCCAGTGCTAACAAGAAAGCCAATGTGCTTAGCTGATGCTGGAAAGGAAATATGATGAGGGGGTGCCATTAAAACAATAAAAACAAAGAAAACCAAAAAAGGAATGTGAGATGGGGGTGCCATTAAAACAACGAAAACAATAAAAACAAAGAAAGCTAGAGTGCTAAGCCAGTGCTGACAAGAAAGCCAATGTGCTTAGCTGATGCTGGAAAGGAAATATGATGAGGGGGTGCCATTAAAACATTAAAACAATAAAAACAAAGAAAACCAAAAAAGGAATGTGAGAAGGGGGTGCCATTAAAACAATAAAAACAAAGAAAGCTAAAGTGCTAAGCTAATGCTAACAAGAAAACCAAGGTGCTAAGCTAATGCTAACAATTGTATGACAGTGACACATGATAAAGTACAAGTTGTACATGGGACTAGTCATCTTTATATTGAATTTCGTTGATGCTAATATGGAAGCTAACATTATGCTATGGCTAAAGCTAATGATAGCAGTTCAAGGACACAACAGTGGTTGCCCTGGAGATCGACCAAGTGCATGATGGGAACCAGGAAGTCAGACCAGGCAGAGCACATGGAGCACAGGGAGCAGGTGGCAGACAGACCAGGGAGGAAACCTCATTCGAAGAACAAGGTGCAGGTATGTGAGAATACATGATAACAAATATAGGAAACGACTGAAGGAGAAGCATTTATATGATGATATTAATATTCTAAACTTGCAGAAGCTAATAGTCAATAATTGTGAGTTAATGAGTGAAATTTTCAAAGTCACGGACATACGTTAGATTTCTATGAACCCAAATAGGGCCTCATTAACTCTCTAAAAGGCGATTGAACCTGATGATATTAATACTTTAAACTTGTAGAAGCTTAAAGCTAATAATTGTGAATTAAGCAGGACATAGGGATCATGCAATCAATCGGAGACCTCCGCGTCTCCGTGGCTGGGGTAGTCGCAGGCGGCCTTCTGGCACTGCCTTCGTCCCCCCAAGTGCAGACATGCAATCAATCGGAGACCTCCACGTCTCCGCGGCTGGGGCATTCGCAGGCGACCTTTGGACACTGCCTTCGTCCCCCCAAGCGCAGACCGCCCGGGGTGGCTCTTGAGTGAAATTCTCAAAGTCACGGACATACGTTGGATTGCCATGAACCCAAATAGGGCCTAAAACTTTAAAAATTAAAGCCCAGAAAGGCATTAATTAATTACCATTATCTTATTTAATTGATGACACACTCCAAGGCGTGATCAACCTTGGGAGGGCCTTCCTTGGATGAGGATGTCTAGTGTTAATGGCCGAAACATCCGATGATTCCAGGGTCCACTACTGATGATGTGTCCTTAAATATTACCTTAAAAATAATTAATATATACAATAATGTCAATTTAATGAGACAATAATAGGATAATACAATAAAATAAGGCTTATAATAAAGAGGAAAAACCCTGGGGGACCTTGCCGCCCGGGATGGGAGCAGGTATGGACAGTGCATTGGAGCCCGGCCCCCTTCGGGGACCGGTCTCCCAACTTTATCTTCCCCTAACCAGCCAGTGCCGCCTGACCACCCGCCTGGGTAGTGTGGGGTTCCCTGGGGGCTTCCTTCACTGGGCTGGGGGTGTCCCGACCCCCTCCCAATCCTAACCCTAACCACTTGAGAAAGACAAATGCTGGAAAGGAAATATGATGAGGGGGTGCCATTAAAACAATAAAAACAAAGAAAACCAAAAAAGGAATGTGAGATGGGGGTGCCATTAAAACAACAAAAACAATAAAAACAAAGAAAGCTAGAGTGCTAAGCCAGTGCTAACAAGAAAGCCAATGTGCTTAGCTGATGCTGGAAAGGAAATATGATGAGGGGGTGCCATTAAAACAATAAAAACAAAGAAAACCAAAAAAGGAATGTGAGATGGGGGTGCCATTAAAACAACGAAAACAATAAAAACAAAGAAAGCTAGAGTGCTAAGCCAGTGCTGACAAGAAAGCCAATGTGCTTAGCTGATGCTGGAAAGGAAATATGATGAGGGGGTGCCATTAAAACATTAAAACAATAAAAACAAAGAAAACCAAAAAAGGAATGTGAGAAGGGGGTGCCATTAAAACAATAAAAACAAAGAAAGCTAAAGTGCTAAGCTAATGCTAACAAGAAAACCAAGGTGCTAAGCTAATGCTAACAATTGTATGACAGTGACACATGATAAAGTACAAGTTGTACATGGGACTAGTCATCTTTATATTGAATTTCGTTGATGCTAATATGGAAGCTAACATTATGCTATGGCTAAAGCTAATGATAGCAGTTCAAGGACACAACAGTGGTTGCCCTGGAGATCGACCAAGTGCATGATGGGAACCAGGAAGTCAGACCAGGCAGAGCACATGGAGCACAGGGAGCAGGTGGCAGACAGACCAGGGAGGAAACCTCATTCGAAGAACAAGGTGCAGGTATGTGAGAATACATGATAACAAATATAGGAAACGACTGAAGGAGAAGCATTTATATGATGATATTAATATTCTAAACTTGCAGAAGCTAATAGTCAATAATTGTGAGTTAATGAGTGAAATTTTCAAAGTCACGGACATACGTTAGATTTCTATGAACCCAAATAGGGCCTCATTAACTCTCTAAAAGGCGATTGAACCTGATGATATTAATACTTTAAACTTGTAGAAGCTTAAAGCTAATAATTGTGAATTAAGCAGGACATAGGGATCATGCAATCAATCGGAGACCTCCGCGTCTCCGTGGCTGGGGTAGTCGCAGGCGGCCTTCTGGCACTGCCTTCGTCCCCCCAAGTGCAGACATGCAATCAATCGGAGACCTCCACGTCTCCGCGGCTGGGGCATTCGCAGGCGACCTTTGGACACTGCCTTCGTCCCCCCAAGCGCAGACCGCCCGGGGTGGCTCTTGAGTGAAATTCTCAAAGTCACGGACATACGTTGGATTGCCATGAACCCAAATAGGGCCTAAAACTTTAAAAATTAAAGCCCAGAAAGGCATTAATTAATTACCATTATCTTATTTAATTGATGACACACTCCAAGGCGTGATCAACCTTGGGAGGGCCTTCCTTGGATGAGGATGTCTAGTGTTAATGGCCGAAACATCCGATGATTCCAGGGTCCACTACTGATGATGTGTCCTTAAATATTACCTTAAAAATAATTAATATATACAATAATGTCAATTTAATGAGACAATAATAGGATAATACAATAAAATAAGGCTTATAATAAAGAGGAAAAACCCTGGGGGACCTTGCCGCCCGGGATGGGAGCAGGTATGGACAGTGCATTGGAGCCCGGCCCCCTTCGGGGACCGGTCTCCCAACTTTATCTTCCCCTAACCCTAACCCTAACCCTAACCCTAGCCCCCCACCCACTACCTTTTCCTAACCCTAACCCCTTTGCCCCCCTCCCCCCTCCCCTTCTAGCCCAAACCCAGGGACCCCTAAAAACCTAAACTAAGAGAAAAAAGGACAAGAAAAGTCAGAAAAAAGGACAGAGTATCAAAAGAAAGGATTTACAGGAAGGGGGTGCCATAAAAGAGAAAAATACTGAACATAGGACGGGATGTCGAAAGAGAAGGGGGTGCCATTAAAGAAATATAAGAAAGAATAAAGTAAAGAACACAAGAGGAATAAAGAGAAATAATAAAGAACAACAGGATGAATAAAGAACAACAGATATACAAAGAGAAAGATAAGGAAAAACAGAAAGAATAAAGAACAAGAATAAAGAAAAACAGAAATACAAAGAGAAAGATAAGGAAAAACAGAAAGAACAAAGGACAACAGAAAAAGATAGAAAAAGGGAGAGTTAAAGCAGAAAAAACTGAGAACAAGAAAAAAACTAAGAACCAGAAAAAGTTAAGAAAAACAGAAAGGAAAAAGAACAGTATAAAAGGCCCAGAGTGGCGAAACAGAACACAAAAGCGGGTGGGCCAGCCTGAAGAAGGCTAAGAAAAGCCGAAACGTCGCGAATGGCCCAACCCCAGTGCACTACACCCGCTTAAGGGTAATTTTTTGATCTGGGGGCACCAACACCAGTCCCAATGATGGCCCGTGCACTCAGGTTCCGGCATAGCCGGGCCTGCTCATTTCCTACCACCCACCCGTTGAGTGGACCCTAAACCTAACCTCTACACCCCTCCTCCCCCCACCTCTCTAACCGCATCTATGACATTCCGTTTGGAGCTCCACTGGGGGGGTCCTGGACGCCTGAGATGGGAGCAGGTATGGTCTGTGCATTGGAGCGCGGCCCCCTTCGGGGACGGTGCTCCCAACTTTGATTTCCCCTAACCCTTCCTAAACCCTCCCCAAGTAGGGTTGAGAGGAAAAGAGGAAAGTCACGTAAAAACAGAAAAAGTAATAGAGAGAAAAATAGAAAAAAACTAAGTACAGAAAAAATTAGAAAGCCAAGAAAAAACCTAAGTAAGAAGAAACAGAAAAAAGTAAGACAAAAAAGTCAGAAAGAAAAGCTAAGAAAAGAAAAAGTATAAATAGAGGACAAACCAGTCCCTACCCTCATTGAGCCCAGCCTGATGAAGGCGAAGTAACGCCGAAACGTCGCGACGGGCTCAATAGAAAAACTAATGGCCACTACTACCCAATGATGGGCAATTTTTTGATCCGGGGGCATCAGTGCCCACCCCAGTCGAGTGAGCGTGCATCAGGGGACCCAGACTTCTGCCTGGGACCCCTTTCTTTACCCAAACCCTGACCTTCGGGGTCCGTGCTCCCAAATTTGATTTACCCTAACCCCTTGTTTTCCCTAGCCCTTCCGGACTCTTTGGTTGTGTTCCCCAGGGACACATAAGCCCTCACGCCACGTCAAGGCAGAGTCCATGTGAGGGTATGTTTTTTTTTTTTTTTTTTTGGGGGGGGGGGGGGTAGGATTTTGGAAAATTTAACTTTTTTCGTTTTCTCTCATAAATGTTTACAAAAATAACATATATTATTTTCATCTCAACAATGATTTTTTTAACAGAACATGATGTCAAAAACAGAATTATCAGATATATTTACAAAGCGAACATTTATTGTTTGATTACAAGAATTAAGTTTTCAAAGCAAACAAGGTAAAATTAACAATTTTGGAAACATGTTTACAACCGTAACATGGCATCACACTCGTGTAACATGGGGAAAAAATCAAAACTTAGTTTAAAAAAAAAAGACAATAAGTTTTTCATCACATCATAACTTGAAAAAGCACTGGATTGGTGAATTCTGTAACACCAATTCTTTATTTGTCCAACTTTGACACCGAGTGCAGTCTTTTCTTGACAAATGCCTGGTAAGACCGGGCAGACAAGCCTGCAGCCTTGCAATCCCGCACATACTGTGCATATGCATTCTTTGCCCTGACTGAAGGGTCCGTGTTCACAAAGCCTATCTCTATGTCTGACCAACGCCTGCTGACATTGGCAGGGATGAACACTGCGCTTGTGCTCACAACCTGAGGCTCTTCATCCTCCAGCAGGACGGGAAGTTCCACGTGATCAAGCTCCAGTTGCAGTGTTGGAGGCTTCTTCTTTGGATGCACTGGCTGGATCACCATACGATATGGGATGTCGTAGTACAGTTTGTACAGGGTGAATCCAAACGTACGCTGACATGGAGATGTAGACAGAATCTTACATTTCTGAAGGTCCGCTTGACTGACCTTTAGCTCGAGTAGCAGATCCTCGATTTTCTCAAAAGATACGAAATCCCGGTTCATCAGGAGGCCAACTGAACTCACCAGAACGAGAATTTTCTTCTGAGTTTCAGGATCGATCTGTTTTGGAAGCCTTTTCAGTACATCGACCAACCATGGCATGCCATGTTCCTTGTATCTGTCAAGATTCCGGGCATAGCAAAGCGAACGTCGCTCCATCTCCATTGAAATATCTCCAACCATGGCTGATGACTGTGCCTCCACCGAAGGCTGTTGGTCATCGTTGTGGACTTCAACAAAGTCAACGAAGTTCCAAGTTGCCTTACGGGTTCCCCGGAGATCACGAAATTTCAAGTCGGGAAACCACCTGATCTTCATTTCAACGAAGCCAGCCTTCAGGCATTCTTGAACATCTTTGCCACAATCTTCAATGAGCACCCTGGCCCTGGAGAAGGTGAAAGGTGTTGGAAAAGAGTCCCTTATGGCGAGGTTCTCAACCAATGCGGAAAGGTTGACGTGTCCCTTCAAATTCTCAGGGCACTTGGCTCCCTGGAGCGCAGCGACGGGGATCTCTTCATTTCGCCGAAAAATGTCTTGCAGCAGAAGGAGGAGAAGTGAGGGACCAACTATGGCAGGCTCACACCCCATGTTACATGTGAGGGAAAACACCCTGCGAACTCGAAGAACCTGTAGGGGATCCTTGGTCCAGTGTAACAAAGGGGGAGGTGTGTCCTCAATTGCTGGCCCAGTTGCAGGGCCAAGCGCCATGAAGCCCCGGACATGTGTGGCACTGAATTCATGCCGAGAACTTGTGCCCAGGGCAGAGGAATACACAATGTCAACGTTAGACAAGGGGTGTCCATGGAATGCCTCTTCTAGTGCTATTTCTAGCTGAAAGGCTCTCCACGTGGGCAGAAACCCACCTTTGCCCTCGTGCTGTTGGCCCAGCTGCCAGAGCTCCTCAACCATGTGGGTTAGACACTGCGAAAGGACAGACTGGAGGCTTAACTCTTCCTCCTTCCATTGGAAAGGTACGAGCATTGGGACGTTCTCCAATAACCTTTGGATATTAGGAATCCGGAAGAAAGAGTGAGCAGGAATGGGTTCCTTCAGTACTCCTAAATGCTCTTCATCCAGCCCCTGGACCATCTCAATGCGCAAGGGGTAGTTGCATTTGGACTTGATGGCAAGGTCCTGCATGTGGACGTAGTAATCCTCCGCACGTGTGTGAATAGCTTTCTGGTAGTTGGGGTGGCTCAGCCCACAATTCACTATCAACCCACTTACTGGGTGTCGGAAGGTTGATTGATAGTGGGTGTGTGGACTGGCCACGTAAAACTGCCAAAAGGTGACAAACGGCAGACTGGCAATTTTAGCCAAAGCTGGAGCAACATCCAGCTCATGTTGATCCAGCACTGTCTGAAAGTTTGCACACTCGTGCATGGACATGGCGGTGAAAAGTGTTGCTCTTGGCCCAACCAACAACTGTAAACCAGCTCTAGACCAAAAAAATTGGGTGTTGGTGTCATCTGGAATCAAATTGCACGCCACATGCAGAGAACACCGAACGATATTCTGGAAATCTGTGATTTTGGATAAAATGAGTGGTTCATGTGACTTTTGGCCAAACTTGTAAACAAAAAAATGGAGATCCAATGTCGGATGTTCAAGCAACAAATCCTTGGACTGATCAATAGTACAAAGCACGAACTCTTGATCCTGAGGTAGGACATTCATGTACCCTTTGTTCTGCAGGACTGTCTTCTGTACAGAGGGTCGATCAAGATCTCCCACTGGGAGGGTTCTAAGACTCTCCACAAAGTTGACCATCATACCATTGATGAGTTCAATGGTTTCTGTGAGAAAATATCCCGGGGACTGACAGGCTTTGTCCACCTTAACAAGGGATCTGGGAATTGCAACAACATGCAATTTATAACCTTCGTCCAGCTCAATAAGGTCGATGCCTCGAACCTTGTGTAGCACTTCCAGGCCTTGAATGGAAAACTTGGTGAGATCCAAATGTTTCTTGATTAAATGCCAAGAATTGCGCAGTTGTTGGATCCGGTACAGAGAAAGGTTGAACTTTGAAAACAACAGCTTCAACCTTTCCAGGAATTTCAGTTCGATAACGATGCCATCGAAATCAAACTCAGCATCTAGTTGCTCACGAGCATTGTCAATAGTACTGGCCTGCAGAGGAATGAGGATCTCTGGGTCAGTAAGGAAATCTGAAACACTGGAGGAACTCAAAAATGCTGTGGCCAAACCATCCATGTTCTCCCTAGCAACATCCTCCATGGCTGGTGGAATCTGGTAAGTAAAAAGAAAAAATTGGGTAAGTACACACAATAAAATCAGGTAACACACAAACAGCAGGTAAGTGCACTGTGTTGTGGTTTGCAGTGTTTTGTGTTGTTTTCACTTTAAATTTGTAAAAGGAAAAAGCTGAAAATTTAAATAGTTAAAAGTTTAATTGTGAATAGTTGATTTTTTTTATATGATTTATTTATTACATTTTATGTAGAGTGAATAAATAAAAGTATATTTACAGTGGCCCCTAGAGACAAAGCACATACAAACTTCAAATCACGTACGAACACTGAAGCATGTACAAACTCCAAAACACGTAAAAACTCCAAAACACGTGAAAACACGTAAAAACTCAGAAGCAGGTAAAAACTCAGAAGCACATAAAAACTCAAAACACGTACAAAAGACAACAGAAGTTGAATAAATAAGAGTATATTTACAGTGGCCCCTAGAGACAAAGCACATACAAACTTCAAATCACGTACGAACGCTGAAGCATGTACAAACTCCAAAACACGTGAAAACACGTAAAAACTCAGAAGCAGGTAAAAACTCAGAAGCACATAAAAACTCAAAACACGTACAAAAGACAACAGAAGTGCTCCAGGATAGCCGGAAAACCCATCACTAACACACACACAGCAGGTAAGTGCACGCACACACACACACACACACACACACACCAGTATTTGCACTTAAAGGTTGATATACAGAGTTACAGTTACGTTGTGAGCCTGTATGTCCCCCCTCTCCCTCTGAAAGTTATTGTGGTGTTTTCTAGCAGATGGGCCTCCCCTAAACTTCGCTGGAAAGTTGGATTGGGCCCGCTGGAACCTGTAGGAAAAGTCCATAGTCAGTAAATGAGGCTCACCTGTGTTTGGGCCTCGGCTCCATTCCACCCTGGGTCCTCAGCAGTTCTTTTTCCGTCTCTCTCGGTGTTGTGTCCGTGAACTTGTCCAGGTAGAAGGCTAGACAGACTGCAAAAAGTTATTTCAAGCTAATGCAGGCCATACACCACAAAAACATCATTGATAAAGCTATTCTGACTCAAACTCCCCCTAAGGGAATGGCTAGACAGATTACAAAACTTACGGCATTCATTAGACCTTCCTCCCCCACGGAGGAACTCAGGGAGGCAGTAAATCTGAACACGCAGACATGGCTACAGAATAGCCTCTCCATACTGCAACAACATTATGCTAAAATCGTGTTAGAATATCAATATACAATATGGGATGACACAGCTTTTCAGGTGGCAGCAAACTGGATGATAAAACGCTATAAAGCTAGATTAGCTACAGATACTCTGGGAGCTACTAGGTCCCTATTGATCGAACAATGGGAGGGCTCAGACATCTCTGTTTCCTCACCACTTGTAGATTCTGTGGAAGAGGAAACACCGGAGGAACTAGACCTAGAAAATGAGGAGGAATTTCCACCTCTGAGTCAAGTCAATAAACTAAATCAAACCTCCTTGTATCCTGAGGTTCGGATCATGAGGAACCCCACTACCCGGGATTCACAATCGACTCCCTTACTAGATGACCATGTACCGCTACCACAATTTAATACCACCGGGAGTATTTTGCCAAACCGGGTTATCTCCCCTGTTCTCCCTGATAGCAACCAGCGGTCTACTGAGTTTACTCTTGATCCAAAACCAACAGATGAAAGGCCCCCTGTGCCAATGCGTCCTTCTCACGAGCCTCTTTGTCCCCTCTCAACTTCACATCCAGAATTGATTTTAGGGGGGGAGGGGGAGAGACCTGGGGGACTTGAAGTTAGACCTGTGGCCCCTCAGACTGATGAGGATTTGTTCCAATCCACTACAAATTTGAAAAAACCTACAAATAGAGCAAATAGAAGTGAGATACAAATTAGATCCGATCCACAGAAAAATGTGATTACGACCAAGTTCAATTCACTTCATCTGTCTAAAAGTGTATACTCTAATGTCTCGGTATTACAGAACAGCCCAGAGATACAAACCTGCAGCAAGGGGTCTCAAACTACCAGTAAAACCTTCTCTTCTGCGGTCAGGGCCTCAGCTAATGATGCAGGGACGTCCCCTGGGGGAGCACATAGCATGGACTTGAACTCCATTGGTGAAAGGAGCGTGAGCGGCCTAACGAACTTGGTGGTGAACAACTCCAACATGAAAATTCGGAAGAGAAAGAGGACAGATGTAGACCAAAAGGAAGGGTAATGGGCAGAGGACAGGAGAGGGAAAGAAAAGGATGATGAAAAGGGAAAAGTCAAAGGGGAAAGAGGAAAAGACTGGAAAAGAAGAAAGGAATAAAAAGGGAAAAATGAGAGCCAAAAAGTCTGGCAGAATTGGAAAAAAGCAATAAGCTAAAAAAGATATTATAAGAAAGCCACAGAAAGCCAAGGAGGCGGGATCAGAGGGAGAGTATAAATAGGAGCCTCAAACACAGAGCTCTTCAGTATGCCCTCGCCTGAGGAAGAAGCAACACCTTCGAAACGTCGCGACAAGGGCATACTCATTTAATATTTTCTATTTTACGTTAGTTTGTTGTTTTAGTTTGTTATTTTGGGGGATTTTATTTCATGTTTTAATTCATGTTTTATTGGTTTTCCTTAAAAGCTCAAATCAGAGACACGTTAAAACTAAATTAAAAGACTACACAGAAAACAAATTGGGATTGAAAATTCTTTATTAACACCAAACCAAGTAACGGACACGGTGAATCAAAACCTGCAAAAAAACAAATACTTACCTTGACGAACCTGTAAAAAAGAAAATACTTACCTTTGAAATTTAAAAACAATTATGGAGGTAGAGGGATGTGAGGCTGCGGACCATCGGGGTTGATGGCCCGTGCACGCCCTGTTCCTCCTTCGGGAGGGACAGGTTCTTTTCTTCAACCACAAACAAACAAAATTTATTAAACTATAATACCAAAGGCTGCATCATCCACACAAAACTTTATTATTAGATAACAAAGGCTTCATCACAGACAAGACAATACAAACACCACAACACGACAACACAAAATGGTCTACCTGGATGAGGACCAGGATTGGATCCCTGTACGGTACCGGGGACGGCGTCTTGTGCCTGGTGGCCGTAACAGGCAGTGGAGTAGCGGGAGGGCCCAAGGGAAGGACCGTGCACCTCCGCGTCCCTTCGGGGACCGGAACACTTTTCCTCTCCCTACCTGGCCGCGCAGAAGGCAGCGGCGGCCACTCAGGCGAAGAGGGTCCGGGGGCCGGCCGCGCGGAAGGCAGCGGCGGCGACGACAAAGGAGACGACGGAGCAGTTCAGGGGGCCGACCGCGCGGAAGGCAGCAGCGGCGCTCCAGTGTCAAGCGTTCTGGCCCAGGCCCAGTGGGCACAGGACCAGGCGGGGAGGCAGGCGATGACGGGGCCGGACCAGGCGGGGCTGCAGAGGCCGGGGCCGGACCAGGCGAAGCACAGGCCGGAGCCGGACCAGGCGAAGCACAGGCCGGAGCCGGACCAGGCGAAGCACAGGCGGAGGCCAGACGAGGACGAAGACTCGGATGAGGCCGGACCAGATGTGGACGAAGACTCGGATGAGGCCGGACCAGACGAGGACGAAGATTCCAGACTCGGATGAAGACTCGGATGAAGCCGGACCAGACGAGACTGAAGATGAAGCTGCAGCAGGCGCTGGTGATGCTGCAGCAGGCGCTGGTGATGCTGCAGCAGGCGCTGGTGATGAGGCCGCAGCTGGTGATGAGGCCGCAGCAGGCGAGGATGATGAGGCCACAGCTGGTGATGAGGCCGCAGCAGGCGAGGATGATGAGGCCGCAGCAGGCGAGGATGATGAGGCCGCAGCTGGTGATGAGGCCGCAGCAGGCGAGGATGATGAGGCTGCTGGCTGGACGGGCTCCTCGGGCCCTCCAGCTGACGAGGCAGGAGGCTGGAAGGGCTCCTCGGGCCCTCCAGCTGACGAGGCAGGAGGCTGGACGGGCTCCTCAGGCCCTCCAGCTGACGAGGCAGGAGGCTGGACGGGCTCCTCGGGCCCTCCAGCTGAAACAGGAAACAAAGGCCGGAGCGGTCCGTCGGACCCTCCAGCGGAGACACGAGATGAAGGCTGGACGGGCCCCTTGGACCCTCCAGCAGAAGCCATCACAAAGCCAGCAGGCATGGAGTCCTCTGGCAGACACGAAGGCAATGGGTGCTGTACTGAGCACTGGCCCTGCTCAGACAGCACAGACACGGAGTTGGTCTCTGAGGGCTGCTCAATCTTCAGGGGTCCAGAATCAGCTGGGGACCGAGACCTAGCCTCTGGGGAAGCCCTGGAGTGCAGAACGGTGCCTGAAGCAGCTAAAGCGCGAGAAACTCCCTGACTGGACCTTAAATTTTCTCCCTGCATGGAGTGAATGAGTGGAACCGGTAATGCTGGAGCCAGAGCTACGGGTAGCGGGGGCACTGGAGCTACTGGGGCCTGCGCTACAGGCGGCACTGGAGCTACTGGGGCCTGCGCTACAGGCGGCACTGGAGCTACTGGGGCCTGCGCTACAGGCGGCACTGGAGCTACTGGGGCCTGCGCTACAGGCGGCACTGGAGACTGAACTGAAGGAGGCACTGGAGACCGAACTGAGGGTGGCACCGGAGACCGAACTGAGGGTGGCACCGGAGACCGAACTGAGGGTGGCACCGGAGACCGAACTGAAGGTGGCACCGGAGACCGAACTGAAGGTGGCACCGGAGACTGAGCTGAGAGGAGCACTGGCTGCGGGGGAGCTAACTGAGCTGAGAATGGCTGCGGGGGAGCTAACTGAGCTGAGAATGGCTGCGGGGGAGCTAACTGAGCTGCCGGTAGCTGCACAGGCGATAAGCAGCTCGCGTTGACATCCGCCACACAAAACACAGCCCCTGAATGAACAGTCAAAAAGTCTGGAAAAGACACAGAGTCCTCACTCACCACAGCCGGGGAATTAGAAGTCCGAACATCCGGCTGTGGGTTGGCGCGCCGGCGGCGCGATCTGCGTTTCCTCCCCGCAGACAGCTCCGACGGGCCGGGCAAGATCACATCCGGCGAGTCGGGCAGCGAGGCAGGAGCGGCTGAGAGAAGGTGGGGTGTGTGCCGGAGAAAAGCCTGCACGGTCGGAGGAAGTGAAGTTAGAAGCCATGGAAGGCCGGAAAAGAGCCGTTGTAGCCGACTTTCCACGGCGCGGCGAAGCTCCTCTGGAGGGTCCTCAAGCCACAGCCCGAGGAGAGTCTCCACGTTATATGTAACGTCATCCCGGAGCTCCTCGGACGGATTTACTGCCGCTGGGTCCATGGTGGCTGGTTCGTACTGTCACGGATTGCCGGGGCAAGCCGTGTGGAATTGTAGAAAGGGACCAAAAAGGCGGCAGCTCTGGTGCAGGTGAGTGTTTATTCACAGAGGTGGGTAAGTACAAACAACGGTGGCGACAAAACATGAAACTGGAAACCTAAACTGGGTAAACTAATAAGACAAACCAGAAACGAGGATGCAGGGAGGTTCGGAGAAATACATACGGGAAGACGCAGGGAGACCGAGGGGAAACAACACAGACGAACCAGCAATTACTATGACAGAAGACACAACTTAAATACACTCAGAGAACACAGGGAGATTACATACAGGTGGGAACACAGCTGGGAGTGATCACGTGACGAGAGTAGGGAGACAAACTGAAACACTCACATAAGACGCAGACCTTCACAATAAAACAGGAAACACATACACACAATGACATAACACACCAACTTAACACAGACTGGGGGACACAGAACATAGGAACATGAACCATGAAACAGAAGAGTATAAACACCCAAGGTAACCAAAACCACAGAATACTAATAAACTAAACAAACACGGAGTCGCATACTCCGGATCATAACAATATCAGTCCGGACCATCACGCCGAACGAAGCTTATGACCTTCAAAAGACCAAGTGCCAACTCATCATAAGCACAATTGCAAGATGTATCTGAAACTTATTAATTTTGTCTAATTAATTCAGTTCATTTCAATGATTAATGCTTAAACATGGAAATAATGATCTATGCTTCTCACTGATTCTCTACAAAAGTCCGGAAACTTCTCGGGCCACTATTAGCTTAAGCTTTACCATTCCTAAGTTATTAAAGACACAAATGAAGTTATAAAAATGTTCAAATAATCCTTGTTTGATGTTAAAGCTCAACTTCCCCCCCTTATTTGACACATTCCCATGTGTCAAATCAACGGAGCTAGAACATTAAAAGAAAAGGTTAGGCAGCTACAAGGTTTCCCAGATTGATAAGTTGATCTGCGTGTGATGTTCTGACTCAGGTATTTAATATTTTAATAAATGTCGTTTAATCAACTGCCACTATTTAAAACTTAGCTTAAAGACATAATTGAATAAAAATCACAAAGAATAACATGATATCAATGTTATGTAAGTGCGTGCGGCCCTCTATGCTCGAAGCCTTTTCCCTCAATAGATCAGTCAGACATTCGCGCTGACTGTAGCTTTTAACCCTCATTAACTTGAGCACAACTCTACAATGAGCAACAAGTTGCAATATGTATAAAAATGAGCATGGTTACACCTGCAAAGAAAGATTATACGATTATCCTAACACTTGTAAATAGAAGATTAATCTGAGGTTATAACAATCACTGGAACACAAATGTTAGTATAATATCAAAAACTTCAATAAATGATGATCAATGCAATGCTTGTTGCATGATTCTCATGCAATAATAATCCTCATGTTAAAATAACAATAAAACACCCCCTTTCGTCCCGTTTAACTTGACAGATAAACGTTCATAGATGGCTCTCTTAAATTTGACTTTCCCCTGGTTTTTCCTTCACTGACCACAGCAGGGGAAACTCTGCTATGAGTCAGCCATGAATGCAACTCACCTAATTCATCACTGAGCCCCACCGTCACTGGCGTCTGACAGGGTGGCGCTGCATACTCTTCCTTTAATATGTCTATTTTCAACCTGTTGATTAGAGTGCTTAAACCTGAAGTCGACTACGTCCACAACAAGTCAATACAGCTGTAAATGTGGCCAATTATCAATCTATTACCAATCAATATCAACAGATAGCTTTTATTTTATGAATGCTTTCAGTCAACCACTCACCCAGAGGATATCCAATCCCAGAAAATTCCTTCTCCTCATTTAATGAGTCTGTCCTCCTTCCATGGCCTGGTAACTGGTCCATCCAGAGCCACATGATCTCAAAATATACATACAACAAGCCAAACCACACCTTGGTCACACCAACCCTTTTCCGCCCTGTAGATGTTCAACGCCATCTTAGTCTGGACTGTCAAAGGTGACTTTAACGCTGACTGTTCCGACAATCCATTTTATAACGTTTCCTGGTCAGATTTTGCGAATCTCTGCACCAGGGTTTTAATCGTTTTGCCATTTTCATTAGTTTTTATTTTTATTTAGTTTCCACTCCAGATTTTCAATTTTTACCAGTTGTAATTAGTTTTTACCAATTCTTTGCTAGTTTAGTCTAGTTTTTATTTTCTGAAAATCCTTAGTTTTCAGCTTAGTTTAGATTAGTGCCAGTTATAGTTTTAGTTTTGTTTTGCAAAAATTAAGTGTCACCAAATCCCAGCTCCATTATATCAATCATGCTCTTATGCTTATCCTTGGGTATTAAGATTATTAACTCTTGCTGCACCAGGGTTCAAGTTAATTGATAACCTTTTAAAGGCGATTGTTTCACACATTTATTTAGATGTCCCAGTCCTTTTGTCTCGGGATGCATCACGCTGCCTTATCTGGGGTTAGCTGCTTTCTGGGGATGCGGGTTGGGTGGGGGAGCTCTTCAAGGATGAGCTCTTCAAGATAAGCTAGGTTAGCCTTCTTGTGTGAGCTTTTCAAGTGCACTTCAAGGTTTGTGGGATTTTTAGTTTTACAAATGTCCCTCATAACCCCCTGATGACCCAGTAATTCATTTTTGCGCACTGTAGTACACATTTCGTTTTTGCTTATAGCTCTCATACTCTACTTGCCACTCCTCTAAGTCCTGATGTTTCTTAGAGAGGACAACAGTACCTTTAACCTTACATCACATGCGTGGGGGTATGGCCTTGCCAATTGTTTTTTCCCACCTTTTCAAAATGGCTGGCGTACCCACCAGCACATTTTATGGAAGAAAGAAAGGTAAGCATGATATTTACAATTAAAATGTTTTTTTTAAATCAGATTTTGATTAATTTTCAAAAATAAACATCTAGTAAATAATTTGAGGGGTCTTTAAGAATTAGGCTTATTGAGTTTCACAGAGAACATGACTAATTTATTAATGTGTACTCTAGTGCATGTCGGGACTTTGTACTTATATTTATTTCACTTTTTCCTAGTAGACAACTCTTTAACGAAGGCAGAGAGAATTCTTAACAGAATAATTGAGCGAAATTCAAACATAGATTTTTCAGAAGATGAGAGTCATGTGAGCCAGATAGGAGAGGGTGAGAACCCAGGAGGAGCCACACAAAGATTATCAAGATGCAGTGGCAGATGTAATAGAGAAAGACACAGGGCCACCTGAAATCTGTCGTCCTAGCTGGTCCGAAACCGATATGTAGGAGAATCTGGAATTTTTGATTTTAAGTTAAAAAATAAAATATGGGTAAAGTGCAGAAATGTTTTCCAGTAAAGTAAAAATAAGAGTCGCATTTATAAATGAATCCATGACGCCTAATTGTTTCTACAAGATCACGTCGTTGTTAAAAGTTATCAGTGATCTCAATGTGCGAAAAGAACTCCCCGTATCTGGAGTTCAAGCTCCTCTTGGCTGAGAAACCTGGGACAAACATGTGAACAAGACCTGAATAATACCAGTAATGAAAAGTTCTCTCCGAAAACCAAGAAAAGGAGACCCCAATCAGATGAGAGTGTAGCAAAATATGGTTCACTCCACTTGCCTGAGATGATTTACAGGCCAAGGCATTTCAGTTGTAGAATAATTAGGTGCAACAGTAAAACATATGTGAGATGTGGGAAGTGCCAAATGTTCCTTTGTGTCTCCCAATAAAAAATCACAATGCTTCCTCAGATATCATAAATGAATTGGCTTTTGTGAAATAGAAAGCCCAGTGCAATCACTGATCTACATTTTTTGATATTATTATATAAATACGTTTTAATCTCCTGCTTACAAAAATTTCAGTGGAGCATTTAATTTTCTTAAATAGCTCTTGAATGTTGTTAGTTTCACAGTCGTGATCAATGAACTCCCCTTGTGCACTGTAGTGCACCTGTTGTAAAATTTAAATAAAATTAGTTTAAAACAATTTTGTTTTTGTAATGTGTTTTTTTTACCGTCCCAACACTTGATTTATCTTAAAAAGAAAAAAGAAAAAGAAAAACTGAAACTACTTTTCCTTTTTTCTTCTTCCTTCCTCCCTGGGTCTCAAGAGGACATTGTGTCTCTTTCCACTACCAGATTCTTGCTATATCTAAAAAACAGTCATATTCAAAGTAATCCTAAATTGGACTCTGGCGCTTTCTCCCGACTTTTCCTGACATGATTCTGCGCGTGGATGGAGCAGCGACACAGACGACTCGACTTACGTACTGCCTTGACTTGACTATTGCAGGGCACGCACACATCAATGATACTAAACACATTTTGCTATAAATCCAGTTGATTTTAGTTAGTTTTGTGAACCTTCATTACAGTTTTAGTTAGTTTTCCTCTCTTTTTTTGATTTTATTTCCGTTAACGCAAATGTTTTTCCACTTCTAGTTTTCATTATTTCATTTGTTGTCTTTAATAATAATAACCTTGCTCCGCACACTGGAATAAACATAATCAACATGATCAACATTTCACTGTCTGTTACTGCTCCCGAACTCCGCTCTCCGCCTCCAGTTCCTGTAACCAGGGCAGCGCGGGCCCAGCTCTCCCTTGCACCCGTATCAGCTCCTCGGGTGAGGGTGGCTGAGGTCCAGCTGGTTCCTGCTTCTGTCCCCAGCCTGGCAGAGGCTCCGTTCATCCCGGCACCCGTACCTGTTCCTCGGGTGGGGTTGATGGACACCCTGCCTTTGCCTGCTCCTGTTCCGGTTCCCCGGGTGAGGTCAGCCGTGACCCTGCCGACTCCTGCACCCGTCTCAGTTCCTCGGGTGGGAGCGACAGAGGTCCAGCTAGCTCCTGCACCTACACCGGCCCCCAGGGTAAAGGCAGCCAGAGCCCAGCTCGTCCCTGCACCCGTATCTGTTTCTCGGGTGGGGATGGCTGGTGTTCAGCCAGGCCTAGCACCTGTTCCTGTTCCCAGAAGGAGAGCAACCCAGAGTCAGACACCTGCTCAACCACAAACGCAACTACCACTTCAACTGGCTTTACTATCCATAACACAGTCTGTAGCTCAGTTGTTTACGCAGTTTCTTGTTTTGTCACCAGTCCAGGCTTTAGCACAGTTAGCAGCTCCATCTCCTGTTCAGTCATCGGTTCCACTACCTGCTGTTTCGCCATCACTGTGACATGCACCCCTGTCTTTAGCGCAGCCATCAGCTCCACAGTCTGCTCAGTCATCCGCTCCGTTACCGCCTCAGTCCTTTGCCTCATTGCCTGTTAGTTTGTCAGCTCAGTTATTGTCTCTGTCACCAGCTCAGTGCTTAGCCCAGCAACCCGTTCAGTCACTGCCCACCTCAGCTGGAAGCCTTTGTGAGCCTTCTTCGCCAGCTGAGGATTACGCGGTGCTGACACACTTTAAACTGACTGTTTGCCCTACACAGCCCCAGCCGTTGCATCCTAAGCCGGCTGTGTGCCCTGTGCCGCTACAGTCAGCGCCCGCGGTGCCAGAGGTCCCCGCACCCGCTGGCTCTGCATCCGTCTCCGCTGGGGGTTCAGGGGAACCTCTCCAGCCTCTCTTCGTCTCCGCTGGCGGCTCTGGTCAGCCCGGCCAGCACCTCCTCGTCTCAGCTGGAGGGCCCGAGGGGCCCGTTCAGCCTCCTGTCTCCGCTGGAGGGTCCGAGGGGCCCGTTCAGCCTCCTGTCCCCGCTGGTGGGCCCGAGGGGCCCGTTCAGCCTCAAGCCTATGCTGGAGGGCCCGGGGAGCCCGTCCAGGCACCATCTGCTTCTGCGTCGCCTGGTCCTGCTTCGGCCTGTGCTTCGCCCGGTCCAGCCTCGGCCTCTGCAGCGACGCCTGGTCCGGCCCCCGCATCGCCACAGTCTGGTCCTGCCTCGTCTGGTCCTGCCTCGTCTGGTCCTGTGCCCACCGGGCCTCGGCCAGTACGCCTGACACTGGAGAGCCGCCGCTGCCTTCCGCGCGGCCGGCCCCCTGAACTGCTCCGCCTCCTTCGCCGCCGCTGCCTTCCGCGCGGCCGGCCCCCTGAACTGCTCAGTCTCCTTCGCCGCCGCCGCTGCCTTCCGCGCGGTCGGCCCCCTGAACTGCTCAGTCTCCTCCTTCGCTGCCGCCGCTGCCTTCTGCGCGGTCGGCCCCCTGAACTGCTCCTTCGTCGCCGCCGTTGCCTTGCGCACGGCCGGCCTCCGGACCAGCTCTGTCACCTGTGCCACCCGCCTGGTCGGCCCCCCGACCATGTGACCCGTGAACTTTTGTGCCGGTGGGCTCTGGGTCGGCCCCCTGAACTTTATTTGGACTGTGGTCTTGTGCTCCTGTGTTTTCTGTTGTTCGTTTTTGTTTCCTGTTTTGGTCCCTCCGTCCTGGTCCCCCGCCTCCCGCCCTGGGTGGGGTGTTTTCTGTTTTGCTTGTGTTTTGGTTCCTGGGTTTGGGCTGTCGGGTGCCAGCCCTTGAGGGGGGGGGGTACTGTCATGATCCTGGGCCATGTTGGCCCAGTATTCTTAGTTCTCATGTGTTTAGTGCGCATGCGCCAACCAGCGTGCAGCCTGTTACAGTTGCTCCTGCTTTTCTCTTAGTTTAGCTCTTTCTTCTTACGTATTCTTTTTTTTTTCTGACTTGTATTTTCCTCCGTTTTCTATCTCTTACTCAATCATGTGGATTGAGAGAGTTTTTGTTCTTCTGGTGGCCGTGGAACTGTTACTTTTATCAAGGAACGGGACCGCGGCACATCTACACGCACGGACTGTTTACTCCAGAGATCAGCTGATCGCCCTGATGCCGGCCGGCTGAAATTTGGAGGAAAACACATCGGGGATGCAGAGGTCAAGGACAGAAGAGAAGAAAAAAGGTGACGGTGAGACAGCGGAGGCTCGAAGCGAGGAGGAGGTTTAAACCGTGTCTGCCGTCTATCGTGATGGGAAATGTGCGATCGTTGGCAATTAAAATCGACGAGCTCTCAGCACTGGTACGGAGTCAGAGGGAATACCGAGAGTGTAGCCTGATGTGTTTCACCGAATCATGGCTGCACCAGGACATTCCCGATGAGAATGCTTCCGTGGAAGGCTTCCACACTGTTCGGGCGGACAGGGACAGCATCGCTAGCGGTAAGCGTAAAGGAGGTGGGCTTGCTGTTTTAGTTAACAACCGGTGGTGTAACCCTGCCAACATAACAATCAAAGAAAGGATTTGTTGCCCGGACACTGAACTGTGTGCTGTTGGACTCAGGCCGTATTATTTACCCAGGGAATTCTCTCACGTCATCTTGGTGGCTGTCTATGTTCCCCCCTCTGCTAACCCCACAGCTGCATGTGACACTATCCACTCTGCCATAGCTCGGCTACAGACTCAGCACCCGAGTGCCTTTATTGTGATCTCGGGTGACTTCAACCATGTATCACTGGACAATACACTACCAACATTCAAACAATATGTGGACTGTCCCACCAGGGGAGAGAAAACTTTAGACTTACTGTATGCTAACGTCAAGGATGCATACAGCTCCTCCTCCCTCCCCCCACTTGGTAGGTCAGATCATAACCTGAATCACCTCACCCCCCGCTATGTGCCAATTGTGAGGAGGGAACCTGTGACCACCAGGACTGTTAGGAGGTGGTCAGAGGAGGAAATAGCGGAACTACAGGGCTGTTTCGAGGTGACCGACTGGGAAACACTCTGTGAGCCTCACGCCGAGGACATCAATGGGCTTACTGAGTGTATCACAGGCTACATAACTTTCTGCACCGACTCCATTGTTCCAGCTCAGACTGTTCATTGTTACCCAAATAACAAGCCGTGGGTGACTAAGGACATCAAAGCCCTCCTCAACAACAAGAAGAGGGCTTTCAGAGGGGGCAACAAAGAGGAGGTGAGGAAGATCCAGGTGTTACTAAAGGACAAGATCAGAGAGGCTAAGGACAATTACAGGAGGAAGCTGGAGTGGAAACTCCAGCAGAACAGCATGAGAGAGGTGTGGAGGGGCATGAAGACCATCACTGGATTCAGGCCAAACAACAGCAGGGGAGCTGAGGGACGTGAGAATAGAGCCGACGAGTTGAAACTGTTTTTCAATAGATTCGACACCACAGTGTCTGCTCCCACCCCCACAACCTCACCTGCAGTCAGCCTGGAATCCAGAGCCACACCACTGTGCCAGCCTCTCTCTTCACATGTTGCCTCCTGTGAGATTCCTGACACCCCTCCCCCACCCATCACCTTCACTCAATACCAGGTTGAGATGCAAATGAGGAGACTTCACTCAGGCAAGTCTGCTGGACCAGACGGAGTGAGTCCCCTTGTCCTCAAGACCTGTGCCCCCCAGCTGTGTGGAGTCTTTCATAAACTGTTTATGCTGAGTCTGAGTCTGCAGAGGGTCCCGGTGATGTGGAAGACATCATGCCTCGTCCCTGTACCAAAGACGCCTCGTCCCAGTGGCCCCCAGGATTACAGGCCCGTGGCACTGACCTCCCACATCATGAAGACCCTGGAAAGGCTCATCCTGGACCAGCTGCGACCCATAGTAAGACCACATCTGGATCCCCTTCAGTTCGCTTATCAGCCTCGTCTCGGAACAGAGGACGCCATCATCTACCTGCTCAATCGTGTCTACACCCATCTGGACCAGCCGGCGAGCACTGTGAGGGTCATGTTTTTTGACTTTTCCAGTGCTTTCAACACCATCAGGCCGACCCTCCTGGGTGATAAGTTAGCAGCGATGCAGGTGGATGCTTCTCTGGTGTCCTGGATTGTTGATTACCTGACAGGAAGACCACAATATGTACGTCTCCCACAGTGTGTGTCTGACAAGGTGATCAGCAACACAGGGGCACCACAGGGGACTGTCCTCTCCCCCTTCCTCTTCACCCTCTACACCACAGACTTCAGCCACTGCACAGAGACCTGCCATCTTCAGAAGTTTCCTGATGACTCTGCGGTGGTTGGATGCATCAGCAGGGATGATGAGACAGAGTACCGGGCTGTGGTCGACTCCTTTGTCACGTGGTGTGAGCAGAATCATCTGCAGCTCAACGTGGCAAAGACCAAGGAACTGATCGTGGACTTCAGGAAGACCAGGAAACACTTGACCCCTGTTTCAATCCAGGGGGTCAGTGTTGACATTGTGGAGGACTATAAATACCTTGGAGTACACATTGACAATAAACCGGACTGGGCTAAAAACACCACAGCACTTTACAGGAAGGGCCAGAGTCGTCTCTATTTTTTGAGGCGACTGAGGTCCTTCAACATCTGCCAGAAAATGCTGAGGATTTTCTATGAGTCTGTTGTGGCCAGTGCGATCCTCTATGCTGTTGCATGCTGGGGGAGCAGGCTGAGGGTCGCAGATGCCAACAGACTTAATAAACTGATCCGTAAGGCCAGCAATGTTGTGGGGATGGAGCTGGACTCCCTCAAGGTGGTGTCGGAGAGGCGGATGCTGTCCAAGATAAAGACAATGTTGGATAACACCTCCCACCCACTCCATGACATGTTGGTCAGTCACAGGAGCTCGTTCAGTGAGAGACTGAGATTACCGAAAAGCACCACTGAACGACACAGGAAATCATTCCTGCCTGTGGCCATCTCCCTGTACAACGCATCCACTTAACACACTGTTTGCTGCTATAGCTACACATGTTTCTTTTCCAACTATTTATTTATAAGTGACTTATGTATGTATATGTATGTATATATTGTACTATTCTTAGTTAGCGTATTGTCTGTCTTGTCTTAATGTTGGTTTAAAATGGAGCACTGTAACAAAAAATAATTTCCCCCAGGGATCAATAAAGTATTCTGATTCTGATTCTGATTCTTTGTCCCTGTTTAGGCTCTGTTTCCTGAGTTGCCCTGTTGTGTTGTTCCCTGAGTGCTTTCCCTTTGTGACTCTCACCCCCTGTGTGCCCCTCTATGTATTCATGAGCCCTTGTCCCCTTTCGTGTGTTATTCCATGTTTTCCCCAGCCTGTTATGTCTGTGTTCTCCCCGTGCTCTCTCCTCCTGTCTGAACCTCTGTGTACTTCCTGTTTGACTCTGCCCGTCTCCCGTCAGTGTTATGTTCACCCCGCCCTGTCTCGTTATGGTTATCTGTTTCAGCTGTGTTCCCCGTGTGTTCCCACTTTCCTCGTTAACCCTCTGTGTATTTCTGTCTGCGTCTCCCTCTGTTCGGCGTCGCGTTCTCCCTCATGCTGTGTGTGATTCCCCCTGTGTTTCCTGGTGAACTTTATGTTATTTTTTCCCAGTTTAGTTTTCCTATTATCTTTTGTCAGCAATAAAGCTGCATTTTGAATTTATCCCTTGAGTCCGTGAGTTTTTGCGATTGGGTCCTCATCCTGCCTGCCACACAGCCGTATCATGACAGTTTGTAGGTGGGTTAATTTAACCTTTTGTATGCTCGTGGGGGGCAGTTGGTCCAGGCCCGTAGCCACCTGTATCAACACACTAAGAGATTTATTTAATATCATTTTCATCACAATCTTACTCTGCCGACTGAAGTGCCGGTCTTAATCAAGCACAATTTGTCTCTTCTATATCAAAACCCAGCCAAACATCAAACATTCAGCATAGTCATTCAAAACCTTATTTGTAATATTATAATCAGCAAAATCAGCGTTTCAGTTACAGGCGTGTATCATTGTTTGCAAATAATAATTATAAAACTCAAAAACACACTAAACAGGAAGCAAAAATCCTCTGTGCGCCTCACAGCTCATTTGCATGTTCACACACAGTCTAAAAATAGCTCGCAGCGCTGCAGTGTGCTGTCGTCACACACAGGGTCAGACAAAACTCAGGCAAGACTCTATTATTTTATATTACAAAGACATCTTATATTTACAACCACTGACAGGCCTGACAGATTCAGCACCTAACAAATTTCGACAAATTTAAAATAACGGGTCTCACCGAAGAAAGTCTAACTTTTTTGTAATCAATTAACCAGTATCTGTTTCCTCCAGAACAGCCTATGGCCTGATTTCTAAAGAACCTAAACAATTTCGACAAATTTTACCATAACGGGTCTAACCGAAGAAAGATAACTTTTTTGTAATCAATTAACCAGTATCTGTTTCCTCCAGAACAGCCTATGGCCTGATTTCTAAAATCCCTAACTCAATTTAACTGTGTCCAAAAAAGCACATCACACCGTTTCAAACGGTGAGGAGACTAACTCCTAGCTTAATTCCGGGATGCCCTGTACCCCACAGTTAAGCCAAACAGAACTATCCCTGTTCGCCGACAGGTCAAGGCCACGCGTCCATGGCCAGGAGGGAGCGTAACCTCCGGGCTATGTGCTTCTTAGCATCTTCCAGTGCCGTCCTATAATAATTTGTAACAATTTGAAACAACAGTCAACACCCTAAAACAAGAGTCTGACTAAGGCAAGTGCCACCTAGAGGTCAATGGAGCCAACCCTCACTTATAATCACTCAGGACCACACTTATAACCAATTTGGACTTTAACCAACAACATGACCAATTCCCTACCAAACTACTTGAGCCTTTAACTCAATTCCTTGGGACTCTAACCCAGCATTTCTTTCATACTTTTTCAACTTCATTAAATACTCTTAACCGACTTTTACTGCATAACACACACACGCGGGCTCCTAATCAAAATCAAAACAGACCCTCTGCCAGTAATTTCAGTGAGTAGACTTTAATTTAGTCATATCCAATTTGGCACACTTTGGAAATAATTCAACAGGTAGTGCCTTACCTTTAGATAAGCCGGCTTATGCCCACTCACGTCAGACCACTGGCTTGTGCCTGTCCGTTCGACAACCTCGGACCGTCCAAACCTTTAAATTCCACCCCAATACCACAGGACGAGCCCCCAAGATGTTATGGTTCAAAATATTGGGGATGGAGACAAGAGAAAAACCACAATAACAACACAATGAAGATGGCGCCGGTGAGGTCGGCTGCCGTCACGACTGCTCTGACCACTTTTTCTTTGTTTTTTAAGTTAGTTTTCAGCGTTTCTAAATCGGCAAAATCACCACCATTGGGTACATTAGGTATGACAGTGACACTCTTGTTTCTATTGGTATACAATGTACTCACAATTCGAAGTTTTTAACTCCGGATCCGAGCTGGCCGAGTGAGATCTCGAGGGAGAACAAAGGGAAGCGGCGGCGGCCTAGAGGGAAGCAAGCCGGCGTCAGGAACAGGCTGAGAGCTTGTGCACACCGCACACCTCTGCCTAGCATCCTGCTCGCCAACGTCCAGTCACTGGAGAACAAGCTTGACGACCTCAGGGCCAGGATAAAGTTCCAGAGAGACATTCGGGACTGCAATCTCCTCTGCTTCACCGAGACATGGCTGAACCCAGCGGTGCCGGACCACGCCATCCAGCCGGCCGAGTTCTTCTCGGTTCACCGCATGGACAGGACACGGGACTCGGGGAAGTCAAGGGGAGGCGGCGTGTGTTTAATGGTGAACAACAACTGGTGCAACAGTGCGAACGTTGTTCCTCTCACACGCTCCTGCACACCAAATCTGGAACTACTGTCCATCATGTGTCGTCCTTTTTATCTACCTCGGGAATTTACATCGGTCATTGTAAGTGCCGTTTATATTCCACCACAAGCGGACACGGTCACCGCCTTATGCGAGCTGCATGAGGCACTCACACAGCACCAGACACAACACCGGGACGCTGCGCTTATTGTGACGGGGGACTTTAATAGCGCCAACCTCAAACGCGCAGCGCCGAACTTTTATCAACACATCACCTGCCCCACCAGGGGTGAAAGGACACTGGACCACTGCTACACTACGGTCAAGGACGGCTACAAGGCACAATCCCGCCCCCCGTTTGGCAAATCTGATCACGCCGCCATCTTCCTCATGCCAAAATACAAACAAAGGCTGAAACAGGAAGTTCCGGTTCAGAGGAAGGTCGCGCGCTGGACGGATCAATCGGTGGCCGCGTTACAGGACGCACTCGATGACGCAGACTGGGGCATGTTCAGAAACAGCTCCGACGATGACGTCAACGTGTTTACGGAAGCGGTTGTGGGATTCATCGGGAAACTAGCGGATGATACCGTGGAGACAAAGACTATCACAACGTTTCCCAACCAGAAGCCGTGGGTGGATAAAACCATCCGCAACGCTCTGAGATCCCGCACCGCTGCCTACAACACGGGACTCACAACGGGGGACATGGACCCGTACAAAGCCGCGTCATATAACGTGCGGAGGGCGGTGAAAGAGGCGAAGCAGCGCTACGGGAGGAAACTAGAGTCACAACTCCAACAGAGTGACTCTAGGAGCCTGTGGCGGGGACTAAGTACAATAACGGACTATAAAGCACCAACAACCGGTATGACGAACGCGGCCGTGACTCTGGCAGACGAGCTGAACACTTTCTATGCTCGCTTCGAGGCTGCAGCTAAGGTCTCCAACAATGCTAGTGTTAGCGGCGCTAACGGCTGCAGACAGGAAGATACTGCCAGCACCGGAAACGTGCTCGTCATCTCCGAGCATGAAGTAAGGAGAGCCTTCAAGAGAGTGAACACCAGGAAAGCTGCAGGACCAGACGGCATCCCAGGTCGTATCCTCAGAGACTGCGCATACCAGCTAGCTCCTGTGTTCACTGAGATATTCAACATCTCTTTATCTCAGTCGGTGATCCCCACATGCTTCAAAGAGTCCATCATTGTTCCTGTCCCGAAGAAACCCCACCCTGCTTCTCTCAATGACTATCGCCCTGTAGCCCTCACCTCAGTAGTGATGAAGTGCTTTGAACGCCTGGTCAGAGACTTCATCATTTCTTCACTACCAGACACACTGGACCCACTACAGTTCGCTTACCGTCCAAATCGTTCCACAGACGATGCCATCTCTCATCTCCTCCACACATCACTCACTCACTTGGACACTAGAAGGAGGAATTATGTTAAAATGCTCTTCATAGACTACAGCTCTGCATTTAACACCATAATTCCCTCCACACTCACCACCAAGCTGGAGCATCTGGGACTCAGCTCATCTATGTGTCAGTGGATCTCCAACTTCCTAACTGGCAGACCACAGGCAGTAAGGATGGGCGGACATGTCTCAGCCTCCACCACTCTCAGCACTGGAGCCCCCCAGGGGTGTGTTCTGAGCCCCCTGCTGTACTCTTTGTACACATATGACTGTGTGGCCACTACCAGCTCCACCACCATCATCAAGTTTGCTGACGACACCGTCGTGGTGGGCCTGATCTCTGATAACAACGAGACGGCCTACCTGAAGGAGATTAGGAATCTGGAGAACTGGTGCCAGAGGAACAACCTCCTTCTAAACGTCAGTAAGACAAAGGAGCTGATAGTGGACTTCAGCACTAAGCAGGAGAGGAACTACCAGACCCCCGTCATCAACGAGTGCTCAGTGGAGAGAGTGGACAGCTTCAAATACCTCGGAGTTCACATCACGCAGGACCTGTCATGGTCCTGTCACATCAACACCGTGGTGAAAAAGGCCCGACAGCGTCTCTACCACCTCAGACGCTTGAGAGACTTCCAACTGCCCTCCAAGGTGCTCAGGAACTTTTACTCGTGCACCATAGAGAGCATCCTGACGGGAAACATCTCAACCTGGTTCGGGAACAGCACCATGCAGGACAGACGAGCTCTACAGAGGGTTGTGCGGTCAGCTGAGCGCACCATCCGCTCCGAGCTCCCTGACCTGCACTCAATCTACAGCAGGCGGTGCTGGACCAAGGCCAGGAAGATGGTGAAGGACCTCAGCCATCCCAACAACAGACTGTTCTCTCTGCTGAGGTCAGGAAAGCGATTCCGCTCCCTGAAGACCAACACAGAGAGACTGAGGAGGAGCTTCTTCCCGCAGGCGATACGGTCTCTCAATCACACCACCACACAGTACTGACCCACACATATGGTTCTTACACACACACTGGACTTTCTGGACATTGTTTTTGCACAACACTGGTCACTATATTCTTCATTTCCGGTTAATACTTGTACAGCTGCTGTTATTGTGTATATATTTATTTATATTTAGATTTCTTCATACATTCTTATATAGTTCTATATTGTGTATTTTGTTGTACAGTTATTTTATTTTCAACTTTAATTTATATATTTTATCTTATTCTCCCAGTTAAATTTACCCTTCATTCTAATTTGTGTTGTACAGTTATTTCATTTTTAACCTTAATTTATATTTTATTCCTTCCTAGTTAAATTTACCCTTTTTAATTTTTCATATTTATTTCCTATCTTATTCATAGCCTTTTCCTTTTTTGTTTTCTTTAGGTCACGAGTAGTTGTCCAAGCATTTCACTACATATCGTACTGTGTATGACTGTGTACGTGACAAATAAAATTTGAATTTGAATTTGAATTTGGTCCGGCCGGGTCAAGTCAAACGATGATTTTAATGATCACACACGTGGGAGATGGACACCGTATGCAGACAGCCTCAGATCTCAAAATGGTGGAGCATTGCTCAAACTCTTATAGCCTCTGGTTCTCCCACCTTATCATAAAAGCCTAAACTCCCTCACTCCCTCATCTAATGCTCCTCCCCTTTGTGAGTGTGGACGCTTCATCTCTTTGCTCTTGAATGCTTTGCTTCTTATATTGATTTTTATTGATTTTTATGCTGATTTTTTCCCTTTTTTCCGTGTGAGCTTACCTGCGATAACTTCTGGACACTTGTAGATCATTAGGACTAGAGTGTTCTTAACAGAAACAGCAACATTTTATGGTTACCTTGTCCTCAGCGCTCCGTGTGTCTGTGGCCTAGACACAGCTGAAGCCTGATTACAGCGTCTGGGCACCGAGCAGCCTCAATAGCCTGGAAAGGTGCTAACCGCTAGGCTAACTAGCAACAAGATGCCTTCCCTCTCCACAGATGACTACCACAGCCTCCTGCAGAAGATTGCAGTACTGGAGACAAAAATTCATCGCTTAGAAGTAAACGTGGAGGTAAATGGACTGTGTGGAAATGAAACAACCTTGCCTTTGATTCAAAACAATGGCGATGAGCAAGCTAGTACACAGCTAAGGAGCACAGATAACATGACCAAGAAAGTAGACTCTGTGCATTATTATTATTATAAATCCTCAAGTGATAATCCCCCCTTAGACTGTCTTGGTGCAAAACCAAGACATAAATCATGTCTCCTGGAAGGGGGAGGACGTATCACAGGCAGGGCACAGCGAGCTGAAATCTCTGAAACCGACTGGCCTTCACTTCCTACGAGACAGAGAAGCTCTTCTACCCCTGTATACGAGAGGAAACAGGACTGGACAACCGTGAATAGGAAGGTTAACAACAAACCTCCAAAACAACTGAATGTGAAACTGCAGAACAGATTTGCTCCACTATCAAAGGACCCTGGATCTATATCGGACAACCATCCATCTAAAAGCAGCGAAATAAGGTCTGAAAATCTGTTGAAAAGTGAAAGGCCACAGGGAAAGCTAAAGGCTAGGCCTGAAACTCTGATTGTGGGTGACTCTGCCGTAAAGGATGTACAAAGGATGTGCGGTAAGAACACTAAAGTCCTCTGCTTTCCTAACGATATGGTCAACAACCTGAAGGAGAGAATTCTTCAAATTGCAGATGAATATCCAACTGTGACAAACATTGTTCTGCATACAGGGTCAAACGATGTGTCCAAACAACAGTCGGAGGTTCTGAAACGGGACTTTACTGGATTATTAAATACTGTAAACTCTCTGAATGCAGCTGTATTCATCAGTGGACCTGTACCGCCGGTCAGAGGAGGAGACGAGAGATTCAGCAGGTTGTTTACACTGAATAAATGGCTTATATCAGCATGTGCTGACCACTCAGTGCACTTTATCGACAACTTTAATATTTTTTGGGAACGCAGGCATCTGTTCAAAGCAAATGGATTTAATTTTAACAAGTCAGGGGTGAAACTGTTCACCTCCAACTTGTTTTATTCCATACGTCATCCATCCGTGCTTGGTGCCAAGGCTGAGATAAACGAGGAGTTATCTCATAAAGAGGAACAAACAGTACTCCAAGAACAGACAAAGCCCAGCAGAAACCTTGAGGAGGAGCTCCATTTGCCCCCACCCGGGAAGAGCCTCAGAAAGGAGAGACATCCATGGCATCTGAGGAAGAGCCTCAGAAAGGAGAGACATCTAAGGCAAGAAGAGGGGTCCCTATTTGCCTCCAACTCTCTCAACAACACCAACGACCAGGACAAGGGACCACGACCTTCCCCAGTCCCCCAAACCCCTGACAGGCCATCACCCTCCTCCCCCTCCCTTTCTCCCTCCTCCCCACACCTGAAATTCACTGAGGAGATGATGGAGCGGGTCAATGCTGGGCTCAGATCTACCCCCCGTCCCAATCCCTTTTTGTCCCCCATAAACCCCCCACCAGAGCGGCCAAAGGTTCGCCATCGAGCCCCACCCTCAACAGAGCAATCGAAGTCACATTGCCCAGCCTCGCCCCCCTTAGTTCCTCTTCATGCCCTGTCTCCGCAGTCTGATGTGTGATGTGTGAAGGGTCCGGGCTGTGAGGATTATGGCAGTGATGACTTTTCCCAGGAGAAGCTGGGACCCTGTTTACTAGAAGGTTTTAAAATTTCTGTACTTTTAGGTGACAGGAGACATGTGGCCTGGTCAAAACACAGAGAGCTGCACTCTAAAAGATCTTTAAATATAGTAAACATACCTTGTGTGCCACAGACTGCTCCCAAACACGAGGGGACAAGTAATACCTTTAAAACACTTAAGTTGGCTTTATTAAACATTAGATCTCTAGCTGGGAAAACATTTTTAATTAATGATTTAATCACTGAGCACAGCCTTGATTTTATGTTTTTAACTGAAACTTGGTTGGACCAAAGTAACAGTGGAGCTGTTCTCATCGAGACGACCCCTCCTAACTACAGTTTTATCAGTGAGGTCAGGGCGAGCAGGAGAGGAGGAGGGGTTGCTGTCTTATTTAATGAATCATTTCAATGTAAGCAGCTATCTCCTGGAAGTTTTCAGTCTTTTGAATATGTGGCTTTACAGCTGAAGGCCCCATCCAAAGTTGTGTTTCTTAATGTTTACAGGCCTCCCAAATACTGCACAGACTTTTTTAATGACCTCAGTGAACTGCTGTCTGTGATCTGTGTTGATTTTGACTGTGTAATTATTGCTGGGGATTTTAACATTCATGTGGACAACCCTCAGGACAAAGGGACTAAAGACCTGAGTAACACTCTGGGCAACTTTGGGCTGACTCAGCATGTAACAGAGGCCACACATAATAGAGGACACACTCTTGACCTACTGATCTCCAAAGGCCTGAGCATTTCAAAGGTTACTGTGTCTGATGTGGGCCTGTCTGATCGTTACTGTGTTTTCTTTGAAAGTAAAATCTCAGCCCACACAAATATATCAACAACAGTGATCACAAAACGGTGTATAACTGAACACAGTAGTGAGATCTTTAACCAGGTCTTCCCATTAACACCTGACCTGTCCAGAGGGTCAGTCAATGAGCTCGTCAATAGCTTCAATGCTAACATGTTAAATGTAATGGACACTATTGCTCCCATTAAGGTGAAGGTTATCTCTGGAAGGAAAAAGTCTCCATGGAGAAACTCCACACTGGTGAAAAATGAAAAAAGAGAGTGTAGGAAAGCTGAACGCAGATGGAGAAAAACAAACCTCCAGGTTCATTATGACATTTATAAAGAGAAACTTCACAATTATAATTTACAACTGAGGAATGCAAGGAGGTCCTACTTCTCTGACATCATCACTAAAAACAGCCATAATGCTCGGGTCTTATTTTCTACAGTTGACAGGCTAACAAACCCTCCTGTGTCAGTGGCAGCTGAACTTCATTCGACCATGGCCTGCAATGACTTTGCCAAATTCTTCACTGAAAAAATCCAAAAAATTAGACAAGCAATTGGTACATCAACAGCAGATCCAGGATATGTACTGTGTCCACCAAAAAACTGTTTAAACACCATGAAACAGTTTCAACCTATTAACAGCAAAGACCTGGAGGACATCTTAGGTAAACTGAACTCCTCCTCCTGCTGTTTAGATGTCCTGCCAACAAGTTTTTTCAAAAAGGTCTCAAAGACTTTAGAGTCAGACCTGTTACAGATCGTCAACTTTTCTTTATTATCAGGTGTGTTTCCAGAATCACTAAAAACTGCTGTAATCAAACCTATACTGAAAAAGGACAATCTTGACAAGACACAAATGAACAACTACAGGCCGATCTCAAATCTCCCGTTTTTAAGTAAGATCATTGAAAAAGCAGTTTCTCAACAGCTCAGTTACTTCTTAAAACAGAATAATTGCTACGATGCCTTCCAGTCAGGTTTTAGACAGAACCACAGCACTGAAACCGCTCTGACCAAAGTGTTTAATGACATATGTCTGAATACAGACAGTGGAAAAATGTCAGTCCTAGTTTTACTGGATCTCAGTGCAGCATTTGATACAGTTGACCACAACATATTACTCAAACGACTGGAGAACTGGACAGGTCTTTCAGGAACTGTACTAAACTGGTTCAAAACATACGTAGAAAACAGGAAATACTTTGTATCAATAGGTAACTTCACATCTGAGCAGACAAGTATCACATGTGGAGTTCCCCAAGGTTCCATCTTGGGACCCCTTCTGTTTAACATCTACATGCTCCCACTGGCACAGATTATAAACAACAACAAAATAAACTATCACAGCTATGCAGATGACACACAAATATATATCACAATGTCACCAGGAGACCGAGGCCCTGTACAGGCTCTTGGTAAATGCATTGAGGAAATCAATGACTGGTTGTGCCACAATTTTCTCCAGCTAAACAAAAACAAAACTGAGGTAATAGTCTTTGGCGCCAAAGAAAAACGATTACAGGTCACCAGAGAACTTCAATCTATACATCTAAAAACCACAAACCAGGCGAGAAATTTGGGTGTAGTGATGGATGCAGACCTAAACTTAGAAAAACACATTAAGACAATAACAAAGTCAGCTTACTATCACCTCAAGAATATATCAAGGATAAAAGATCTGATGTCTCAACAGGACCTGGAAAAACTAGTCCATGCATTCATCTTTAGTAGGCTTGATTACTGTAACAGCATCTTTACAGGTCTACCTAAAAAATCAGTCAGACAACTACAGCTCATTCAGAACTCTGCTGCTCGAGTCCTCACTAAGACCAAAAAAGTGGACCACATCAGTCCAGCTCTGAGGTCCTTACACTGGCTGCCTGTCCGTCAGAGGATAGACTTTAAAGTTCTGATGCTGGCCTATAAAGCTCTGAATGGTTTAGGACCAAAATACATCAATGACCTCCTGACCCAGTATGAACCATCCAGATCCCTCAGGTCATCTGGATCCGGTCTTTTATCAGTTCCCAGAGTCAGAACCAGACACGGAGAAGCTGCATTCAGCTTTTATGCTCCTTATATCTGGAACAAACTCCCAGAAAGCCTCAGATCAGCTGAAACACTCAGTTTATTTAAATCCAGGTTGAAGACTCACCTGTTCTCAGCTGCATTTGAATAAAGCACCAAATCCACACTTTAAGCTTAAATTTCAAAACTTACATTTAACTACTGATTTTATCTACTGTTCTGATTTTATCTGTTTTGATTTTATATACTGTTTTGTTTGTTTGTTTGTTAATTAGTTAGTTAGTTTATTTGCTTGTTTTAATCAATTTTAAATCATGCTTTTTATTTGTTCTTGTTTCTAATGTCTCTGTAAAGCACTTTGAATCACCTTGTTGTTGAATTGTGCTATACAAATAAACTTGCCTTGCCTTGCCTTGCCTAAACATTCACATGCTTTTCTCTCACACGGCGCCTAAGCTACGACCTTGGCTCCCCGTTTATCTGCTCCTGCTGAGATGGGGCAGAAAACTCCAGTATGCTCTGTTCTCTTCTAATCAGACAAATAAGGCGATGACTTTCTGCAAACAGTATTTCTTATAACTCAGCAGTATAATGCATCATAAAACAATATCATTCATCCACAATAAATCAGCAGTCTAATGTAATGCAAATCAGTTTAACGAATGCAATAGTTATCAGCTTCTTCTAATTCAGGAGAATAATGCAAACTAAAACTACATAATAATTCACAATCTTTAGTTAGGGGTATAACATGGCATAAAATAATATTATAATCTAACAATATGTAAAGCGCTTTGGGGTCCTTAGGGACTAGTAAAGCGCTATATAAATACAGGCCATTTACCATTTCAGAGAAGCTATAATTGTACTATGTCACACCCTGAAAACAGATTGAAAAGCAGGAGCAGGCCAAGTTAGCAGAGCAGGCTCAGCCAGAGGAGCAATCTTAGCAGAAGAGGGTTAGCTGGAGGAGCAAGCTGGATTAGCAGAGCAGGCCTGGCTGGAGATGCAGGCTCGGCCAAAAGAGAAGGCAAGCAGAGCAGGTCAGGTTTAGTTGATTGTAGTAAAAAAAGGTTCAGATAACTCCAGCTTACTAAGACCAATGTCTGAATCTGTGATATAATCACATTAAAACATACATGGCTTGGAGAGAAACTCATGCACACTCACTGACACTGCCATCTTGGGGCCAAACTGGCTGTCTCTAGGCAGGGGGTGGAGATAAGTGCAAAGGGAACAACAAAGAAACAAACAAAACAAAACAAATACATGCAGGGGCCCGGAGTGACAAAATGAATTAATTAAATACTTCATTCGCAGATGCCAACAGATTAAACCCCTCTGACACCGCTGTTGATCAACAATTTGCAGTATCTCATTCTTTCCATGTTCTGTGCAATATTTTTGGCTCATGTGCAACATCTTTGGTATGAGCAATATTTTGGTCTCAGTGGAATTACCATCCCCACGCTAAATGATAGCCCCTCCACCCTTATTTATTTATTATATTATATTATATACCTGCCCTTGTTTACATCCGCATGATATTTCTGTTTCAATGTTTCTACGCATACACCATGATATAGTTCACTCACATATATGGGTGCATATATATTGCCGTTTATTTTTTTTCCCTCGTTGCATATTGTTTTCTTTTCTTTACTTGTGCGCCTTTGTGGTCCAGCTACCCAATTTTGCTGTGCAAGAAACCGCACAATGACAATAAAAGCTCTAAGTCTAAGTGTAAATAAACTGATTTACCAGGCCAGTAATGTTGTGGGGATGGAGCTGGACTCCCTTAGGGTGGTGTCTGACAGGCGAATGTTGTCCAAACTAAAGAGTGCTGGATAATACCTCCCACCCACTCCATGACGTGCTGGTCAGTCACAGGAGCACACTTAATCAGACTGAGATAACCAAAAAGCACCACTGAATGGCACAGGAAGTGGCCATCTCCCTGTACAACTCCTCCTCTAACACACTGTAAACACTACAATAGTTGCAGTCTTTTGCGCACACTCTTTACTACTCTGTAATTTTCTTTGTCAGTATTCTTGATATTTATTTATAATCACCTCTGTCCATTCTTGATATTTATAATTGAGTGATCTGTATATATTAGAGCTATTTCTCAGTATTCTGATTCTGATTAAATAATTAATGAAACATTTAATGAATTAATTAATGGCCAATTTAATTCATTCATTCAAGTCACTCCTGTCCCTCCATAATAACAGAGGCATGAATGTGTTTTTTGCACTGTTACACCCCGGCCTAGGCAACCGGCGTGCAACGTATGAAAATAGAAATAAGAAAAAAAACACACGAGAAAAAAACTAAAGCTCTCCACCAAAATCCCAAAACGAAGGTGTCTCAAACGAAAATATTAACAAACCCATTCACAGCTATTTACAACAGACTATTTATTTACAACAAAACACCAAACTATTTACAACACGGGGGAGATCGCGACCATGACCAACTGACACACAGGGCTTAAATACATAGAAGGAGCAATCAGGGAATGGACCACAGGAGGGAAACACAGCTGGGGCAAATTAGACCTGACGAGACAAGGAAACGTAAACTGAACACACTAAGATAACAACAGACCTTCAAAATAAAACAGGAAACACATGACAGTCACGCAAAAACAAAACACTGACAACACCGAAACGTAACAGCACGTTATCTCAGTTTGATCCCGTCTATGTAACGGATCTGGGCCCTACAGCTTTAAGCAGCTGCGCGCTCCCGCGGACGGCAATCACTTTCTGGCACAACACCTGAACTATCGCGAGACTCAGCGATCCTTACTGGATTGAATGGAGAATGACGCGACTATTCATTCAACGAGCCCTGGTTTGGCTTTAGGTGTACACGTTGCTAGGCAACACTGCGACCAACTCCAACAGAAACAAAGGCTTCGTTTTCCGCCACTGACTGAAGGAAGTCACAGCGATGGCAGCTGAACACATCACGGGGCTGAAGCGGAAAATCAGACTGCTCGGTAAGTTTGTTCGGCGGGTTTCAGCTCAGCTGGAGGCAGCCGGTGCACCTTAGCGGCTTGTTCCGCTCTTCGTGTTCCAGGTGTTGCATTTTCTGCAGTTAATCACAGATTTGAGCGATGAAAGAGCTCACGGATAAAGACGCTTGCTGTCTCCAGTTCGTGTCGATTACGACAAAGTTTCGACACTTGCAGCTGATCAGTGTCTTTAGATGAGCTGCAGAGAATGAATAAAACGACTTGTCTTCTAAAATTCTCAGTGCCCTAAACTGTGATTGATATTTTCAGCTGTAAAATAAATAATAGAATAGAATAGAATAATCCTTTAATTGTCCCACAAGGGGAAATTTGGTTGTAACAGCAGCCAAAAAGACAAATATACAAACAAACAGTACACAGGACAGAAACATACACAATTTTTCTTACATATTTACATTAAGGACAATGGTTACTATAAACAGAGAGTACTGTACAGTTATTAAATAAAATAAAATTTAAACAACAATGTTATTGTTTGTATAGTCTCCAAAACACCTGGGACTGATTACTGAAGATAATGATTTGTTTTACACATGAGCCATAGCTTGATTCTCGTGACAATCAGATCTGTATTATGGAGGTTCTACTTCCATCCTGAATGATCGCTACTCCTCATCTGAAATCCCCTCTAATGAATGTAAATCATACAGTCGCTGTGAGGTAAACACAAGCAACAGTGGTCTGTCTGTCTGAGGAAGGTGTACTTTAATTTTATATAAAACAGTGCAACCTTATTTTGGTTATATCGAGCAACAGCTGTGACCATCTGACAGGTACACTCAGGGTCCTGCTGAGTTCCATCTTTCTTTCATCAGAAGAAAAAAACGATGGCACAGAAAAGCACAGGTAGGCATCCAGCTTGAGGATATTTCATTTTAACTTTATGAAGCATTTTACAATCAGCATGATTTACGCAGTTATCTCACACAGCTCTTTCATTACTCACATCTGTGATAAACTGCAGAAAGTGCAACACCTAGAACACAAAGAGTCGAGACGAAGCAGCTTAGTGAAAAACAGCAAACTGCCATTTAGGTTCTTAAATGAACTTTAACACTTATAATTGACTTAGAGCCAATAAATTCAGCAGGTGACTGTGGGTCACCTGTTTCTCTGTATTATTGTGGTGGTGATGAAACGTGTCCATAGAGGTGGAGAGAAAAGCGTGCTATGACAGACATGAAGCTGCCATCATGAAGAACCAGGAGCTGATCCATCAGCTGAGGGAGGACAACAGGAGGCTGCACAGGAAGCTGGCGGGAGCTCATGCTGTAAGATGGTCACAACACAAGCTAAAGATGTTTGAATGCTGATCTGAACTTTATTTAATTTAAAATAAAGAAGATAATAGTGCAGTCACACACAGACTGAGAAACCTGGCCTACCTAGCTGGAAGCCATTTATGGTCCTTATGAAGCTGGAGACAACAATCCTCCTTCTTTTCCTCTTTTTTAACCACGTTTATCTCATGCAAAAAATGTGTTTTAGAATTCATTTTTGGTGACACTGGTGTCTGCCTCTTAGCGTGATGAGCAGGTGATCAGAGCGGCCTTTCAAAACAGAGCAAGGGAGAGGGAGTCCTACCGCAACAAGTCTGTGAAGGTGAGAGGAAGCCTGTGCACGCACCCTGAACTCCGATTTTACTTGAAATGCAGTACTGTGAAGAAATAAGTCCGCCAGTGACTGAGCAGCAATAAGCTGCAGCATTGTTTTTCTGACTTTATCAATTTTGGTCCACTCTTCTTGACAGCACTAATTCAGATTCGACTTCATTAATCCCCAAAAGAGCTTTTTGCTTGCAGCTTACACATAACACACAGTCTTTAAACCAGCTTTGATGCACAGTAAAGCTGAGATCAAGAAAAATAACATAAGGATGAAATAAATAAATAGAATAACAAGGAGAAATGTATAAGAATAAACATTCAAATTCAAATTTTATTTGTCACGTACACAGTCATACACAGTACGATATGTAGTGAAATGCTTGGACAACTGCTCGTGACCTAAAGAGAACAAAAAAGGAAAAGGCTATGAATAAGATAGGAAATAAATATGAAAAATTAAAAAGGGTAAATTTAACTAGGAAGGAATAAAATATAAATTAAGGTTAAAAATGAAATAACTGTACAACACAAATTAGAATGAAGGGTAAATTTAACTGGGAAGAATAAGATAAAGATAAATATATAAATTAAAGTTGAAAATAAAATAACTGTACAACAAAATACACAATATAGAACTATATAAGAATGTATGAGAAATATAAATAAATATATACACAATAACAGCAGCTGTACAAGTATTAACTGGAAATGAAGAAATATTTTCACAGAAATTCACAGAAATATTCATCATCTGTCAGCAGTAAGTAATCTAAGAGCTGAGAAACGAGGATTTTAGGTTTCTGAATTTTAATGAAGGACTTTAAGTTTAGTTTATTCTACACTGGGCCGGGTCCAAGGTCACGGCGACCAACTTATTAACAACACTGCCGAGCGAGTTTCTATCCTTGATACATACTGAGCCAGCAGATAAAAGAAAATCTTCAAAGACTTTCAATAAATGAACAATAAAAATGCCATAAAACGTCCCCACTAACACATTCTCTGTTGATCCTGTTTTATGATGGAGATATTTGACAAAGGCTGTGCCGAGATATTTATAAGACTGCACTATTTCACAAATAACACTGGCTTTATACTCGGGGTTACGCGTCTGAAATCAATGATCATTTCTTTTGTTTTTGACACACATTTAGCTCCAGATAGTTATCATCACACTACTTCACAAATTCAGGCGAAACAGGGCCGTGGACAGACTCAGAGGACAGTGATATCAGGCAATTATAAATCTGTCCTCAGAAGAAGTCCTGCAGCTGTCGGCATACATAATAACGAGAACACATCCCTGAGGGGAACCAGAGCATGACACAGTCCTGCCGGACATTTGTTAACGAGGACTTGTCGACTCGTCAGTAGGAAGTTTAAAGTCAGCATCAGGAGCTGTTCTGGGAGTTTGGAACGTGAGGCTGCGTCTTATTAAAAGCAGAGAGGTCAGCAAACAGAAGTCTAACGTGAGGACTGGATTTTTTGAGGTGCTCTTAGACAGACTTTAATATAAAGGGTTTAGCATCATCAAAGCATTCACTCTGCTGATGAACAAATTACGAAGGATCAAGTTTACCATTAATGGGGGATCAAATAACACTTTAAAGATCTTTTCCAAGGTTTTAATTACCAGAGTCATGTAAGCGCAACGTGAAATCATTTGAAGTTTTAGTTGTAGGGATAGGTACTGCGGTTTGCACCATTCATTTCTGCACACCTCTCTGAGCTCTGCAGCACCTTGATTCTTTGGTTTTCCAGTCGTTCTATTGGAAATGGTGCTCATGCCGATCAAACTGGGTCATCAACATTATCGCGTTGATGACCCAGTTTGGTCCGAGCTTTAGCTGTGGGACAGATGGCCTCACACTGACTCTGGAATACTTGGGTATGTAGAGGTGTCCACGGTCCACTCAGTGACTCGTAGGTCCCTAAATCATCAGTCCTCCGCGGCCCTTAACCTTTAACATGCTCACTAAGGTGTGCAGACTATCTGCTAAAGCTGTTTTGGGTTTGTCACGTCCAGCTGCGTGGCACACAAGATTTGGACCCAAATGCAGGACAGGAAAGGAAATAAACTCAAAATACAAAACAAAGGCTGGCCAGGAACAAGGGTCCAAAACTAAAGAGCCAACAGTTAGAAGACATGCAACCATGAGAGAGGACACAACAAAGAACTGAGACAAACTGAAGGAACAAATAGGCATGCCAGGGAGGGCAGCTAAACCTAAGTGAGAAAACAAGACAAGGAATGTAAAACTAAATACAGAGCACAAAAGACAAAAAACCCAACAAGGTAAAACAAGTAACAGATCTCAGGAAATAAACAGACTTGACACAGAGAGTGCAGGAGGCAGGAAAACAAACTCAGGGAATTACAAAGGACAGAATCAGGGCTGAGAATAAAAGAGAAAATGAGCTAGAATACCAAACTGAAAAAGGCAAGAAAAAAAGAGCAAACTAACCTTCCTGTCATGATCGGGTCAAATCGCCCCGATTTACGACTTAAAACACTCATAAATATTGTGTTTTACATGTGATTGCCTCCAGGCCTTATGACATCCTCCACACTATGCACTTGAACATGTAAACGTGATGAGCACTTCTTTCAGTGAATTTTGAGTGTTTTAATCAACCTTGAATCTGTGGAGTTCCCGGTAAAAAGTGACCACCATAGGAATTTCACCTGAATTTTGGTGAAAAATGTTTGTTATTCTAATTTAAGAGCTGATAAAACAGACTGGGAGGGGGTGCACAAAACTGGAGTGCTAAGCAGAAAGACACACAGGTGAAAATCCAAACCAAAGGCTAACAAACTGAAGATATCTAACAATGACAGCAATAATAAGCAAAAAACTACAAAAGGAAAAAGACTGACTGAGAAAAAGGATCATGAAGGGCTTTTGCAGTTTCTCTGAGCTTGTTGTGAGTTCACTGGAAGATTGTGTTAACATACCTGAATTCTGTAGACCTGCTCACACCGATGATGATCAATCAATTAAGGGTGTTCTTAGTTCTTCACGGGACTGCACACTAAATCTGTTGTCATGGTCCGCATGCATGACTGCACTGCATTCCTCCTCTGCATGTCTCACAGGAGATCATTGGAACACTAGACGACTGCGTGCTATCCAACAGGAAGCGTCTTAATGCCCTAAAACATGGCACTGAGATCTATGAGAGGCGCCGTGAAGAGCTGAAGATGGAGTACCGGAGAATGAAACCAGAGCACAGTGTAGCGCCCCCTGGTGTTCGCACTTTGAAAAAAGAGGAGAATGCCATGGTAGTTACCTCTCTGATTCAAAAACAAAAAAGTGTCATTGCCTCTGAGTTTCTTTTTATATGGTTCTCATTTGTTATAAGATGTGCAGGTCAAAGGTCACAATGAGCAATGATTCGTGTTTGTCTTCAGAACTTGCGGGTCCTGGAGAACAGTCTGGAAAAAAGCCAGTTTAAGTGCAAGGAGGCCGAGAACATCATGATTGACTACCTGAAATTAAAGAGTCACTTACAGGTCAGTCCAGCGTTCCTCGTAAAACGCAAGACTTTGTCGGCACCGTCTCCTGTAACGGTTTGTGTTATATACACTGAACAAAAATATAAACGCAACACTTTTGTTTTTGCTCCCATTCCCCATGGGATGGACGTAGAGACCTAAAATTCATTCCAGATACACAATATAACCATCCCTCCCAAACAGTGGTCACAAATCAGTCCAAATGTGTGGTAGTGGGCACATCTGCTATATTGAAATAATCCATCCCACCTCACAGGTGTGCCACATCAGGATGCTGATCTGACATCATGAGTAGTGCACAGGTGTACCTCAGACTGCCCACAACAAAAGGCCACCCTGGAATGTGCAGTTTTGTCTCACAGCAAAATGCCACAGATGCCACAAGCAATGAGGGAGCGTGCAATTGGCATGCTGACAGCAGGAATGTCAACCAGATCTGTCGCCCGTGCATTGAATGTTCATTTCTCAACCATAAGCCGTCTCCACAGGCGTTTCCGAGAATATGGCAGCACATCCAACCGGCCTCACAACCGCAGACCTCGTGTAACCACACCAGCCCAGGACCTCCACATCCAGCAGGTTCACCTCCAAGATCGTCTGAGACCAGCCACCCAGACAGCTGCTGGAACAATTGGTTTGCACAACCAAACAATTTCTGCACAAACTGTCAGAAACCGTCTCAGGGACGCTCAACTGCATGCCCGTCGTCCTCATCGGGGTCTTGACCTGACTCCAGCTCGTCGCCGTAACAGACTTGTGTGGGCAAATGCTCACATTCGATGGCGTCTGGCACGTTGGAGAGGTGTGCGCTTCACGGATGAATCATGGTTCACATTGTTCAGGGCAGATGGCAGCTGAGAATGTCCCAGTTCTTGCATGGCCAGCATACTCACCGGACATGTCACCCATTGAGCATGTTCGGGATGTGCTTGACCGGCGTATACGACAGCGTGTACCAGTTCCCACGAATATCCAACAACCTCGCACAGCCATTGAAGTGGAGTGGACCAACATTCCACAGGCCACAATTGACAATCTGATAGACTCCATGCGACGATGTGTTGCACTGCATGAGGCAAATGGTGGTCACACCAGATACTGACCGGTTCTGGGTCCCCAGACCCCCAATAGCGCAAAAAACTGCACATTCCAGGGTGGCCTTTTGTTGTGGGCAGTCTGAGGTACACCTGTGCACTACTCATGATGTCAGATCAGCATCCTGATGTGGCACACCTGTGAGGTGGGATGGATTATCTCAATATAGCAGTTGTGCCCACTACCACACATTTGGACTGATTTGTGACCACTGTTTGGGAGGGATGGTTATATTGTGTATCTGGAATGAATTTTAGGTCTCTACGTCCATCCCATGGGGAATGGGAGCAAAAACAAAAGTGTTGCGTTTATATTTTTGTTCAGTGTACTTTTGAAACACTCACTGCAAAGCTGGTCTCTGAAAATGGTTATTTTGGTCTTTGCTCTCAGCATTAATTCTGTTTTAGGCGTTAGCAGACACCTGCATAATACAATGATCAGCGTTGCTGCTTTATAAGGTTTAAATTAAGTTTAACATCCAGGCATCCATGAAAACAGGATTTATTACATTTAACGGAGTTAGACGTTAGCAGGAAGTTAGCTCGGTAGTTTCCACCTAAACATGATATAGCATGTTCTGACTGAGAGATTTCTAAAAAAAATTCAAACGTACAGCTCTGCTTGTTAAGTCAAAAGACATGACGTCGTGGTCTCACTCCAAGCGCTTTATTCGTTACTCCATGTTTTACTGCTCACACACAATAACAACAACTCACCGTGGGCCGTGATATAACAGAAAATAACAAGTTAACAATCTCCCTCTTTTTTTTAAAAAAATAAAAATATAAACACCCCTTTTAAACATTTGTATACATATATGTGTGAGTAAACAAAACAAAAAAAAAACTTGTCAACTTTGTTGAACATCCAGGAAACTGTCAGGGTCCTGGGTCATTTTGACCCAGCGTTTTGTGTTTCCTTGAAGTTCATTTTTGTGCCTTGTGTTTATTCTGATTTTGTACTAGTTTAGGGTTGAACCTGAAGTTTGGTGTATATTCAGCCCTACCTGTGTCTGTCCTTGGTGCTCTGTTCATGTCCCCGTGTTGTGTTGTAAATCAGTCTGTGTGTTTCCTGCTTTACTTTGAAGGCTCGTGTTCTGGATTTCCTGTTCTATTCTGAAGGTCTGTGTCTTTTGTCATTGTGTTCAGCTTGTGTCCTCCAGTCATCATGTGTATCCAGATCAGCTGTTCTTCCCTCCTGTGTGCGATTACCCGATTACCGTGTGTGTGTGTGTGTGTGTGTGTGTGTGTATATAGTGGGTGTCAGTCTGTGTTCGTTGTCGGCTCATCTGTGTTCTATGGTGTTCCGTTCCTGTCTCTGCGTCTCTCTGCCCCACACCCCTTTTGTATGCTCTCAGGTTTGTCATTTAGTTCTCCTAGTTTAGGTTTCTTCAGTTGTTTTCTCATGATTCGTTGTCTGTTCTGCCACTGTCACCTGTAAATAAACCCTCTCATATCATCAGTTGGCTGCCTGCATTTTGGGTCCTCCTTTTCCTCCAACACTACACGGCTCACCCTGCCAGCCGTGACAGAAACACTTCAATGTGCTTTGCTTTGCTTAAAGCATACTATCACTGCACACAATAAACAATAGTGCATTTTAATGCAAAGAAAACTTCACAGTATCCAGAGTCCTTCATCTCATGCTTTTAGAAGGGTTAAAGGTGAAACTCCCTTTTTTGTCAGACAATCAGCAAGTTGGGATTTGGAATCTGACCAACAAACCTGTCTGATTTTCTTGGCTTGTATGAGCTTTTTAATGCTACTCATTTCTAGCCTCAGTCTCTTCTCTGTAACCTGCTTAGCGGACTTGAGTGCATCAAACAAGGAATGATTGTCAGTCACACAGATCAAAGGAAGAGCGTTCAGACCAGTGTTACCAGTTGTAAGCTCTGAAAAAAGTGTTGCCAGGAATACCGCAGTGTCTATTCCATCTGACATGGCAAGAGTTTCTCCTGCCAGTGTACTTCTGACCACACGCCTGATTTTCTTAGGCTGCCAAAAGAGAGGACAAAACTTTCCTCCTTTACCCATAAGGACGATTAATGTCCCTCCTTGAGTACCACCATCAGGAAGGTTACCAAAAGAAGCGTCACTGAAAACAACCAGTGCCAAATCCTCACTGTTAGCCAAGCTCTGAAACTTAAGAGTCACTTTCTCTGCCTTAAGTTTACAGATAACTTTGTTCACTTCATGAATGGACTGCACAGTTGCACCTTTGATATTAGATCCAAGGCTGCATGTGTCAAACATCACATCTGGCCTCGTTTGTTTGGCAACCCACAAAATCTGTCCTATTTTTGACCTGAGTTGCTCCCGTTCTGTTTCACTTAAGGAAGCATCCCTCTGTACAGCCCATGCTGCTTGTAACTGAACCGGCTGTAGGTTATCAATGTAAAGTTGTTGATGTGCCTCTATTACATCATTAACTGTACAAATGTCCATACCCTCTTGAGCCTCTCTGTCCTTGCCCGGATGATGCGGAACCTTCTACCCGATTGCAGAAGTTGGAACAGTTTGTTTACAGGATGGGACGGGTGCTTCAATATCTGCGCTGCTCTTGTCCGGCATCTCCTGGTGTAGGTGTCCTGAAGCAGGGGGAGAGCAATCCTGCAGCAGTGTTCTGCTGTATGGATCACTCTCTGGAGAGCTTTTTGGTCCTCAACACAGCTGTTCCCAAACCAGGATGTGATGTTCTGTGTAAGGATTCTCTCCACAGCGCCTGCTAGAAAGTCCTGAGGATCTCAGGAGAGACCCTGAACTTCCTCAGTTGTCGTAGGTGGTACAGGCGCTGCCTAGCCTTTTGCTCCATTGATGATAATGGGCTTGTAGTCTTTGTGCTGACTCCTTCTGAAGTCCACCACCAGCTCCTTGGTCTCGCCAACGTTCAGCTGGAGGTGGTTATCATGGCACCGTGATGCCAGATTCTTCACTTCAGCCATGTAGGCCGCCTCATCGTTGTTGGAGATGGCGCTCAACACCACTGTGTCGTCAGCGAACTTCACAATGGTGTTGGAGCCATGGGTGGCCACACAGTCTGAAGTGTAGAGGGAGTAGAGCAGTGGCGAGAGGACACACCCCTGTGGTGCTCCTGTGTTGATGGTGATGCTTCTAGAGACGCATCTACCCACCCTCACCACCTGAGTTCTGCCAGTGAGGAAGTCCAACACCCATGCACACAGACGGCTGTTGAGTCCCAGTTCATTCTGCGCGATCAACCTGTGATATTTTACCACCAGTTTTGACCATAATGTCTTTGACCTTATTGTACCAATAAAGTGAAGCATCTGCAAGTCCATACACACACTTTTTTAGTTTCCATAGAACATTGTCCTTGCCAGCTTCAGGTGGGGGATGAAGATAATGTCTCTTGACAGTTCCATTCCCTGCAAAAAGGCAGATGTAATGTCCATTTAATTCATTTTCCACTTGTTTTGATATATCACAGCTAGCACCAGTCTGAGGGACTCAGATGCACATGTTGGAGAGTCTTTCAAACCCGCAACAAGTCGGGCCTTTGGGACGATACCATTATTAGTTTCTTTGAGTGTACAGAACCGTCTAGTAGACACACATTTTTGACCCAGGTCTTTCACTTCATCAAACACGCCATTACTTTGCCAGTTCTCAATCTCCTTTTTGGCAGCATCAAAGGAGATATCTTTTGTTATTAGTACATCTACATCTCTGTTTTCAGCTTCAGTGCAAAGACCATCAACAAGTGACATGTCTAAAGCTTTCTTTTCACCTTCACTACCATCAGGCTTAAGATATTGCACATTGTACCAGTTTTTGTATTGCCCTTTTGCTTTTCCCGGTCTGCCTAGCACTCTGGCTGTATGTTGAACACCGTTGTCTCTGTTCGTAAAAGTGATCAGCTGTCCTGCCCTTAACTTTACATCTGCAGAGGAGACAGGATCAGTGTATGTAGAAGACTGTGTCATAGACATGTTACTGTAGTGTTAGTTTCCCTGTCACTAGTGATCTCTTCTTCCTCACTAATACTCTGTTCACCATCGGGTGCTTCTGTCTCATCATTTTCAACTGTGTCTTTGTTGTCAGTGTCATCATCAGTAGTACTCTGTGGTATTTGTTTATCTCCACTCTGTGCATCCACTTTACTCAACCTTGACTGCTGTACTCTTACAAGAGTCCCCCCATGTCTTACAAATACAACAGCTCCATCTTGCCCAATAACTACACCTCGACCCTTACACTCTGTACAGTCGACTCGTTTGTAGTATACTTTATCTCCTGCCTCATATTTGTCATCTGTAGGCCCAAGTTGCTTGTGTAGTGCTCTCATGATCCCTTCTGAACACTCTGCCTCAGTAAATGCTTTCCTGGAAGCATGTAATGCTGATGTGTGTTCAGCTACTCTTGCGCTTACAGTTGTGCTTTCTAAGGCAGGTGGCTTATCCATCAACACAGAAGGAAGGTTGGGGTTTTGGCCAAACACAAGTTGATGTGGACTATAACCATGTACAGCATACTGTTTTTGGCCATGAGGGCCCAGTCTAACGCAGTGTGCCAGTCACATCCTTGTTCCTTTTTTACCTTCAGGAGGATTTCTGTAAGTGTCACGTTATGTCTCTCCAGTAGTCCGTTGCTCCAGGGACTATACCCCGCCGTTATCTTTACCTCAATGTTGAAGTTTTCAGCCATGTCCCGAAGCTCCGTGTTGTTGAACTCTCCGCCGTTATCTGTGTAGAGCTGTCTGGGGGCACCGTGAATGCTTATCCAGGTGTGAATGAAGGAGTTGACGATCTCTGCAGCTTTCTTTGTCTTTACGATGCTGCCGTCACTGAAGCGTGTGAAGTGGTCGATGATGTGAAGGCTCCAGCTCATGTAGAGCCATCGCTACTGTCTCATTATACTCAGAAACCAGAGGTAGACCAACAGCAGCTCTCGGCTTGGTTTTGCAATATCTCTGATAAATGTCACAGTCATGATCTACCTCTTGCAGAATAAATGCACATTGTTGGTCTGTATTGACAGAGCTTTAGATGAGTCTCAATAACCTCTCTGCAGATGCATGGCCAAACTGTTTATGAAGCTTCACAAGAACTTTGTTTCTCTTTTGTAGACATTTCAGCAGTTACAATGAGAACTTCATTTTCATTGCAGCTTTCTGTAGTATTTTCATCTCTAATGTCTGTGAGGGTTTTCAGTCACCCAGGTCTATGATGACCTGGATGACTGAGAACCTTCACAGACATATTGCCGTACATTTTGGAAGGAGCACCCTTCAACTGGTGTGGGAGTATGAAAGGGAATCAAGAAAACTAGCGGCTTATAGGAACCATCTCCGTTTCAACCTGAGATGCAGAGAAAGCAGAGTTGTTCCTAAGAGCTTGCGCCTTAAATCCACTGTCAGGGGATACAGAGCAGACTTGATTCTACAGGGAGCACAAAATCAGCTTCTAGGTGAAAAGATAAGACAGGTCTATTTCACTATAGATGCCCTCTAGAGCAAGATTAGCCAGACTCTGCAGGAACTGGAAACCCTTCTACCCTCCAATCCTAGAAGAGGTTTACAAGTTTGTGTCCAGTTTGGGTCCAGGACGGAGGGACCAACACCGAACAAAAACAAGCTCCAGCGAACCAAGTGAATTGTCCAAAACAAACACACATGCTGGAGTTCAAGAACAAAACACAGTTCAGGAGGCCGGCCCGGAGGCTGACAACTCAGAAGTCCAGGACAATTCATCTTCTGAGGCCGGCCACGTTGGCGACACAGATCCAAAAGCCAACCGCGCGGAAGGCAGCGGTGGCGAAGTGGAAACAGTTCAAGGTGCCGACCGTGCACACGGCAGCGGCGGCGACGGGGAAACAGTTCAGGGGGCCGACCGTGCGGACAGCAACGGCGGCGGCGACACAAGTCCGGAGGCCGGCCGCGCGGAAGGTAGCGGCGGCATTTGGGAGGTCGTCCATATCGACGATGACGCCCAACGAGCGGCCTGGCAGATGACCGCCGATGTCGAGGCGGCAGTTTGGGACCTGAAGGTGGCGTGGCCCCCGCAGCACCAGGCGAGGAGGAGGCTGGACCAGACGGGGCAGAAGCAGAGGCTGGACCAGGCGACGCTGAGGATGCCGAAGCCGGCTTGTGACAACAATACCTACGAAGCCTTAAATCGAGACCCCACAAGCAGCAGTCGTGATGCCAGAGCTCTTGGCCAATCACTACACTGATCCAGAAACCAGTGTTTCACAAGGGCCACATTCCATGGATGTTACCGTGACAAAAAAAAAAGGAAGGAAAAAGCTTGCAGACAACTCTTATATTGAAGGACTTTATTGTGATTTCATGTTTAGTGTCACATTTGGGTGGACCCATCTTCCTGTACTCTGCACTTTATGGTTTGTGTTACCTGTTGTTCTGTCACTCACAGTGAATTATTAGAACGTGTTTAAATTGCTATAAATGTCTGTCACAACAGTTATACTTTGTTGTAAATATTTGCCGATTTGCACTACTGCACTTTACAGCTGTGCTGTAAATTATCTCTTTGTCCAGAATGGGCCAACGCAATCTATTTTTCTTTTCAGTTTGTACTAGATACAAATAAAGTAAGTGTTGCACAAGTCTTTCATCAGGACTGTCTTTATTTATAACTGACAACAGTGTTACATGTTACTATTGAAGCTTACAGGACAAAGGCAAAATAGTATACCGTTGTGCATTATTAGTTGATTTGTATAAAAACACAGCTGCACAACAAAACAAAAACAACAACCACAAAAAATTGATACAACAAATTGGAAAACAGTTATTCATCACTTGCTTGCTTCACAACAACACTTGGGCACATATTTGTGAGCGCACATGATACAGCGACTATCTTATCCAGCAAAGTCATGTTCTCACCTTCACATGGCACCACAAAACCTGGACCGTAGACAGCCTATAACGCGTTCTACGTGGATCCAGACATGTGCCAGTTTTCGTGTGTCCTCCACATCTTTTGCTTGTAGCTGACTACGACCCCGTGTAAATGCTGGAATTTTTAAAGTGACACCCATTAAGGCAACACTTTCCTTGATATCAATACCCCGGTCAGCGAGCACTATGTCCCCAGGTGAAAGCTTCTGTAGAAAGCCAGATGTTTAAGCTATCTGCTGTGGTTGGATCTCAGCTGTAGTTTTCGTAGTGACTGGTGCTGAAAGATATACATGCATACAGACAAAGACAAGTTCATTTTATGTGCAAAAACAAGACACAGTACTTAATGTGGAAAAAGTGGAATTTATTTATGTACATTAACAATGTTACCTGCATGGATTTCGCCTGGATGAGCTGTCTCTGCCCCACAGGAACGCGGGCCTTTTCGTGGCTGTTTTGATTTCGATCTCTGTCTTAACTGATCAAATCTCACTGTTTGAGAGAGGGTGCCCAGTCTGGATCGCATTCCAGCATTTTGTAGGCTGGTTTGCCTACAAAACACAGCAAACATTACACACAGCCACATAAACAAAGGAGCATAGCGCGATGATTTCTGTTCAGCGCCATATAAGACGTATTAACTACTACAAAACACTTACCTTTGTGGAAATGCTTGGAGCAGACTAACATGTGAGGTGGAGTGTTTTCGAACGTTATATTAGGTCTTCGGATAGCGGCAATCCAGGCCATCCATCACCTCTTCTTGACTTAGGGACCCCTAACTTCCAAATGTACTTCCTCCATTAAGAGCCTCGGTGTTACTTTTGACAGTGCTTTTAAATTTGATAAACAAATCAGCTCCGTAGTCAAGGGATCTTTTTATCAATCTACAGATTTTAGCTAAAGTCAAGTCCTACCTGTGCAGGAACGATCTAGAAAGGGTGGTCCATGCTTTTATTACATCACGGCTGGACTACTGTAACTTCCTTTATGCTGGTTTAGATCGTTCCTGTCTGCATCGCCTCCAACTGGTGCAGAACGCTACTGCTTGCATGCTGACCGGTTCCAAAAAGAGAGACCACATAGCTCCGGTCCTCTGCTCTCTCCACTGGCTCCCAGTTGCTTTTAGGATTGATTTTAAAATTTTACTGCTGGTTTTTAAGGTTCTTAACGGTACTGCACCTCCTTACCTGGCAGAGCTTCTTAGCATTTACCGCCCCAGGAGATCTTTGAGGTCAGCAGACCTGATGCTTTTAGATGTTCCCAGGTACAGACTAAAGACTAGGGGAGAGAGGGCTTTTGCTGTGGCTGCACCCAGACTGTGGAACAGTTTACCTCCTCACATCAGATTCTCCACAAGCCTAGGAACTTTTAAAACTGCTCTTAAAACTCACCTCTTCTCATTGGCTTTTAGCAAGGTTTAACTTACTTTTTTAACTTATTTTTTTTATCAGTGAGGTGTTTTATGTACTTGCGTTTTATTGTATTTTATAATTGTATTTTATTGTACAGCACTTTGGTCAGCCTTGGTTGTTTTTAAATGTGCTTTATAAATAAACTTGACTTGACTTGACTTTGGAAACATGGCTTGGACAATTTCTCTTCCACGCCGGAATCCAATAAAAACCATTCGCTTTACCCGTCGGCTTCACGCGGCTGTCGCTCACCCGGCTTGTGCAGTTAATAATAAAACAGCTTCTTGCCATTTTTTGTTTCTTTTTATCGCTGTGTAACTGATTTCAATTGAAAGCCTGCGTGCGCTAGTACCTCTTGCCACGAGTTCCCAGAATTCTTTGCGGTTTTACCCCTGAATGACGTCACATTTTCAATCTCTGTAACAACTCACCGCGGGCAATAGTACTCTCGCGATATAACAGAAAATAACAAGTTAACACTGCTATCACTTCCAACATAAATGAAGACAGGAAACTAAACAGCAGTGACGTTTGTAAGGTTACTGAAGTTGGGCTAGCTGGTATATAATGATGTGCTACGTAATCGCTAGCTACACAGCTATGTTTGCATAACATAAACACAGTGAAGCTGGAGGATGAACGCTAACTTTTTTCCACTCGATAAACGTTAATGTGAAGGTTCTTGATGGTTAGAGACAAATGCAGTCGCATGGCAGGATGCTGTAAACGGACCAAACTTCAGTCAGGAGAACAACTGAGATAATCCATCCACAATACGAGGTTAGTCATTAATATACTGCTGCATGGGCTGGGCTGTAGTTACACCGTAAGGTTTTGATAACTGTGCTTTAAAATGGTAAATGGCCTGTATTTATATAGCGCTTTTACTAGTCCCTAAGGACCCCAAAGCGCTTTACATATCCAGTCATCCACCCATTCACACACAAAATGAACAACGGTAATAAAAACCGAGAGAGGCCGACAGTGATCACCGACTGTTTTTATGGGATAGAGATACAAAACATGTTAAAAACACAACAGCCTTAATAACGCATAGTTTGGACCCGGAAGGATTCATCACATCATCACTTAAAGACCAGATGGGGTCTGATTATAGGAAGTCTGAGGGTAGTATAATTAAAAGTTTATTTTTTATAAATGTTGTATTAGTGAAATCAGAATATTGTATATTTTATGTGTTGCACCCTCAGAGAGACATGACTCCGTTCTCCTTTTTCTTGCAACTTTATTCTCCTCAGTTCAGGTTTGGAGTTTACAGGCAGAATAGCGTATCATCAGCAAAACATCACTCCCTCACGCCTCAGACACTGTTTTTTTTTTCTGCACTTACTGATGACATCACACATCTGAACTCTGACCTCCTGGAGCCAGTAAACTACAAAAATTAACTAGAAATGTGTCCAAAAACAAAACGCAATTAAATAAGAATAGTCTTTAAAGATTTTCCCCACAATTCAGAAAAATTGAAGTTTTATAAGTACTTTTAGAGCGCAACACCCTCCCCCACAAAAGAAAAATGTTGCCACACATTTTCTTTCTAATCTTTGACAATTTACCAAAAATAGAACATTTAACCAAAGATGAGTGAGCAAACAAGTATTTCCACACATATTACACGTTACTGGGTGAGAGGCTATACCATCTCTTGGTATCTCAGGACAAGTCTCTCATGGTCACGATACAAAACTAAATGTTCATAGTCCTTTTGTACTGAAGGGTGGGTTATCCCTCGAAGTATTGGTGGGCCTGCCAAATCTTCGCAGTGGGACAAGGAAAATACCATTTACACCCCAACATCATGTGATTACACACTTCAAAACCATGAGTTCAGTAAACCCATATTGTACTCACTACTGTCTTAACTCTTTGACGCTAGAATGATAAACCTTCCCTCTATTTATTATAGTAATAATGCTCAGAGTACCTGTTTCTCTTTTAACTGTAACATGTGTCAATACTACATCAACATGAACTGCAACTGTAATGTTACGCTTAGATTAAACTCTCTTGTGAAGTTGACTGTGTTTTTCTGTTATATCTATTGATACTGTAAAGGATACATGAATGATGGTGGGACAGAGGAATGATGGATGCCACTTGAAGGGCTGTTCACACTGACAGGGCATGTGCTCCATTGCTGGACTGTTGGCTGGCCTAGTTTTTCATATGTGTAGACACGCCGGGGCTGTCTCATTCTCTTTGGCTTGTGCCTCCATGTCTCAGCATCGCTCTGCTCACCCTCGGGTCCAACAGCTGGAGCTTCAACCTCCTCCTCCAAACTGCGTCTCTCCTCCACCTGTTCCTCTTCAGGATGCCCCTGTGCTCTGAAAGCAGGCTCAGACTTCTCTCCGAGTGCGTCACTCTGGGGGCAGAAATCCTCTGTTTCTGGGTCGAGGGGTGGATCAGCATATCTGAGTGCTGTCCACATGTGACAGTCATCTTCACTAGAACTGCCTGTGTCTGTTTGGTCAGTATCGGGCTTGGTCTGATGATGTCTTCTTGCTGACTGTCTCTGTTTGTTTCCATGGCTTTTCTCTTTCAGGCTGCTTTCACACACCACAGACTCGTCAACCAGGTAAGGACACGGCAACAGTAGGTTACGGTGTAACACTCGTCTTCTTCCTGTCCCCTGCAATGGCTCAACCACATACACTGGACTATCAGGACCTTTCCTCTCGGTGATGACATGAATCATATCCTCCCAATAGCTGCGCAGTTTCCCAGGACCTCCTCTGGGTGTGAGATTTCTCACCAAGACATGGTCACCTGGCTGAAGCACAGAGCTCCATGCACGTTTATTGTAGTTTTTCTGTCCCCTTCTTGCACTCTTTCTCATGTTCTGCCTTGCAATTGCATAGGCCTCTTGCATAACTCCCCTCCATTTCTCTGCATAGCCACTGCGTGACTGACTCTTCTCTTCTTCTCTTTTTGGGAAGAGCAGGTCGATAGGCAAGGTTGGTTCACGCCAAAGAGAAGGAAGAATGGAGAAAATCCTGTTGCTTCGTGCATAGTCGGGTTGTAGGCATGAACTACTTTGTTCAAATGGTCTTTCCATCTTGACTTCTGAGATTCATCAAGTGCCCGGAGCATACCTAGGAGGGTCCTATTGAAGCGCTCTGCAGGATTGGTCTGTGGGTGGTACGGGGAGGTACGAGAATGGTTGATACGCAGTAGCCTTGAAGCTTGCGGAAAAGATTGTTCTCAAATTCTTTCCCCTGGTCACGGTGTATTTTGGATGGGAAACCAAAGCGCATGATAAAGTCATCAAAGAGCTTTCTTGCCGCAGTCTTCCCAGACTTGTCCCTTGTCGCATATGCCTGGGCATATTTGGTGAAATGATCCACAACTACGAGTATGTATTCTTCACCTCCTGTGCACTTGTCCAAATGCAGATAGTCAATGGATATCATCTCAAACGGCGCAGAGGTTTCAATGCTCTGAATTGGTGTTCTGGTTATTCTGTTAGGCTTCTTCTTCTTTATACAGCGACACACCTGAGTGACATAGTGCTCCATTTCCTGCCTCATTTTAGGCCAGAAGAAGCGCTGCCTGGCGAGAGCAACCATCCTGTCTGCTCCTAAATGTCCCATCTCCTCATGTAGATGTTTATAGACCATGGGCTTTAATGAATCAGGAACAACAAACTGTTTTCTCCTGGTGGTCTCACGCCTCAGAATGCCATCTCCATCAATCTGCAAATGGGGCCACTGCCGAAGAAGGTACCTAACTGCCTCACTCTCCGCCATCTTTTCTTTATGCTTCAGGTAGGTGTGTGTTCTTTTCAGGGATGGCTATGTCTGCATCCTGGGTGTCTCTGATGTTGTCAACTGCAAACGGCTGAATTGGTTCTGAGACGATGCATCCCTCTGGCAGCGCGTTGACATTACAGGTGACAGCTGAGATCCAGTTCATTTCTCCTGTTTTCTCTCTCTCTAGGGCTTTCCCAATACATTCAATGTCATCTTGCTGACATTCCTCTGTGCATTCGTGCATGATGTCTTCAATGGGCTTTCCTCTTCTTGATAAGAAATCTGCATCTCGATTCGCTGCCCCTGGCCTGTACTTAAGAGTGAACCGATAATCTGCCAACTCCGCCACCCAGCGGTGTCCAGCTGCATTAAGTTTCGCTGACTTCATGACGCATGTCAGCGGGTTATTGTCACTGTACACAGTAAAATGAGGCGCATGAAACAGATAATCACAAAAGTAGTAGAGAAGTAAAGTAGTAGAGAACACCATGAGAACGCTAAAGGGTGAAGTGTGGGCGTTGATCGTATATACCGGACAATCGCACATACCTGTCTAAAAGGACAGGTATGTGCATTATGTGGAACATCGTTGTTTTAACAACCCTGAAAATGGCAAAGAGACACGCTTATGAAGCACAGTTTAAACTGAAGGCCATCAGCTATGCGGAGGAACATGGAAATCGAGCAGTGGTGAGAGAATTTAAGATTAATGAATCGATGGTTCGCAAATGGAGGAAGCTAGAAAACAAGCTCCGGCAGGTCAAGAAAACGCAGCTGAGTTTCCGCGGACATAAGGCGAGGTGGCCCGAGACTCGAGCGGTGGATCATCGAGCAAAGAAGGAGCGGGAGAAGCGTTTCGACGGTCACCATTCGGCTAAAAGCAGTTTCACTAGCTGAAGAGATGAACATTGAACATTTCCAAGGAGGTCCGTCTTGGTGCTTTCATTTTATGAAACGGTGCCATTTTTCCATCCGGACCAGGACTACGGTAGCGCAGCAACTTCCAGCGGATTATAAGGAAAAGCTGGCCATCTTCCGCTCCTACTGCAGCAAACACATTGGCGACAAAAACATCCAGCCCAGCCACATCACAAACATGGACGAGGTCCCGCTCACTTTTGACATCCCGGTGAGTCACACTGTGGAGAAGAAGGGGACCAGCACGGTAGCGATACGCACAACGGGGTATGAAAAGTCTTCTTTTACTGTTGTGCTTGGCTGCCATGCTAATGGACAGAAACTGCCGCCTATGGTGATTTTTAAGCAAAAGGCTTTGCCTAAAGAGAAGTTTCCAGCAGGAATCATCATTAAGGCAAATGAAAAGGGCTGGATGGATGAGGAAATGATGAAAGAGTGGCTGAGGGAGGTGTATGTAAGGAGACCAGGTGGTTTTTTCCACGCATCACCATCGCTGTTGATCTGTGACTCTATGCGTGCCCATCTCACAGCTGATGTGAAAAAACTAGTGAAACAAATGAACTGTGAGCTTGCTGTCATTCCGGGAGGCCTGACAAAGGAACTCCAACCGCTGGACATCGGTGTGAACCGCCCGTTCAAAGTAAGGCTGCGAGCGGCGTGGGAGCGATGGATGACCGGTGGAGACCACAGTTTCACCAAGAGTGGAAGGCAGCGCCGGGCGAGTTACGCCACAATTTGCCAATGGATTGTAGATGCTTGGGCTAACATGTCTGCTGGCACTGTTGTTCGAGCTTTCGCAAAAGCCGGCATCATTTCCGAGGAGCCGCACGGCACGGAAAGTGACTCTGACAGTGAAGAAAGTGAACTTGGCATGTTTGATGGAGATTTAGCGCAGCTGTTCAATTCAGACACAGAGGATGAGGACTTCCATGGGTTTGATTGATGATAAAAATGTGAGTACCAAACTTTGTTTTGCTCCTGCTTTATTTTTAAATACGCACACTTGTATGCTTGTGTGTTGTTGATGATGACGATTACCGGTAATAGAAATGTGAGTAAGGTACCGAACTCGGGTTTGCTCCCGCTTTATTTTTAAATACGCATACGGTACTTGTATGCGCCCTATAATCCAGTGCGCCTTATGTGTGTGTTAAATACAGTAATGGCACACATAACTGAGACTGCGCCTTTTAGTACAGTGCGTCTTATGGTCGTGAAAATACGGTATATGTCTTTTGCACAGGCACTTTGTCTTTTAGCTGTATCTCCAGCTCTAGATCTTTAATGCATCCCGTGTCCCAGTCATCTTTTGCAAAAACATTGCATTCCTCCCTCAGCATCTGTTTTACCTGCTGCTGTTGGTCACTTGTCAGATGGCTCAAATCCACTGGTGGGTCCCAGGGCTCAGTTTTTGTTGTCTGACTGGACTGCACTGTGGGTAAGGAAGTACTTCCGTCTGATGTCTTAGAAAGCTCACCCTCCATACATTTTACATGTGGCATGTAGATAGCATCAACATTGTGCAGCCACCCCAGTGTAGTGCGACTACAGAGGGTGATATCATGGTCAGTCATGTTTTCCACAGTCACTGCAACAACTAGGCCTGCTGGCCATGGTGTCTCACAGTTCGGCTCCAACACTGCATGTGACCCACTCAACACACTCTTATTTAGCCAACCACATTGCACTGTCATCATGTTACGCTTCGGGATGGTCACAGGTCGCCTTCCTACTCGGGCTATGTGGGGATGGCTGTCAGGCGTTTGTTTCTTTAGGACAGACAGGACAGCTCTTGCAGTTTTGCGCCCCACCTCGAATGCTGAGCACAATCTGTCCAGCATATGCCCTGGGGGGATACAGTCTTTGCTGGTGTCATTTCTCAAAGCTAATTCTTCTATCACATTAAAGCCGATGATGGGGCATTCAATGTCACCGCTGGCGACTAGGATTGGAACTTGGACGGGCCTGTTGCTCATCCCAGCAACAGCATTTTTGGACAGGCTGAACTCAGTCTCTATCCATCCTTCATATGGAATACTGGTCCCATTAGCAGCTGAGAGCTCTAAAGCTCCCTCTTCGAGCAGCTCTTCCACTGACCTCATTTCAGCATCAGGCAGGTGTTTCTTTCTCCAGTTCGTCCCCACTATCGATACTTGTGAGCCGGTGTCCCACAATATTGTGGTGTCCACACCTCCTAAGAAGCCACGGACCTGGCATCTTTTGCCTACCAGCTTCGCCATTTGTTGTTGTTTACCAGTGAGGGGTGCTTTGAGGCTGAATGGGTCGGTTTGGTGCTTCTCCCCTTCAGGGTTAAGTATGATTTCGATCTTACTTGAATTAGCTGAGCACTTTTTCCTACGACAACCTGCTGCCCAGTGTTCCGTACTGCCACATTTGTAACAGTGGTCACATTTGTTTCCTGTATTAGATGATTGACACTGCTGGCACTGTCTAACGTTTGTGCTCCTAGGCTGTGACTGGTATTTCCGGTCAGGTGGTTCGACCATTCTCATGTGCTGAGGCTTAACGGTCTGCTGGAGGCTGGCAATGTGAGTGGTGAGGTTCTGCAGAGCCTCACATATAGCCTTGTTGCTTTGATCAACTTTATCCATTAATGTGTCTCGTTTGACCGCTCCACCTTGCTTGTTCTTACTGTCTGATGTGTGCATACTGCTTTCTTTTTCCACCTCTTGATCTTCCCCACTTACTGCTGCAACTTTGATCATCTTTGCTCTTGATGCAGCTGACAGCTTATTCTTTCTTTCCATTTCCAGACTGTATGCCGCAGTCATTTTTTCCAGAAGAACCTCATCTGTGATTTTAGGATTTTGCAGGTATAGCTTCACATCAGCTCGGATGGTGTCATCATGGAGGCCAGTGAGTACTGTCTGGAGAAACTGATTTTGGATGAGCTCCGAACTGTACTTTAAACCAGACTTAACTCTCTCTGAAGCAAGAACAAGTTGTTGTCTCAAATCCATTGCTCGCATCAAAAACTGGATTGGAGTTTCTTTTGGCTCCTTCATCATATCCCCTCTTCAATGCCCTCTGGATTTGTCTTTCCAAGCTAGTGCATGTTAATTTGTCCTTTTGGTTTGGTTCTCCAATTTGTCCCATTATTTTCAGATCCCGTCGGTACAGTGGGTGTACAAAAGGGACACTTTGAGTGGCGACAGGGGTGACTCGTGTAGCATTCAGATGAGAAACACTTTCTCTCTGCTCGTCTGAATTACTGGGTGCTATCACATTTTCAGCCACAGGGTGGTGCTCTTGTACCACTTGTTGAGGCAACGGGGCATTACTTTCGCATCTCTTTTGCTTCACTTCATAAATTTTGTCATCTAATTCCAACAACAGAGACATTCCTTCATCTTCTCGTGCAGTAACATCCTCTCCCTCTAAGTACTGGAGAATACGCCGCCTCAGTTTACGAGGTAAGTCTTTTTCACTTTCATCCACGGCTAAACTGAGGGCAGCACAAATCTCATTCAAATCCGGTGCTAGCAGTGTAAGTAACTTTTCCTCTGTCTCCTCAAGAAGTTGCTCCCAATCAGGAGACATCTGCTGTACTTTAGACATGACGAAAAACTTTTACCTTCACTGCCTTTTCTTGGAGGGATGGCACTGCCGTATGAGTTCAGGTGGGGGGGTAGTGAGCGAGGCTAGTCACATGTAGCTCATCCTTCTTTGCGGTATAAACTCCAAACCGGGCGGAAACACCAAGATTATGTTGCACCCTCAGAGAGACATGACTCCGTTCTCCTTTTTCTTGCAACTTTATTCTCCTCAGTTCAGGTTTGGAGTTTACAGGCAGAATAGCGTATCATCAGCAAAACATCGCTCCCTCACGTCTCAGACACTGTTTTTTTTTTTCTGCGCTTACTGATGACATCACACATCTGAACTCTGACCTCCTGGAGCCAGTAAACTACAAAAATTAACTAGAAATGTGTCCAAAAACAAAACACAATTAAATAAGAATGGTCTTTAAAGATTTTCCCCACAATTCAGAAAAATTGAAGTTTTATAAGTACTTTTAGAGCGCAACATATGCATTGATGTGATGTTAATTTGTTGATCGCTTTGCATTATTTGTGCTTCTGCCTGCATTTCTCTCACTTTACCACCTTCAGGATGAGAGTCTGGCGTATCAGAGCCAGCTCGACACTCTGCAAGCAGAAATCCTGAAGCACAGAGAGGAGCTTCGCAGTCTGCAGGTCGTGAATACTGACAGCCAGCTCTCCAAAGAAGCTGCTAAGGTGACCTGTAATTTCCTTTGCTGTGACTTCAGATTAAGAAACACTCAGCATCGCTCACATTATCCAGCTGATTTGCCAGAGTCATAAATGAAGGAGTCACTGTATCTCACAACTCGCCACCATCAGCCTACATCTTCTTCTGCTTCGCAGGCTGAGTTGCAGCAGCAGGAGGAGCTGCTTCACAAGGAGTGTAAGGAGAGGGACCAAGTGATAGCAAGCTACAGGAAAAAGGTTGATGAGCACAAGGCCCAGGCTGCAAAAGTTGAGAGAAGGGTGAGAGACATTTAATGTACTCAGTTTTTGTAGATGAATGTTGAGTAACAAATAAAAGAGCAAAGATATAAAGAAGTACCTTCCTGCTCACTCCAGCACAGCAGGCCAATCACATTGATGTTAGTGACACAGATGTTTGGTGACATCATCAGTCTCTCCAATGGTAGAACGATGTGAGGTGAGGGCAAAGACAGACTTCTCTTGTCCACATCTTTGTCTTTCCTGTCCCCCAGTCATGTCTGTACCGATTGTAATAACTTAAGAGTAAAAAAAGTAATAAAAATAAACAAATAACAAAGATCAATCAAGTGGACCAGCATGGCAAAGCCGTAATGATCCACTTGGGAAAATAAATGTGTCGGGCATTTTTCTTGGTAATAATTGTGATTGCTACAGTGCTGAACGGAAAAACGTGGAATGCCCGCTCTGGGTCAGGGACGAGTTCCTGCCCCAAGTGGAGGAGTAAAGTGAAACCAGGTCCCTGACATGTGCAGTGGTTGCTGTTGCATCGTGCAGGTACAGCGAGCAGCTGTGCAGCTGGATGAACTAAGCAGTGAGGTCCAGCACAGCACCACCAGGATGCTGGCTGAAGAGGAGAAAGACATTTCGACTGCTGAGGAGGCCTTCAGACGCATCAAAGAGGCCACAGGGATCACCGATATACAGGTGCAAAGGTTTCCGCTCATTCTGCTACACACAGCGTGCTTCCTGATATGCGTTTTCCTTTCATGCATTTTGTGTTTGTAGGAATTAGAGGAGCACTTTACTTCTCAGAAGGAGACACGTCGACATCTGGAGAGGCGGCGGGAGGAGAACGAGGAGGTCCTGCTGCAGCTGAAGGAGCAGAAGGAGCTTCTGGAGCAACAGTCTGAAGAGATTAAATATTCTGGGGAGGCTAAACTCTCCAGGTCAGACACATATTTAACTCTGTCATGCAGCAGCTGTCACAGTGTTTGTGAATCACATGGACTCTCTGTTGGTGTGAATGGGACTCAGAGGATCACACGAGTGTCTAATTCTTATTCTGAAGCCTCTGCTCTTTCTGTGTGCTTTTTCTAGCCACCAGCAGATGCTGCAGGAGCGTGAGCAGCAGCTGCAGGCTGAGCAGCAGAGGTGCGATGAAGCCGAAGAGCGACTGGATCGGCTTGTGAAAACCCTCGGTCCCGTCCGTCACGGAGTTGAGCACCTGGCAGACCATCTTCAGCACATCTCACTGGTACAAACAACCATAGTCTATTAGGATTCCTGATGTTGATGAGGTCTTCAACGTAAACTTCTCCATTTACTGGGGCAACATTGATTGAACATAGAAACGGATTCTTACAGGTGTGCTGTGTGTTGTCACCATATAGAGAAGGTAAAAATGTCACATCTGACCTGTCCTTGAAGGTCAAGAGATAAAGTGATACTAATGCTATGGCCACTGATTGTATTGACAACAATGATATATAGGGATATCACATTATAGTTTGCATTTGACCTGTGACCTCACTTTTACCTTTCACATTAGCCTGTCTCTCATGTTGAAATATCTTTAAAGGATGTGTTGTCAGGAGAGTGAGCTGCCGAGTTAGTTCGAAGTATACCGTAGTATATTATTAAATACTAAGCTCAAGTCATTCATGTCCCCTTATTTACAAATCAGTTTGTATCATCATTACCTGCTCCCTATATAATGCGTGTGTAATCAAGGTAAACCTCCATCTCAAGGTACGTTTTTTAAGAGTGTTACCTTCAAAGGAAATGCCCCCCAGAGAGAGAACTGCCCTGCTGGAGCTCCACAGTCTTCATGTGCTTTTGTTCCTTTTTTCACGCATCATCTCCCAGGATGAGCACACAGTTCCCAACATGCATCCAGACTCAGAGGACTTTGTGGTGCTGAAGCTGATGGCCCAGTGTGAGCAGAAATTGGAGTCCCTGCAGAAAGAGCTTGAGGGGATGGATGTGGCAGCTATAATGAAGGAGATGGAAGAAAAGGAGGTAAGACAAAAGCCTACAAACTCAAAACTTGAAATGGATCATCTGAGTCTGAAACAACATGTTTGACATTTGGAAATTCAGTCAAGGCTTTTGTTTAAGTTTGTCCATGGGCTCCCCATTAAGAGAAAGGCAGTAAAACATGTGTGTAGATGATCATTAACACTCAGCAACACCTTCTCTGTTTGAGAATATAACACAGAGCATACAAACACACAGTCTGCCAATGACACTGATTAACACTAAGCCTAACCCTTCCTGTTTTTTCTGCTATGAGTTCTACGTCAGGATTGAGGGGAAACACAGCACCCAAGTCAAGCCACCTGAGGATCAAGCAGAAGATCCCTACAGTGATGGTAATTTGGTGTTCTTCTACACACTACCAGCTACGACTAAAGACTAAATTACATTGAAATTGCTGATTACTTAATTGTGTTCCAGAGGACAAGAGTGACAAGGACTGGGCTCACGTCATCTCTCGTGAGGCACTGAAGCGTCAATCTCAGCTAATCGTCGACTCCAACTCAAAAAGAAAGGCCCAGAAGAAGAGGAAGGGCAAGTTTTAATCCGACGGCATCTCCAAACTCTCCCACAATAAAGCAGTGATGTGTAAAACGGGATGATTTTAAGCCGAGTGAACAGACTGTGATTTGTCATTTGTTAGGGCCGAGAGGGCCAGGCTGTGGGTGTGGACTCAAATGCAGACACAGAGGGAGGCAAAACGGGCGTGAACACAGTGCTTTATTTACAGTGCCTAGTGAACTTACAAAGCAGGAAACTATGAATGCTATGAACGGAGAATGCTATGAACTGTGAACTGTGAGGCCAAACTGTGAACATGAAACTCTGAGTGCTATGACTAGGTGCTAGATTTCACGGATGGATCCTGGGAATGCAAAAAAGGGGCAGCGGCTTGGATGGAGGTACGCAGTCACTATAATAAGAGGAGACAAGTAGTCAGTGGCAATCTAGTGAATCACAGCTGAACAATTAGACTATGGTGGTTAGGGCTTACACGTTGCAGGTTAAAGTGTCATGCGAAGAGGAGGTGTCCAAGGGGTTCCGGGTGAGGAGTGTCCAGAGAGGATCCAGAATATGCTTGGAGTGAGGGGCTTGGCAGGGAGGCAGGCAGGTGTTGTCCGATGATGGAAAGGAAGCAACCAGATGACAGAACCAGCGTCCAGGCAGAGATGTGAGTAGTTTAGGTTGGAAAACGCGACTGCCAGGTGGGTCTTATGACAAAGAAAACACGGTGAGGAGAAACGCAGTAGTTAAGGGCTTGGCAGCCTAGCACTAACATGAGTTAGCAGAAGATCTGGCAGAGGTCTGTTGTGAATGCTGGTCTTATATGCTGGTGACTTGATTGGAACCAGGTGTGGAAGCTGATTGGAGTCTCTGCCTGAAGGTGGAGCCCAGCGGAGTGGAAAAACCCCGTACTCACCCGGACCAAGACACCATTGCTATCAAGTTTCTCCTCTTAGCTGCTGCTATAAGGATATGTAGTAAACAACAAATGAAGACTTAAGTTTTAACAGTCTTACATGACTGTCATGAATTGATACCTTATGTCTGTACTTGTTGTGTAAGTAGGTTTCATTTAATAATAATAATAATGGATTGGATTTATACAGCGCTTTTCAAGGCACCCAAAGCGCTTTACAATGCCACTATTCATTCACTCTCACATTCAAACACTGGTGGAGGCAGCTACGGTTGTAGCCACAGCTGCCCTGGGGCAGACTGACAGAAGCGAGGCTGCCATATCGCGCCATCGGCCCCTCTGGCCAACACCAGTAGGGTGAAGTGTCTTGCCCAAGGACACAACGACCAGGACAGAGAGCCCGGGGATCGAACCGGCAACCTTCCGGTTACAGATACGCTTCCCAACCCCCTGAGCCACGGTCGCCCTCGGCAACAGTCAGCTGTCAACACTTTACTCCACATCATTTTTGGTTGTTTTACTCATATTTCACTCTCTGCCTGTCTCCACAGAATACACTATACAGGAAAGAGGGTGCTCTAAATAGGTCTTGCAGACTCAAATATATGCATCCACTGTACAGGCAATTTTGTTGAGCACTACATGCATGCTATATGGTGTTGTGTGCCTGTGCAGAGGTTTTGGCAGAGGATTTCTTTTTTTTTGTGTGTCCCGTTTGGATCTTCAGCCATCAGAATTGTTGTCTGAAGGCCAAGAAAGATGCCAAACAGTTTACAGTTTACTTCACCAAGTGGATCATCATGGCCTTGCCATATTGGTCCATTTGATTGACCTTTATTATTATTATGTATTTATTTTATTTTATTTTTGGTTGTTACAGACGGGATAGACTAGTGCATAGGTGTCAAACTAATTACATTTGGCCCGCCATACCAAATTACTTTTAGAGCTGGCCTACTGGTATTATACAGCTAATATATATATATTGTTTAGTATTAAGCTTTGCTTGTTCCATATTCAGTTTTTCAGCAAAACGTATTTGAGTCCATAAGAATAGAATAGAATAGAATTCAACTTTATTGTCATTGCACATGCACAGGTACAGGGCAACGAAATGCAGTTTGCATCCATCCAGAAGTGCTTTAGTGATATAGATATATTACAATATATATTAGCAAGAAAAGATTCATTCTTATATCTGAAGGAATAAATATATTTCAATAAATATTAACGTTAGCCCACGACTTTGTTCCAGTTTTGAATTTTGGCCCACTGTGTATTTGAGTTTGACACCCCTGGACTAGGGGATAGGACAGGGAGAAAGAAAGAATGAAAGAAAGAGGGAGAGAAAGAAAAACACAGGGGAGAAGAGATAGTGAGAAAGGGGGAAGAAAGAAAAATCCCCCCTTCCGGGGGGCGCCCGGAGGGAGCCCAGAGGGATTGATCAAATGTGGTGGCAGATGCTGTATCAAGACTAATGTGATCTATTAGGTGGTTTTTATATTGGTTAGAATTAAGATTATTTTTTATTTTTCCAGTTAATGAGGACCATTTTCTTGGCAATGCATAGGGCCGTAAAAACAACGTGGGCTGTGTTTATTTCTGCAGTGACCTCATCCAAGCTGCCCAGCAAGCACACTAAAGGGGAGGCTGGAATGTTACATTTCAGACACTTTGATAAGTCTTCACATATCTCGCCCCAAAACCTCTGAACTGGTGGACAGAACCAAAGAGCGTGGATGTAATTGTCCGGTGTATTTGCTTGACAGTGTGAGCAGTTGTTAGAAAACAGCCCATCTGGAACATCCTATTACCTGTATAGTGGGCTCTATGTAATATTTTGTATTGTATTAATCGCAAACTGGGATTTCTGATACATTGAAAGGTTTGCAAGCATATCTGATACCAAAAGTTTTGGTCTAAGCTGATCCATAAATCCGCTTCCCATTTTGCAATAGGAAGGGATATTGATTCATCTATTTTAGAAAGTGTTCTGTATGTTTTAGACAATAATTTGGGGGTTTTAGAGTAAAGAATTGTACCACACTTGGTGGTGTTTGTAATTCAGCTTGACTGGGCTTAAATTTATTTTTTACTATGGATTTAATCTTTTGATATTCTAAAAATCTTTTCTTGTTGATCCCATATTGTGTAATTAGTCTGTCAAACGAAATAAAGTCTGTTCCTTCTGATATATGTTCCAAGTATTTAATTCCTTTATAACTCCAATCTGGCAAGTTGATCATATTATTGTTTTGTAAGATGTCCGAATTGTTCAAGATAGGTGTACGTTTGCATGGGATTAATGAAGACTCTGTTATTTTTAGAAACTCCCACCATGCTGTCAGAGAAGAGCTGATGTTGATGCTTTTAAAGCATTCATGTCGTTGGATGTTTGAGCTGATAAATGGTCCGAAATTTCTAGATTATTACACAGTGCCTGTTCTACATCTAGCCAAGGTTCATCTAAGAAGGTATGTTTTAACCATCTAGAGATAAACTGAAGCCTGTTGGATGAAAAGTAGTGATTAAAGTTTGGCAGATCTAGTCCTCCTTTATCTTTGGTCCTTTGTAATGTTTTTAAGCTTATACTTAGGGGTTTATCTTTCCAAAGGAATTTAGAAATATACGAGTCTAGAGATCTAAACCAATCTTATGATGACTTACTTGGGATCATTGAAAATAAATAGTTTATCTTTGGTAAGACCATCATTTTTATAGCGGAAATCCGTCCCATGAGTGATATGGGTAGACATTTCCATCTAGCCAGATCGCCGCCTACTGTCTTTAAAAGTGGGATATGGTTTAATGTAGTTAAATCTGCAAGCTTAGGAAAAATATTGATACCTAAATATTTTATATTTCCAGATTGCAGTCAGGTAGATGAAGAATTATGGAAGGAGCAATTAATTGGAAGAGCTGTAGATTTTGACCAGTTAATTGAATAATCTTAGACTCTTGAGAAAGAGTTTATCAATTCAATCACAGAGATATTGGTTTGTGAATTTGGAGAAAAAGTTACACGTCATCCGGATAAAGGCTGATTTTATATTCTACATTCTTGCATTTTATGCCCTTAATTACTGAATTCTGTCTAAATGCTGCTGCTAGTGGTTCAATAAAAATTGCAAACAGTGAAGGGGAGAGTGGGCATCCCTGCCTGGTGCCCCTCAGGAGACAGAAGCTGGAGGATGTTTGGTCATTTGTTCTGACACAAGCTGTTGGGGAATTATATAATATTTTTAACCAGTTAATGAAAGAGGATCCAAAACCAAATTTGTGTAAAGTTGCAAATAGAAATTTCCAGTTAACTCTGTCAAATGCTTTTTCTTGCCCACAACTGGTCATGGCAGATGGCCGCCCCTCTCTGAGCTTGGTCCGGCTGAAGGTTTCTTTCTGTTGAAAAGGTTTTCCTTCCCACAGTAGCCAAAGCGCTCGCTCCTAGGCTTCAAATCTGTTGTTTTTTTTCTTTGTTTTCTTTATATTATCATATGGAATTTACCTTAAAACATAAGGCAAGGCAAATATATTTGTATAGCACAATTCAACAAAAAGGTGATTCAAAGTGCTTTACAGAGACATTAGAAACAAAAACAAATAAAAAGCATGATTTAAAATTGATTAAAACAAGCAAACAAACAAACGAATTAACAAACTAACAAACAAACAAAGAAAACCGTATATAAAATAAAAATCAAAACCGATAAAATCAGTAGTTAAATGTAAGTTTTGAAATTTAAGCTTAAGTGTGGATTTGGTGCTTTATTCAAATGCAGCTGAGAACAGGTGAGTCTTCAACCTGGATTTAAATAAACTGAGTGTTTCAGCTGATCTGAGGCTTTCTGGGAGTTTGTTCCAGATATAAGGAGCATAAAAGCTGAATGCAGCTTCTCCGTCTCTGGTTCTGACTCTGGGAACTGATAAAAGACCGGATCCAGATGACCTGAGGGATCTGGAAGGTTCATACTGGGTCAGGAGGTCACTGATGTATTTTGGTCCTAAACCATTCAGAGCTTTATAGACCAGCATCAGGACTTTAAAGTCTATCTTCTGACGGACAGGCATCCAGTGTAAAGACCTCAGAGCTGGACTGATGTGGTCCACTTTTTTGTTCTTAGTGAGGACTCGAGCAGCAGAGTTCTGAATGAGCTGTAGTTGTCTGACTGATTTTTTAGGTAGACCTGTAAAGATGCTGTTACAGTAATCAAGCCTACTAAAGATGAATGCATGGACTAGTTTTTCCAGGTCCTGTTGAGACATCAGATCTTTGATCACAGTGGTGTTTCTGAGTAGCTTATTTGCTTAGCAATTTAATTAACAACTTTTAAATACATTCTTTTTTTCTTTTCTTTTTTTCTTTTTTTCTTTGCCTGTCCCGTTTGGCTCTTTTGCCATCAGAATTGTTGTCTAAAGGCAAAGAAAGATGCCCAACGGATTTACTTTACCAAATTGACCTTGCCGTAATGGTCCATTTGATTCACCTTTTATTGTTCATTTTATTTTCACTTACTGAATACGGGACAGACTTGACTGGGGGAAAGAAGGGGAGAAAGAAAGAGGGAAAGAGAAACAGTTGAGAAGAGGGACGGGGGAGAAGGGCAAAAGACAAAAACCAACAGAATGAGCAGAAAAAAAAGAAGAAAAAAAATGCATCCATCAATCACCTGGATCACCTGCTGAGAAAGAAAAAAGAAAACAAGCAGAAGAGAACAAGAGTAATAGAATAAACAACATCACAATGATATATGGGAATATGACAGTAAATACTAAATATTAAACATTATTGTGCAGCACATAAGATCAACAGAACACAGTGTGCTTTGAGGTAGGAGCCAAAAAGGGTGTAGTTTGTGGGTGTGATCACCCGTGTGTACACCTGTGAGCATGGACACGCTTGGTTTTTTTTTTTTAAAAGGTTCCTTCATGTAATGATCTGCTAGAGGGTGTGGGGGGGCCACAGCCCCATCCTCCAGGGCATGAAGCAGGTATGGAGGAGATCAAAACTCCAGACATCCAGAGGCCCCCAGAACACAAGAGACCAAGGAAGACCAACAGAGGGGCAGCCGCGCCACTGTCCCAGAAAGAGCTGAGGAGAGTCCCAGATGAGGGCTCACTCAGCAGCCGCGGAGCAGAAGCCAGGGGGGGTTGCAGTGACGCGCCCGTGAGCTCTGCCGGCAGCCAGCTGTGCCTGAGTGACCGAGCCCCAGGCCGAGAGGCCGGGGGCACCCCACCTCCGAAGTGGCCCGAGTGAGCCCCAGGCTCCAGGCCCCGATATGCGGCCGCCAAGGAGTGAGCCGGTGTGTACCTGGACGCCCATCCCCGGACACAAAGAACCACCAACGCACCGATGTCTGAGGGAGTCCGCCACTGGCAGGGGAAGTGGTGGTAGGGGGAGATAGGCCTCCAAACCTTGGAGGGCCTAAGATGTCCCCAGAGAGGTGGCGTCTGACACCCAACCTGACATATAGACACAGACATACAGGCACACACAGACACAAACATCCATTCCCACCCTCATGCTCTCATATACACTTACTCCACACTCAACCAACGTGGAGACAGACATAAAGAGACGCTGTACACACGATCACACTCCCCAAGCGTACTCTAAGCCCCGGGTCTAGGTACCCTTGCCCCTGGAGGGGGGAACTGCACCCAGACCCAGGTGGTGTTACCCTTTTCCCTGCGGTGGGGGGAGGCAGACCGCCCCGACTCCGCAGCAGCAGGAAGGCTCCACACTCCAGACCGCAGTCTGACGGCCAACTCCTCCTAGCCCCCCCGCTCCAGCAGGTCGCAGAGAATGGGGGTGAGAGAAGACTCCAAACCTCCCTCCACCCGCTCATTTTAGTGTTGATGCATGTGTGTTCTAAGGTGCATTTAAAACCCAGGAGGGCATGGAGCTACCTGCCAGAGAGCAGCAGGTAAGCGCATGGTCCCTCCTGCTAGCCCTCAATGTCTACGTGTATTTAACATTGAGAGGTGGGCAACGACGCCAGGGGTGGGGTGTACACCCTGATGGTACTTTGGATTCCGTGTATCGTGCCCACCCCCAAGATCCTATATGTATGTGTAATGAGAGTGTGAGTAATGTGAATGTCTAAGTTGTGGGATAAAATTGAGGCAGAGGCAGCCAGAAGGGGACGGGGGGGGTGGCCTCCTCTGCACCCTGGTGACATGTGTGGGTGGTTGTGGTGGAGCGGGAAGAGGGAGGCAGCTGGAGATGGGGAGGGAAGGAAGGGAGGGGCAAGTGACCCCTCCCTGGGGCCAGCTCCCCCGCTGACCCCAGTAGGCACCCCCATACTCCGCGACCCGCCAGGGAAAGGGGGCCCAGGCCCATCCAGACCGGGGCCCAGCGCAGCAGCGCCTCCCGGCCCCACAGAGCCCGGGACAGTCCACCCAACCCCACCACGGAGAAAACTGCACCCACCCCACCATCCACTCTTCTTCCAGACTACATAAGACAATAAACACCCAGGCTGAGATCTTCCTCCACCTCTCCTGTATCTCCCCCTCCTGCAGAGGCAGCTCCTGAGGAGAGGAAAGCTCCTGCAAGATGTGACAATCTCCCCCACCAGTTGAAGAGCCCCCCAGGTGGCTCGATGCACCGGTGGCACCCTGCTCCAGGGCTGGGCCCCCATGCACCCACCCGCCCACAACCCCGGCAACACACCAACCAGGACCCGAGCCCCCGAGGCCCGGCCCGGGCCCCAGCCCAGAGACGGAGCGCCCCCAGAACCTCACGCCCATCCCGGACCCACCCAGGGGCAGCCAGGCTACCAGGTCAGTAACCCACGTCCGTCAGCACAGACCCTCCCCTAGCCCCGCTGCACGCAGCCGCGAGGAAACAGTCACCTGAAAGCCAACAGAGCCCCTAACCGGACATGACCGCTACCCCGGGTTGAGCCCCCCAAGGAAGATGCCTCCGGGGAACCCCCTGACGCCCTAAGCCTGTCCCTACCCCCACACCAACCACAACAGTGAAGGCGGGACCAAACTATGACCCCCCACCCCCACTAGGTGATGGAGCTGATCAAAGGAGCCCAGAGCAATTGATCTGATGTGGTGGCAGAGGCTGTATCAAGACTAATGTAATCTAATAGATAATTTCTATATTGGTTAGAATTAAGATTATTTTTATTTTTCCAGTTCATGAGGACAGTTTTCTTGGCTATGCATAGGGCAGTGAAAACCATATGGGCGATATTCTTTTCTGAAGTGACATTATCTAAGCTGCCCAACAAACACACTAAGGGGGAAGTTGGAATGTTACATTTCAGACACTTCGATAAGTCTTCACATATCTCGCGCCAAAACTTCTGAACTGGTGGACAGAACCAAAGAGCGTGGATATAATTGTCCGGTGAATTGGTTTGGCAGTGTGAGCAGTTGTTGGTAGACGTAAAGCCCATCTTGAACATCCGATGACCTGTATAGTGCACTCTATGTAATATTTTGCATTGAATTAATTGAAGACTGGGATTTCTAATTAGATGAAAGGTTTTTAAGCAAATCTGAGACCAGAAGTTTAGGTCTAAGTTAACTGATAAATCCGCTTCCCATTTTGCAATAGGAAGTGATATTGATTCATCTGTTTTAGAAAGCATTCTGTATATTTTGGATAGTAATTTGGGGGTTTTAAGAGTAAGAAATTGAACCACACTTGGTGGTGTTTGTAGTTCAACTTGACCCGGTTTAAATTTCTTTTTTACTATGGATTTAATTTGTTGATATTCTAAAAATCTTTTCTTGTTGATCCCATATTGTGTAACTAGTCCGTCAAATGAAATAAATTCTGTTCACTTCGCTCTCGCTCTGCAGGCCTACTTGTTGTTCCTAGAGTATTTAAAAGTAGAATGGGAGGCAGAGCCTTCAGTTTTCAGGCCCCTCTTCTGTGGAACCAGCTTCCAGTTTGGATTCAGGAGACAAACACTATCTCTACTTTTAAGATTAGGCTTAAAACTTTCCTTTTTGCTAAAGCATATAGTTAGGGCTGGATCAGGTGACCCTGAATCCTCCCTTAGTTATGCTGCAATAGACATAGGCTGCCGGGGGATTCCCATGATGCATTGAGTTTTTCCTTCCAGTCACCTTTCTCACTCACTATGTATTAACAGACCTCTCTGCATTGAATCATATCTGTTATTAACCTCTGTCTCTCTTCCACAGCATGTCTTTTATCCTGTCTTCCTTCTCTCACCCCAACCGGTCGCAGCAGATGGCCGCCCCTCCCTGAGCCTGGTTCTGCCGGAGGTTTCTTCCTGTTAAAAGGGAGTTTTTCCTTCCCACTGTTGCCAAAGTGCTTGCTCATAGGGGGTCATATGATTGTTGGGTTTTTCTCTGTATCTATGAAGCGCCTTGAGGCGACTTATGTTGTGATTTGGCGCTATATAAGTAAAATTGAATTGAATTGAATTGATCCTTGATATATTCTTGAGGTGATAGTAAGCTGATTTTGTTATAGTCTTAATGTGTTTTTCTAAGTTTAGGTCTGCATCCATCACTACACCCAAATTTCTCGCCTGGTTTGTGGTTTTTAGGTGTATAGATTGAAGTTCTCTGGTGACCTGTAATCGTTTTTCTTTGGCACCAAAGACTATTACCTCAGTTTTGTTTTTGTTTAGCTGGAGAAAATTGTGGCACAACCAGTCATTAATTTCCTCAATGCATTTACCAAGAGCCTGTACAGGGCCTCGGTCTCCTGGTGACATTGTGATATATATTTGTGTGTCATCTGCATAGCTGTGGTAGTTTATTTTGTTGTTCTTTATAATCTGTGCCAGTGGGAGCATGTAAATGTTAAACAGAAGGGATCCCAAGATGGAACCTTGGGGAACTCCACATGTGATACTTGTCTGCTCAGATGTGAAGTTACCTATTGATACAAAGTATTTCCTGTTTTCTAAGTATGTTTTGAACCAGTTTAGTACAGTTCCTGAAAGACCTGCCCAGTTCTCCAGTCATTTGAGTAATATGTTGTGGTCAACTGTATCAAATGCTGCACTGAGATCCAGTAAAACTAAGACTGACATTTTTCCACTGTCTGTATTCAGACATATGTCATTGAACACTTTGGTCAGAGCGGTTTCAGTGCTGTGGTTCTGTCTAAAACCTGACTGGAAGGCATCATAGCAGTTATTCTGTTTTAAGAAGTAATTGAGCTGTTGAGAAACTGCTTTTTGTTTTGTGATCCTGTTTTCTCCTGTTTATGTATTGTTAGGTAGGTTATGGTTATTTGTTGTATATTTTGTTTTCTTTGGAGTTGGGCAAGTTCCTTTTATTTTCGTATTAGGGATGTTTTGCTTGTTATGTTGGCCTTGGCTCTCCCTGAAGCTGATTGTCAGTCTGAACTCAACCTTTACAGCTGAAGATAAACCTTTTAAAAGCTACCATCTTGACTCCTTCACTATTTTAACTTTATGTTAGCCCCTTCTATAGCCAAGGGACATAACATCAGCCATCCAGGAGGGGCTCAGATTAGAGCCGCTGCTTTTTCATATCGAAAGGAGCCAGTTGAGGTGGTTCAGGGATGCCATAACAGGGATGCCTTCTGGGTAGGTATTCTGGGTTTGTCCCACTGGGGCAGACCCAGGACACGCTGGAGAGATTAGATCTCTCCAGCGTGTCCTGGGAACGCCTTGGTGTTTCCTGGACAAACTGGAGGGGGTTGCCGGGGAGAGGGAGGTCTGGACTTCTCTGCTTAGGCTGCTGCCCCTGCGACCTGACCCCGGATAAGTGGAATAACATGGAAGGACATTTGAAATGCGTGCAGAAAAATTTACTATTTGCCTTCAGACTTGTGTACACTTCAGGGCCCTGTGCTTCGTACGTCGCTTACTACATCCAAGATCAAATGAAACATCCAAGACCAAATCATCGCGCTAACTCTGAGCTCGCTATTCCGGTTCCCCGAACACACCTGTTGTTGACGATTAGTATAGCTGGATGAAGTAATGTGAGATCACTGGGTGGCCCAACAGGGGCTGCGCATCGATAGTAGAAACATTGATCGGCAACCCTTTGATTGGTCGGCGAAAATGTCGAAGGAGCGCGCTCGGTATTTTTCGGCAGCAGAGCAAGAACTCTTGAGTGAGGGATTTCAGGAGTTTCAGAGTTTAATTAAAACGCAAGGGAACACTGCAAAGGCTGCAAAAGCAAGGAGAGAGGGCTGGCAGAAAGTTGCTGACAAATCAAACTCGTAAGTAATTCAATAATAACAATAATAATGGAGTGGATTTATATAGCGCTTTTCAAGGCACCCAAAGCACTTTACAATGCCACTATTCATTCACTCTCACATTCACACACTGGTGGAGGCAGCTACGGTTGTAGCCACAGCTGCCCTGGGGCAGACTGACAGAAGCCAGGCTGCCATATTGCGCCATCGGGCCAACACCAGTAGGCGGTAGGGTAGATTTATCATATCACACCATATTATCCAATATTATATTACATTATATTATATTATAATATGTTATATTATATCCCCTTTCACATTAGAGCCACAACAGGACCCACTAGAACATGGGAACAAGTAAAAGTGAAATATAAGAATATTCTACAGAATGGTAATATTTATCACTTATATTGCTTGTCGTCTCTTGGAAAGAGACCCTGGAATACTCTGTTTGTTTGTTCATAACAGCAACCAAGAAAAGGGCAGAGCAAAAAAAGACAGGTGGTGGTCCTGCACCCCCTCGTCAACAAGTTGGTTAAGTGAATAATACCCTCACGGGAAAATCGATAGCTCTCTATGAGCACACTGTCGCGCTGAGCTAAAGGATCCTGTCTGTCCCGCAATATACGCTGAATTCTGAGGACTCTCCTTATCAATCTTGCACCTTCCGCAATGGGTTGCTCGCGTAAACGGACAGGATATGACTGCGACAGACTTCCCAAATCCACCTTCGCTTTTATAGCCGTGGTCTCTCATCTTGATTACATGAAGTAATTTGCAATTACTACTCTGAAATATGAATTACATCTGTAATAATCACATACATGTAATAGAATGTTAATAGTACATTTCCCTTTTTTAGGGAATGACCTGTATGTATCTGTGTGAAATCAATAAAAGGATCAAGTGCTGCATTATCTTTGGTTACAGTGATGTTATTTATTTATGGTGAAACAGTGGTGGAATATCGCTGTTGCTTTCGTATGAATGACGCGGGCATACCTGCGTGGCCGCGATCTAATCCTGTTTACATAAAGTAAACCTGCTCCCCAGCAGGTTTACGCTTACGGCTCTGTTGCTATGACAGCAAGTCCCGGATGGGCTTCGGGGAACCGAACGATCCAGGATCACGCGAAATCGTAAACAATCTAATCCAGCTAACTCACTTAGCGCGGTACGAAGCACAGGCCCCAGACCTTTAGAAGAGGACAATAAACCTAATCATAGAGATCAGGTATACCAAATGGTTTGTTTCCCTGTGAAATTTCTGGTTAAATTTGGAAAGATAAACATTCTGGCTAGAAATGGAAAGAGATTCAAACTAAAAATATATAAGAAATATTCCAGGGAGTGTAAAAGACTCATGGAGGGACTGAGATCTAAAAAAAGCAGCACTCCACTGTGACCACTCTCTTGAAGAGCGCCTCAAGGCGCCTCGTTGTGTGCCTCAACTTTCGGTCTTTTATCACAAGCTAATCTGCCATTTTTTTTTCTTGGTTAGGTTTAGGGATTAGAGATCTGTATGGTATGCTAGCTCCCTACTGCCTCCCAGAAAACGGAAGAAGAGCAGAATATTTTCTTTTCTCTCACGGTTAGCTTACTGCCTTAGCTGCCCAAGTGATGTCAGCCCTTTTTAGCCATAGCCAGTGACTGGTCCTCTCAGCAGTGTTAGCTAGTTCTCTTAGAGCCTGCCATTGCGCCTGTCCTCTGATCCCAATCTCTCTAAGCAGTTTTGCTGTTGTACTGGCAACAAAGCCCCTGCACCCACTTCCACCTGGTTGTGGAGGCTGGAGCCGCTATGGTTAAGGTGAATGTGGCGCTGGAAGCAGCCACCGGTTGCAGCAAGGAAAATGCAGCACGTGTCTGCTGCATGTGGTCAGGTCGTTATATCACAGCACACTGTATGAATTTGCAAAGAGCACCCAAAATGCAGACAAAGAATGTGGAAGAAAACGTGAATATTAACAAAAACATTAACCTACAGGGAGTGCAGAATTATTAGGCAAGTTGTATTTTTGAGGAATAATTTTATTATTGAACAACAACCATGTTCTCAATGAACCCAAAAAACTCATTAATATCAAAGCTGAATGTTTTTGGAAGTAGTTTTTAGTTTGTTTTTAGTTTTAGCTATTTTAGGGGGATATCTGTGTGTGCAGGTGACTATTACTGTGCATAATTATTAGGCAACTTAACAAAAAACAAATATATACCCATTTCTTTTTTTTCTTTTTTTTCTTTTTTTTTCGTGATGTCAGCAGCATGTGACATCACGTGATGGCGGAGCTTCAGTTCATCCTTTTTTTTTTTTTTTTTTTTTTTTTAATAGGACAGGGGGAAAGAATGAAAGAAAGAGGGGGAGAGGAAGAAAGAAAACCAAAGGGGAGAAGAGACGGTGAGAAGGGGGGGAAGAGAGAAAAAAAAAAAAAACAAAAAAAAAAAACCTCCTGGGTCACCTGTATGGAGAGAAAGAAAAACAAAAAAACAGGGGAGACAGCAAACAACAAAGAGCAACATAATAATAATAAAAAAAAAAGCACCATCACAATAAACTAGCTAGTCATAGATATCAATAGTTACTAAATAATAAACGATATTGTGCAGCACGCAAGATAGACAGCGCACAGTGTGCTTTGAGGCAGCAGCCAAGAAAGCTGTAGTCCGCATCTGTGAATACCCGTGTGTACACCTGTGTGCATACCTGTGTGGATCAGCATGCTTGCATTCCAAAGGTTTCTCCATGTAATGATCTGCTAGAGAGTGTGGGGAGCCACAGCCCTGTCCTCTATGGTATCAAGCAGGTATGGAGGAGATCAAAACTCCAGACATCCAGAGGCACCCAGAACACAAGAGACCAAGGAAGACCAACAGAGGGGCAGCCGTGCCACTGTCCCAGTAAGAGCTAAGGAGAGTCCCAGATGAGGGCTCACTCAGCAGCCGCGGAGCAGAAGCCAGGGGGGGTTGCAGTGACGCGCCCGTGAGCTCCGCCGGCAGCCAGCTGTGCCTGAGTGACCGAGCCCCAGGCCGAGAGGCCGGGGGCACCCCACCTCCAAAGTGGCCCGAGCGAGCGAGGCCCAATAAGCGGCCGCCAAGGAGTGAGCCGGTGTGTACCCGGACACCCACCCCCAGATACAAAGAACCACCAACGCACCGATACCTGAGGGAGTCCGCCACCGGCAGGGGAAGTGGTGGTGGGTGGAAATAGGCCTCCAAACCTTGGAGGGCCCGAGATGTCCCCAGAGAGGTGGCGTCTGATACCCAACCTGACATATAGACATAGACATACAGGCACACACAGACACAAACATCCATTCCCACCCTCATACTCTCATATGTACTTCACACTCAACCGACGAGGAGACAGACATAAAGGGACGCTGTATACACGATCACACTCCCCAAGCGTACTCTACTAACCGGGTCTAGGTACCCTTGCCCCTGGAGGGGGGAACTGCACCCAGACCCAGGTGGTGTTACCCTTTTCCCTGCGGCGGGGAGAGGCAGACCGCCCCGACTCCGCAGCAGCAGGGAGGCCCCAGACCGCAGTCGGATGGCCCACTCCTCCTAGCCCCCCCGCTCCAGTAGGCCGCAGAGAATGGGGGTGAGAGAAGACTCCAAACCTCCCTCCACCCGCTCATTGTAGTGTTGATGCATGTGTGTTCTAAGGTGCAATTAAAACCCAGGAGGGCATAGAGCTACCTGCCAGAGAGCAGCAGGTAAGCGCATAGTCCCTCCTGCTAGCCCTCAATGTCTACGTGTATTTAAAATTGAGAGGTGGGCAACGACGCCAGGGGTGAGGCGTACACCCTGATGGTAACTTGGACTCCGTGTATCGTGCCCACCCCCAAGATCCTATATGTATGTGTAATGAGGGTGTGAGTAATGTGAATGTCTAAGTTGTGGGATAAAATTGAGGCAGAGGCAGCCAGAAGGGGACAGGGGGGGGTGGCCTCCTCTGCATCCTGGTGACATACCCCTACTCCAAGGCCCTGCATGTGTGGGTGGTTGTGGTGGAGCAGGAGGAGGGAGGCAGCTGGAGATGGGGAGGGAAGGAAGGGAGGGGCAGGTGACCCCTCCCTGGGGCCAGCTCCCCCGCTGACCCCAGTAGGCACTCCCACACTCCGCGACCCGCCAGGTTTCAATTATTTATTTTTACCAGTGACACCAATATAACATCTCCACATTCACAAATATACATTTCTGACATTCAAAAACAAAACAAAAACAAATCAGCGACCAATATAGCCACCTTTCTTTGCAAGGACACTCAAAAGCCTGCCATCCATGGATTCTGTCAGTGTTTTGATCTGTTCACCATCAACATTGCGTGCAGCAGCAACCACAGCCTTCCAGACACTGTTCAGAGAGGTGTACTGTTTTCCCTCCTTGTAAATCTCACATTTGATGATGGACCACAGGTTCTCAATGGGGTTCAGATCAGGTGAACAAGGAGGCCATGTCATTAGTTTTTCTTCTTTTATACCCTTTCTTGCCCGCCACGCTGTGGAGTACTTGGACGCGTGTGATGGAGCATTGTCCTGCATGAAAATCATGTTTTTCTTGAAGGATGCAGACTTCTTCCTGTACCACTGCTTGAAGAAGGTGTCTTCCAGAAACTGGCAGTAGGACTGGGAGTTGAGCTTGACTCCATCCTCAACCCGAAAAGGCCCCACAAGCTCATCTTTGATGATACCAGCCCAAACCAGTACTCCACCTCCACCTTGCTGGCGTCTGAGTCGGACTGGAGCTCTCTGCCCTTTACCAATCCAGCCACGGGCCCATCCATCTGGCCCATCAAGACTCACTCTCATTACATCAGTCCATAAAACCTTAGAAAAACCAGTCCTGAGATATTTCTTGGCCCAGTCTTGACGTTTCAGCTTGTGTGTCTTGTTCAGTGGTGGTCGTCTTTCAGCCTTTCTTACCTTGGCCATGTCTCTGAGTATTGCACACCTTGTGCTTTTGGGCACTCCAGTGATGTTGCAGCTCTGAAATATGGCCAAACTGGTGGCAAGTGGCATCTTGGCAGCTGCACGCTTGACTTTTCTTAGTTCATGGGCAGTTATTTTGCGCCTTGGTTTTTCCACACGCTTCTTGCGACCCTGTTGACTATTTTGAATGAAACGCTTGATTGTTCGATGATCACGCTTCAGAAGCTTTGCAATTTTGAGACTGCTGCATCCCTCTGCAAGATATCTCACTATTTTTGACTTTTCTGAGCCTGTCAAGTCCTTCTTTGGACCCATTTTGCCAAAGGAAAGGACGTTGCCTAATAATTATGCACACCTGATATAGGGTGTTGATGTCATTAGACCACACCCCTTCTCATTACAGAGATGCACATCACCTAATATGCTTAATTGGTAGTAGGCTTTCGAGCCTATACAGCTTGGAGTAAGACAACATGCATGAAGAGGATGATGTGGACAAAATACTCATTTGCCTAATAATTCTGCACTCCCTGTAAACTTGGTGAACAAAACAAACAACATGAAAAACCTGGGCATGAAACTTGATGTGAACAACAGACAACCTGACAAAGAATGGAAAAGATGGAAGGAAGATGGCGCCGGTGAAGTCGGCTGCTGTCACGACTGCTCCGACCACTTTTTCTTTGTCTTTGTTTTTTAAGTTAGTTTTCAGCGTTTCTAAATCGGCAAAACTATCACCATTGGGTACATTAGGTATGACAGTGACACTCTTGTTTCTATTGGTATAAAATGTACTCCCAATTCGAAGTTTTTAACTCCGGATCCGAGCTGGCCGAGTGAGATCTTGAGGGAGAACAAAAGGAAGCGGCGGCGGCCTAGAGGGAAGCGAGCCGGCGTCAGGAACAGGCTGAGAGCTCGTGCACACCGCACACCTCTGCCTAGCATCCTGCTCGCCAACGTCCAGTCACTGGAGAACAAGCTTGATGACCTCAGGGCCAGGATAAAGTTCCAGAGAGACATTCGGGACTGCAATCTCCTCTGCTTCACCGAGACATGGCTAAACCCAGCGGTGCCGGACCATGCCATCCAGCCGGCCGAGTTCTTCTCGGTTCACCGCATGGACAGGACACGGGACTCGGGGAAGTCAAGGGGAGGCGGCGTGTGTTTAATGGTGAACAAAAACTGGTGCAACAGTGCGAACGTTGTTCCTCTCACATGCTCCTGCACACCAAATCTGGAACTACTGTCCATCATGTGTCTGTCACGGGGTGAAACGGGACAAGTTATTTAGAGTTTTTACTGTGCATGTTTTGCGATGTTTTATCTGTTTAATATTTTAATATTGTATATTGGGTTTGTTTGTATGAATTCTATTGCATGTTTTTATCTTATTTAATTGAACACCTGTCCTGTAAAGACTCCACCCCTATCTGATTACTAACTTGATTTCACCTGAGAGGTACCAGAGAGGCCAATAAGAGGGCTGGGTAGACGACAGAAAGGAGCGCTTTTTGAGGACGAGTGAGGAAGGAAAGCTTTGCTTTGAGGAGTTGCGCTCGAAGGCTAGAGGCTGAGCGCCTCGGCTTCAGGCTGGAGGCTCGAAGCGGAAGAGACGAAAGAGATTGACCGGAGTGACTGAGAAGCTGAGCCAGAGATATGGAGAGAAGGCTTGGGCTATAGAGCTGTGACGGACGGCTGCGCTTAAAGGCTGGAGGCTGAGGGCCTCGGCTGAGGGCTGGAGGCTCGAGACGGATGAGACTGCAGAGAGCACCAGCGCGAAGGGCACCAGTGCACAGAGGACCAGCGCACAGATCGCCAGCGGGGATTGACAACACCAGCGGGGAGAGCGGAGACAGCACCAGCGGAAGGCACGAGACGGCTGTGCCGATTTGCAGTTTTAAAGAAGCGGCGGGCGGAGTTGAGAGCTCTGCCCACCCGGGCATACCGGGACACGGAATGCGGGGAGGAAGGCGAGGACTCCGCTGGGTTTCCCTTTTACACCATTTCGCTGGATTTCTTAGTTCTTTGTGACTTTTATACCGTGGCGGATGCCACTGGACTTTTAATGTTGTGTTTTATTGATTTTTATTGTGTTACCCCTTGGCCAGGGTTGTTTTAATTCATTTTACATTTTTAACTATTTAAATATAATAAATTATATTTTAATTATACAGTTTTTTCAATCGTGTGCTTTCCCTTGGCGGCTCCACTGCTCAATCCGGTTGGAGGAAGATTTTCTTCCTTCGCACAAAACCCACTGTGGAAGTAAAACCAGCCTTCCGCCTCCGTTACATGTCGTCCTTTTTATCTACCTCGGGAATTTACATCGGTCATTATAAGTGCCGTTTATATTCCACCACAAGCGGACACGGTCACATGAGTCTCAGACATGTCTCAGCCTCCACCACTCTCAGCACTGGAGCCCCCCAGGGGTGTGTTCTGAGCCCCCTGCTGTACTCTTTGTACACATATGACTGTGTGGCCACTACCAGCTCCACCACCATCATCAAGTTTGCTGACGACACCGTCGTGGTGGGCCTGATCTCTGATAACAACGAGACGGCCTACCTGAAGGAGATTAGGAATCTGGAGAACTGGTGCCAGAGGAACAACCTCCTTCTAAACGTCAGTAAGACCCCTGTCATCAACGAGTGCCCAGTGGAGAAAGTGGACAGCTTCAAATACCTCGGAGTTCACATCACGCAGGACCTGTCATGGTCCTGTCACATCAACACCGTGGTGAAAAAGGCCCGTCAGCGTCTCTACCACCTCAGACGCTTGAGAGACTTCCAACTGCCCTCCAAGGTGCTCAGGAACCCACGACGGCGATGACGCCCGACCAGCAGCCAGGAAAGCGGCCGGCAGAGACGAGGTGGAACAGGACGAGCTGGAACTGATGACGGTGTGGCAACCACAGGACCAGACAAGGCAGGACCAGACGAGGCAGGACCGGATGCTGAAGCCGGACCTGGCGTGGAAGAAGCCACTGTGGCTGGACCAGACGAGGATGAGGCGGCTGAAGCCAGAGCTGGACCATGCGAGGGCGGAGCTGAAGCTGGACCAGGCGACGGCGTGGGTGGAGCTGAAGCTGAACCAGTAATAACACCTTTTTTAAATGATCTCACTTCCTTTTTAATTAAATTTTCCATCTCAGCCTTGTGGTCTTTTTTCTGTGAACTGAATGGTTTTTCAAAGGTCATTTGATGACTGAATAAAGCGATGAAACTAAATCGTATCAAATATCTCAAAAACTCTTACGTGGTATCTAAGGAACTTCATTTGTTCTTTATTTAAATTCCTTTCTGGATTCTAAAGACGTTTTTTCTGCAGTGTGGACGATATGACCCTGATTGCTCCAGATATTTCTTCATCTCTGACCAGTGAAGACTCCTTATTTCATGACATCATCAGTCATCTGACTCTGGTAGGTCATCTGGATGTTTATACACGTGACAGACAAACAGCTGACCACATGAAATGATGCCAAAAGTTTTCTTTCACTAATTCAAAACGGCGCTGTCCCATTTTTAATTACAATGAGAGTGAAATTTAACTTTGAAACAAATCTCAAACGTATCGTTTTTTTGTCTCTCATTTATTTAGCGGTTTATCTTGTTCATTTTAGGATCTGTGATGGTCCGTGTACTTTTCGGTATTTGAAGTTTTGTTTCAGAAACCAAAACGAAAAAACGATATTTAAAAGAATTTTCATTTTTTAAATTTTTGATAAAGAATAAAATGGGCGAAAATAACTTGTTTTTTCATTCGGTGGTAACAAATAGCCGTCATACACTTAAAATTAGACGTGCTTTTTTGGATTTCTTCGTGATTCAAATAATGAAAGTATACTAGCGCAAAAACAAAAAAATAGACGCATTTTCAATGTCTGAAACGGGAAGTACTTCTTCTGCGCGTTTTTTTATGGCGCGCGCACACCGTCCCCCACACAAGAGATCGACGGCCTTAAAGTTACACTGGAATAAACAGAGGATGGACCATTACGTTGTTTTTAGGAAAACTAAGAGAGTGACACTCCGGGACGAAGACATGACTGCAGAAAAACTGGGTCGCATCTTTCAGGTAGATATGTAAACTTCGCAAACTTTGCTTTCAGCAGTTTTTTTATGAACGTTATTGTTCTTCCTTACTGCGGAACGGCTAACGTTAACATTTGGTGATTTCATGTAGGCCTACTTTTACTAATACTATGTCTAGCCGTCTTCATTGTGCTAATATGTGAATTGTGCACATGTGCTAATGTGTAAATAGTTATTCATTGACTTTTACCGGCTACTAGCTAATAAGTAAGCCTTTAGAGCCTATTAACCGTGTGCACAGGAGTAACACGTTAGCAGAGCAACGTGATTTACGGAAACTTTTCTTAAACAGGTATCCGCGCATACTCTGTACATCACGGATGATTCAAACGTGGCTATGTTCCCCGGTGCGGTCTCTGGTGTTTTCAGCGCATTAGACCTTACACCCAGAGGTCACTATGAAGTCCACGGAGAAGACATGGAGTCAATTCCAACAGCAGGTTCCAGCGGGCAGCGTTTTGCATTTATGCGAGCACCAGCTGTGGCAGCGTCTGCACCTTCACGTTCACAGCAGGCTACTTCAAGTTCCCCTATGTCCTCCAAAACATTTCAGAGGTAGGATGAGTCTGTGTTCTTGAATATTAAATTACAGAACAGGCAAAATAAAAAGAAACATAAGGTGCATGGATAGTTGAATTGTTAAGAATAGCAAAGCTGTTTTAGTACAATTTGCCTATAGCAATCACTGAATGGATTTGTGGCCTGCTGTCTTTTACAAGATATGTAAAATTATTATGTTTTGTTTTACAGATCAGTGTACTTTGCAGATGTAGTTGGTGGGAGGTTGATTCCCAATAGAATGGTGGTTGTACGATTCCTGGAGTCTGAGGCTACGCTTCAAGGGATAGTAGGAAAAGTGCAAGATGCCATTGGTAATTACAACCCAATAATTTTGACAGATGCACAGGGCAATGCAATTCTGGAGTCGGAGGGCACAACAGGTGAGCCATAATATTACAGCTAAAGCCCATATCTTATGGAGAGACATGTCTTACCAGACTCTTTGTAATATTTATTGGGTAATATGGTATTGGCTTCTAAACAGGTTTCTTTGGTTTTGTTTTTCATCTGTAGGGTCACAGTACTGGAGACAAAATGCACGAAAAATTCTTGCTGTGCCTGAACAAGACTTTAATTGCCTCCAGGGAACAAAGAGGAAGAAACTGAGGTATGTGAATAAATATGTATATACTATAGGATGAACATCAATATAGAAGAATTAATTTGATTTAAATCCTATAATAGCAGTAAGACATCACTACATAAATCATCATCTATCAGTAAGTGATGTGATGTTTCTTTAAGCCAGTAAGTAGCTTTGACATCTGATTATCCATTTTTATTTGTAGCAGCCGTAAAGATGATGACAGTGCCAGTTTGGGAGAAGTGAGTGACAAAATAGAAGAGTTGGTGTTGGCATCTCAAAGTCTGCCAGCTGTCACAGCAGCAATCAAAGAGCTCACTGATCTTGCAGTTGCCCAGAAAGTCACAACCCCCAAGCTGCAGACACTCAAGGAGGGATTTAGCTGCGTGGTTTGTATGAGTATGTTCAAATGTTGCTTAGTAAATACATTACATCTACACTAACATTTTAATTACAATTAAAACAATGTCAAACCACATTCAATCATTACTTTGGACAAACATTTTTTTACCAAACATAGGCTCTTTATTCAGCAGTGTCCATTTAAATACTTAGGCACAGACAATCAAGATGCAGGTCTACTGTAACATAACATTCAAAAGTTTACATGCACATTTAATTTGGGTTCTCCTTGCAATCTTGACTATGAAAGTATAGCTTTTCAAATTGATTACAATGTCAGTATGGGTGACGGTACACTGTTCACAGTAATGTAAAACTAAAAAGTTCACATTTAAAATGGGACTGTAGTTGCATATATTGAATCAAGTACCTGTAACTTTTTCATTTTTCTTGCTTGCTAATTGAGAAAATGTACTGATTTTGCCCCTCATCAATTATAGACAAAAATATAGACAGGGACTTTCTCAGAACAGCGTGAACAAGAGGAATTACAGAATAACCAAAAATATTCTGCATGCTGTCTGTAAATTTATGTCAAGACTGACTTTGAACCTATAGTTTGAACTAAATTCAACATAAATGGATAACAGTCTCACTTATCTGATTTACTTTTGCAGACATCATTGAGGATCCAGTGTTCTCACTGTGCTGCAGAAGCATTATTGGCTGCAAGACATGTGTGGAACAGTGGCAAGAGACATCACAGCACTGTGCAAAATGCAGGGAGAGTAACAACGGAGTTCTACAAATTACTGGTCTAACAGCTGCATTTTCTGTATTGAAATCTTTTTTTGCAGAGGAGTAATGTAGTGTGTACACACAAATGTTTACAGTCAGTTGATTTTTTTTTTTTGTCTGTTCTGTACAGTTTACAGATGCAGTGGTTCATACATTTCTCTGAGTTATGTTTATGAGACAGAGCAGAGCTTCTTTGTATGGCATAAAGTCACCATTTACGGCTCTAAAAAACAAATGTGAAATATCAGGATATTTTTCTGCAAAATGACTCTCTGTTCTAAGTTTGTCCTGTTCGGTTGTGAAGGGATCAACTCCAAAAGTCGAATATTCTTTGAGTGCAGATCCCAAGTGCTGCCTGTAAAGGTCTGCTGCTTCAAGTGCATTTGGCAAGAGCTCTGGAGAAATTCTTCTTTTACACCCATGTTCTGCAAAGTGATTTGGTATGCCTTTTCCTGTAAAAAATAGAGGAGGTGTTTAAATGTTCATTATCAGGGTTGTAAGCAATCTGACTTTTTTTTTTTCTTTTTTTTTACCTGGGATTCTATGAGCATTCCATGATTCTACCACACTTGCAAGACCAATGTTACACAGCTGACAGGTTAGATTGGACACACAGTATCGCACAAGGTTATCCTCCATATCTATCTCCTCCTGGTCCATCAGCTGGAGTAGGGCAGTTTTTAGTGGGTAGTTGACACGGTTGTTGATTTCAGGCCAAATCCTTTCAACTGTGTGGTTCTAAAAGAGTTAAAAGAAACATGTCTTAAATGTACGTAGTAGTACACGTAATAGTATAAGAATTTCAGCTGATGTTAATGGTACTTAAATCTTACTCTTGTGGATGAGGTCTGTAAATAAGGCAGTCTCTCCTGATTGAAGCGATGATGTGACAGCATCTCTTGCATGAACAGTGTTAAATAAAATTCCTTTCCATGGTCTACTCGCACCTGGTCCCACATACCATAGGTGATCACTGCAGGTCTGGTACAGGAAAAATAAAGAACATTTATTAACTATTTTGCTTTAAGACCAGCAAAGGTGTTATTATTTTGAATGTATTCATTCATGTTTTTTTTGGGTAATATTTTAGTTGTAGTAGGACAACATATATTTCTTAAGTTTCTTTGCAATGTCACTGTCATGCTCAGACTTTAGATGTATGTCAGAACAATTGAAAGATATGTGGAAATCCAAGAACCTTGTTCCATTCATAAATGAACACTGATTAATTGCAATAAAGTAGTTAAATGATTCATGTGCAATTCCATTTTATTTATTTTTACATTAATAGAAAATGTTGATCAAAATGTTTGGTAAGTTCTTAATATATTATATTCAGGAACATAACCAGACCCATCTGTTGCATGTCTAATTTAAATTCAAATATTGTAAATTTGGGTGCAGCTCATGTCCAATATGACTAACATGTCCATCAAAACACTTAAGATGAAATAAATGGTTTGAGAGGTTGTATTACCTGAAAACATATTCATAGATGCTCAAGTTGTTTTTGATTGGCATTGTGGAATGACTCACAATCTTTTTACTGAATCCATCTACAGCTAAAACATGGGTGACTCCAAACATTACAAGTTTCTCGTTTTGGTCCAGGTGAACCTTGTGCCCCATGCATTCAGCATGGTACGGTGTGGGATTAAGATTCCGAGCTCCCTTACAAAAAAATCACAAAAATAAATGACAGCTGACTGGATAAAGGCAGATTTGATCATACGTTTGAGGAAGAGTCAAGTAACTGTTAAAGCAGGGCGTACATCTGTTAAACAGAATTAGGCCCTACCATTACATGATGTATATCACAAATATGACAAAGAACATTGGAATACAGTTCTAGTGGAAGATTAAATAACATAGGCTACCTGGCGTCTTGCTTCATGATAAGGTTGATGCACCTCTCTTAAAATTGACCCAATTCGTCCCTCTGCAGCATGTACCCCTTTTGTGGACAGATAGCCCTTCATCATTTTGCGGCCATATGTTGGGCCCACCTGTTTAAAATAAAAGATCATGCTACTACTAGAACAACAAATGTAAAGTAGCTTATTCTGAAAGCAAATGTGTAAAGCTAAAGTATTGTGCTAATTAACTGTACAAATACCAGTGAGAGACATCTTTAAAATAACTAACGTTACCCACCACCCGCAAGACGCTAAAACGCGCGGGCGCGCGCACACAGTCTAGACTAACCCCCTTACAACCCAGTTAAGACAACCATACACAGTCATAAGGTGAAGGAAGAAAGTACCTTACCTCATTTATAGCTTGTGTCACCTCAAGCTCCAACCGTGTGTCCGAGAGTCGACAGCTAGTGATTTGCTCAGCACAAAACTTTCTAACATTTCTCGCAGAAAATCCTCTCACTTCCCCGTGTTCATATGACAGACGCTCTGATATAATTTCCGATGACAGGCCTTGTTTTGCCATCTCCATGATCACGTCTGAGTATTTTTCCAACGTCATGATGTCCACACTACAGTGTTTGCCATAAGTTTGCGCATCACTTGTACAGGTTGTTGACCTACTAAAACTTCCGGTTCAGACAAAATAAATAAAGGGCCCTTTCTCGTTCTTTTTTCTTGGGTTTTTCGTTTCTGATGTGCGAAAGGACAAAATGAAAAAAACAATTGTTTTACGTTTTTCATTTTAGCTTTTTAAGTTGAGAATTAAATAAGTGTCTCATTTTCTTTTTTAAATTATACTTTCTGAAACGAAACTTCAAATACCGAAAAGTACACGGACCTGTGATGTTTGCAGTCCTGAAACAGGACGTTGTGTCTTCAGCTTGTCGGCCATGTTTTCTTTCGTTCTTTCCTGGATGTTTTCTGTGTTTTGTTTTGTTTTTTTAATTGACCCAGATGTTTTGATCTTGGTGTAATGATTAATTATTTGTGTTCTGCATGATGTGCTAAAAAATGTCAGTGGGTCATTTGTGTTTAGGGTGGAGCTTCATCCTGTCATTAATGAGTGACCCTCTTAATTATTGATCGAGTAAAGTTTCATTATCACCTGAAGTCTGGAATAAATAAAAACAAAACAGTTTGAACCTGCATTTTATTCGACAGGATGAGATATTTAATTCATCTGGTGTTGGTGTTTACATTTATTATTAATAATGTGATTAAAAATATTCTTCTGTTTACTACGAATTGAAATGAAAAATCAAACAATAATCTGCAGTTCTGCTCTGAACTCCATGATTAAGATCTTCAGATTTTTCCGATGTCACAGTTTCATCTTGCTTTGTGAAATCCGTGGCTTGACTATCCCGACCACGTTTGTGATAAGTCACATGTTGTAGACTTGTCCTCGTTTACGCGAACACGCTCACAGTTGGATTAAATAAATTCTGGGTTGATTTATGACAACCCCCGTCTGATGGTGTTACAGAAGCCAGTTAGGGAAAGAAATCTCAGCTATGCTGAACTTGCTTCTTGGTTCAGGGAAGAAAAGAAAATTCAACATCAGTAATGACTCAGATATTTCCTCGTTATCTGTGCTGTTGTTCTGCTCCGTTATCATGTTTCCATTATTTGCACAGAAACAAAGTCCATTGCACTGACTGATATCAGAGGTTAAAGGTCAATGGGCTCTGAAGAAGTGATTCTGCTGAAGGTGCAGAAAAAGGAGAGACAAATGAACAAAGGAGAAGAGATAGAAAAGAGGATTTGAAAAAACGTGACAAAAAAGAGGAAGAAAGATTTCACAACAGACTGGCGACCAAAGCTACAGATGAGAAAAACAGACCAAAACCGAGCAAAGTGAGATAAAAGGTTGGTTTTACTGGTTCACACAGCAGGAAGAAAAAGCGGCTGAACGTTATCAATACATCCAGGAATCAGTGAAAGAATATCTGGCTACACTCGAGGTAAAGCCCTTCAGCTGGTTTGTTTCCTGTCAGAGAAATGCGTCATTTAGACTTTCTGCTGATTTTTCTGAACTTCATCTTTTTTCATTAATGTACTGGCTGGTGCCAAATTAAAGGAAAAGCCTGAACCTTTGGTCTTCCAGTAGTGAGGTGTAGCTGGCAGGGCTCCAGTCCACAGCGGGAGAAATCTCACTTTTATGGAAGGAGCAGAAAACCTGTGATGCAGCACAGCCTGCATTTATATCTGAGTTTGTCTTCTTTTCTGCTGTTTAAAGCACCAACGTCCTGGATCTCTGTTGGGATTTCCTTATTATTCTGCCTCATGTTTCTACTGATATTTTTGTTTTGGCGTCACCATGTTTTTACTGACAAGTTCAGCTAAAACTCTGACTTTGTGAATCCTGAGATAAAAGTGATCTTTTTATCCTCTGCAAACAGAGTTGACGTCAACTCTGGGATGGTTACCATGGTAGCATGCTCTGTGAATTTAGCCTGTTCGGTGGGCTGAGTTGAATTGAACTGACAGCAATTCCATCAGTGACTGATTATCAGCTCAGAGTGAGGTTGAGGCTGAGATGACTTTAACGCTCTAAATGAATTTAAAGTGACTTAAAAAGCAGCTGCAGCGAGTCAGGTTGTAATCGATTACATCCCCCAGCAGCCTACACCTACTGCAGCATAACTAAGGGAGGATTCAGGGTCCCCTGGTCCAGCCCTAACTATATGCTTTAGCAAAAAGGAAAGTTTGAATCTTGACAGTAGAGATAGTGTCTGTCTCCTGAATCCAAACTGGAAGCTGGTTCCACAGAAGAGGGGCCTGAAAACTGAAGGCTCTGCCTCCCATTCTACTTTTAAATACTCTAGGAACAACAAGTAGGCCTGCAGAGCGAGAGCGAAGTGCTCTAATAGGGTGATATGGTACTACAAGGTCATTAAGATAAGATGGGGCCTGATTATTTAAGACCTTGTATGTGAGGAGCAGGATTTTGAAATCTGGATTTCTGAACAGGGAGCCAATGAAGAGAAGCCAAAACAGGAGAATGGCCTGTATTTGTATAGCGCTTTACTTATCCAGTCATCCACCCATGCACACACATTAACACACTGGTGATGGCAAGCTACATTGTAGCCACCCTGGGGCGCACTGACAGAGGCAAGACACTGGCGCCACCGGGCCCTCTGACCACCACCAGCAGGCAACGGGTGAAGTGTCTTGCCCAAGGACACAACGACCGAGACAGCTCTCTCTTTCTAGTCCCTGTCAGGACTCTTGCTGCAGCATTTTGGATTAACTGAAGGCTTTTCAGGGAGTTTTTAGGACTTCCTGATAATAATGAATTACAGTCGTCCAGCCTGGAAGTAATAAATGCATGAACTAGTTTTTCAGCGTCACTCTGAGACAGGATATTTCTAACTTTAGAGATGTTGCACAAATGGAAGAACGCAGTCTTACATATTTGTTTAATATGTGCGTTGAAGGACATGTCCTGGTCAAAAATGACTCCAAGGTTCCTCACAGCGTTACTGGAGGCCAAGGTAATGCCATCCAGAGTAAGAATCTGCTTAGATACCATATTTCTAAGATTAATAATAACTAACTATTGAATGCAGAGAGGTCTATTAACACATAGTGAATGAAGAGGAAACAGCCAATACATCATGGGAATCCCCCAGCAGCCTACACTTATTGTAGCATAAGCAAGGGAGGATTCAGGGTCACCTGATCCAGCCCTAACTATCAGGATCAGGAAGAAAAAAAAGTGGACAGTGACCGCACAGAGAGGACGCCAATGTTCACATGGTGGAGAGGAGTGAAAGAAGCATCTATGTCCACGTCTTCAAGCTTCAAGCTAAAGAAGCTCAGACACTTTTCTTTCCAAGCTCCTTAGAATAACATAACATGACCTCCTCAGCACCTACCTGTTATAAAAGTCCATCAGCTGGACCTGAGACCTCCATGAAATCTGACCAGCAACTTTAACCAGGTTAGCAAGTCTGGTCTCATTGGTTAAAGACAAATTACCGTAACCAAGCAATTAGGGCTGTGCGATATGACCAAAATCTCATATCCCGATATAAGACGTCTATCGTCCCGATAACGATATAAATCACACAAATGTAACTTTTTCTGTAAAGTCTGTGAATCTCGGGCAGCTCAACTTGCGTGAAGTGTTTCCAGCTGGGCGTCGTGTAGCTGGAGTCGAGTGTTTTAACCGATGCATGAAACGATGCATTTTTAGACATAAGTTGTAACGGCGCCGTTTTCTTTCTGAGTATTTATTACACGGCGTGCTGCGGGGAAAAGCCTGTTCTAACGTTTGAGTCTACGGTTTATTTTTTAGCACCTGACGGCTCTTTTTTTGCTTCTCATTCAGTTTATTTTGAAAAGTCTCAATGGGATCTTGAGCTTTATTGTGAAAGGTTTATGTGGAACATAAACAAGCGGACACGCGATGGTCTTATCATCATTGTTGCTAACAACAACGCATAAAAACAGGCGCTTGTCCGTCCGTGGTGGTTATATTAAATATAAGAGAAAGAGAACTTTAAGAAATGAATAATAACTATAGTGACATCAGAACATGAAAAAATATTGTTGTAAACAGTCTATTTTGCGACACCACAAAACAAACGATAGCGTAAAATGAAACGATAGACATTTTTATATCGTCATCCGATATATATCGTTATATCAAACAGCCCTACAAGCAATGATACAAAACATTAAAACTGATTCAACAAAACTTTATAAAAAAGGGTCATCATTTCACATGAAATGTTCAACACTCCTTAAAAAGTACAGCTTTGTTGGACTTTTTTTCACTGTGGAATCAAAATGTGACTCAAAGAACAGAGCCTTATCAAGGACAACCCCCAAATTCTTACAACTATCCACCAGTTCAATGGCAGCAGTCTCAGTGCAGGATGGGGGATGGCTTCCTGAAGTCAATAACCATGTCCTTAGTTTCAAAGGTGTTGATCTTTAAGAATAACTGATCACACCAAGAACCAAACTCATCCACAACATCGTACGTCGTAGTCTAAGGAGCTCGGAAAGAAAAGCATCCAGACTGCTATCTTTTATGGCGTGGTCTGCTGGGGCGGCAGCATCTCTGCTGGGGACAGGAAGAGACTGAACAGGGTGATCCGAAGGGCCAGCTCTGTTCTAGGATGCCCTCTGGACCCAGTGGAGGTGGTGAGTGACAGGAGAACGGCGGCTAAGCTGTCATCCCTGATGGACAACATCTCCCACCCCATGCAGCAGACTGTGACAGCACTGAGCAGCTCCTTCAGTGGGAGACTGCGGCACCCACGGTGTGGGACGGAGAGATTTCGCAGGTCTTTCCTCCCCACTGCTGTCAGACTCCATAATAAAGACTTTAACTGATCAAGCACATACATATGCAATAATACTAAGTGCAATAATCCTTTCTGTCATCGTTGTATTTTTACTCAGTTGTATATAGTATTTGTATTCTATTTTTATCTTATTGTATATTTTTATTCTATTTTATTCTACTGTATATAGTATTTTATTTTATTCTATTCTGTACAGCTGTGTACTGTATTTATTCTTATTGTATTCTAATTTTTGCCTCATAACTTTTGCACTGTCCACTTCCTGCTGTGACAAAACAAATTTCCCACGTGTGGGACTAATAAAGGTTATCTTATCTTATCTTATCTTATCTTTACATTTCCTTGAAGACGTTTCACATCCGAGAAGCTTCTTCAGTTCTAAGAGCAACTGGTGGAGAGTCCCAGGTATTTAAGTGTTATGGGAGTGTCCCCATAAGAGGGTCGTGGACCCCCTATTGATCCTCTACCTAATCACACGAGCCAAGGTGTGAAAACGAGTGTAGGTCACAATCAGCAAGGGCTGGATATTACACCAAAAAAAATACACAAATCCAACCAAAGCTGTAAGACGCAGAAGGTGGTTTGAGAATAGGTGAGAAGAATCAGAGCGATAAAAGATGGGAGCAAAACTAACACAGGACACAAAAAAGACTAACTTTCAAAGTAAAATAGGAAGTGACCGAAAGATAATACACACATAGAAGATGACAGAAATACCACCAAAGGTCAAATAAAGAAAAAATAAAGAGTAAAACACCGAAACACAAGGCAACGAAACCAAAGCAGGAACAACAATGCCCTAATGACTCAACATATTCAAAGACACCAAACGAGCTGTGAGAAATAACACGAACGTGAGCAAGACATGTTCACAGTGCATCTGTTTTCAGACTCCTGATAGTGTTTCAACCAATCAGTATTCAGTTTGCTGCTTTGCATCACGATGATTCTCTCAGTTTGTACCAAACTGTGTTTGAAAGTCTTGGATTAATTTCTTTTCTTTTGAAAGGCTCTGGGTCAGCAACATCACAGCTTCAGGAATTTAAAGGGATGTTTCAAACAAACTATTTAGTAAAGCTAACAGATACTCTTTAACCCTAACTCTGGAACTCTTATCTGTGTCACACACAGCTCCACCTCCTGCTCCTCCTCCAGACCGTCCGACGGGGTGCACCTTAGACCTTCAAGTCATCGCTCCATCAGCTGATGAGTTTATTTGTTCACTTGACTGATTCCTAAGAGAAAAATGGCTGCCAACTCACCGAAAGACAAGTGAGTAAAACAAAGAAGTGAGAATATTTTCACATTCATGCATAAAAAAGACAAAACAATCAGCAGTGACTATGTTCAGAAGTTCTTAGAAGTAGACATCACTGCTGATGACGAGTTATTATATATAATCAATATAACAAATGTGACAGATGATCAGATGTTAAAGTTTTGTTGTATCAGAAAACCAAAACTTGTAATCAAATAAATCAACAGGGACGGATTTTAATGTGATAAAGCTGCTGTTAGTTCAGGTCAGTTCGGGTTAGTTTTTAGTTTCTGATCTTTAAACATTTTCATAAAGTTTCAAGTGGTTTGTTGACGTTTGTGAACTGAGTGAAAAGTGGCTGCAGGGTGACGATAAGCAGTGACTGCAGCACAGAGATAAACTGATTATCAATAACACACCCTACACACACGCGCGCACACAAGTAACATATTTAGCAGTGTATATGAATATGGATGTTGCACACAGACGGATGTTTGGAACATGTGTGAATGTATTACTATAAAAGACTGCATTGTAAAGATGGCAGCTGGGATCAAGGAGCATCCTGACACTGCATCATGCAGAGAGTGGGAGGGGTTCACCAGCATGGGTGAGGATTTAGCAGATATCCTAACACGTGAAAAGGTCCTCACGTGTTAGGATATCCTCACTGTCAGCTGTACAGAAAACAGAAAGGGCACCCATCGAAGCTTTGGCAACTTCAAAGAGTACCTTCCTGCAGGGAGTGGTTGTGCTAGCAGAAAACACCAGGAAAGGCCAAAGAAACTCGGTCAAGGCCAGCATCCCCTAAAGACAAGGACAGACAAGATAGACTAAAATGGGCAAAATCGCTCATACTGGCATACTGGCAATGAATCTTCAAGATGGCGGCGCGCACGGGTGCAGCGGCTCTTAGCTCTCTTGTGTTCTAAGGTCAGTGAATCCCAGGAAGGCGGCAGGTCCTGATGGAATACATGGAAAGGTTCTCAGAGCATGTGCTGACGAACTGACCGGAGTCTTCACTAAAATCTTCAACCTTTCCTTGTCATCAAACACCGTCCCGCCCTGCCTCAAAACCTCCACCATCATCCCCATCACCAAGAAGACAGCTGTGGCCAGCCCAAATGACTACAGGCCAGTTGCACTTACGCCTGTAGTGATGAAGTGCTTTGAGAGACTGGTCTGTCAGCACATCAGGGCCGGTCTGCCTCCCACTCTGGACCCCCACCAATTTGCCTACAGGACAAATCGATCCACCGAGGACGCTATCACCATAGCGCTCCACACTGCGCTGAGTCACCTGGAGCACCGAGGAAGCTATGTGAGAATGCTCTTTCTGGACTTCAGCTCAGCATTCAATCATATCATCCCGGAGATCCTGGTCCAGAAACTGTCTCACCTGGGACTCTCCACCCCCATCTGCCTCTGGATCAAGGACTTCCTGACAAATAGACCACAGTCTGTCAGACTCGGCCCCCACCGGTCCAGCACCATCACACTCAGCACCGGGTCTCCACAAGGATGTGTTTTGAGTCCCCTCCTGTTTACGCTCTACACATCCGACTGCTCCCCTACCCATCTCTCAAACACCATCATAAAGTTCGCGGATGACACCACAGTGGTTGGACTCATCTCAAGGGGGGATGAGTCGGACTACAGAGATGAGGTCAACAGACTGACTGAGTGGTGTTCAGTTAACAACCTCCAACTGAACACCACGAAAACTAAAGAACTTATCTTGGACTTCAGGAAGGGCAGAGCAGACCCGGCCCCACTTTACATTCACGGGAGCTGTGTGGAGAGGGTACAGTCCATGAGGTTTCTGGGCGTGCAGATATCTGATGACCTCTCCTGGACTGCAAATACTACAGCGGTGGTTAAAAAGGCCCAGCAGCGTCTCCACTTTCTGAGAGTGCTCAGGAGGAACAACCTGGAGGAGAGGCTGCTGGTGACATTTTACAGAGCCACCATAGAGAGCATCCTAACGTACGGCATAACAACATGGTATGCAGGGTGCTCAGCTGCGGACAGGAAAGTACTGCAGAGGGTCATCAACACAGCCCAGAAGATCACTGGCTGCTCTCTGCCCAGCCTGGAGGTCACTGCAAACTCTCGGTACCTCAGCAGAGCTGGCAATATCATCAAGGACCACTCTCACCCCAGCAACCAACTGTTTGAACTATTACCGTCAGGCCGACGGTACAGGTCACATAAAACCAGGACAAACAGATTCAGGGATAGCTTCTTTCCCAGAGCTATCACCGTAGTAAATAAGCACAAAAACAATTGAACCTGCTTAGCTATACCATACTGTCATTATATTATGCTGCTATCCTGTATATATTGTTCATTCTATTGTTTGAGTACTTACGATTGTTTTTTTGTACTTTTTATATTTTACATTTATATTTATTATTGAAACTTGCACTCCAATTTCGTTGTACTCTGTACAATGACAATGAAGGCTATTCTATTCTATTCTATGCCAGACTCCAAAAGCTCCTACCAGAGGTGGCAAAAGAACAGACATCCCTTACTTAAGACGTACACATACTACTGTTGAAAAATACTCCAAGTAATAGCTGAAGTACTGATTCAACTTTACTCTGATACTCTGATTCTTTACTGAAGTAAGAGTGAATATGTATTTAGCTGAGTAAGAAAACAAAGGTTACTCTTTGGAGGGCGTTCCTCTCAGGTGTTGGTATGAAGGTGGAGTTCAGTGAACGAGTCTCTGCTCCACTTGATGTGAGCTAACTGTGACCATGAACCCAAAGCCACTGTGCAGCAGTCACACACTGTTCTTTACTATAAACCCATCACAGTGCAGCAAACTAAGTTTCAGGAAGCATTTGAATTTTCGCTCTGTAGCCCAAAAGATTTGAGATTTGAAACGTGACAAGCACAACGAAGGCAGGACTGATTTTTCTGTCTGTTCAGACAGCAGCTGTTTGTGAATGGACCGGTTTTACTCAAGCACTTTATACAACATACCTCATTCATACAAGCACCTCTTTCTAGACCTACATGCTTTCTGTCTAACATGCACATGCCAATGAGTGTATCAGTGTCTTGGCCAAGACACATACAGACTGCAGACTGGAGCAGCTAGCAACCAACAACCTTATAATTAGTAGATGACCTGCTCTACCTCCTGAGCTACAACCAAATCCAATGCTAGGCCCTTTGCGCTACCATTGTACAGAGACTGTAAATAAATGATGTAAGATAAGGGTTAAAACAGACACACCTGAGTATTAGCTGACACTTAGCTGATCCACCTGCAGAAAACCTTACAGAAACAGATCTGATGAGTTTAGTTAAATATTTATACCTGGTTTTAATCCTTTACCACTTCTCATTATTCTGCGACTCTTTCACAGTGAAAGCATCAGAATAACATTTTATTTTAAAAATCTCTGCAGGTATTTTGGAGTATGGCTGATTTTCTTCATGCTTGGTTTGGGAACGTTGCTGCCGTGGAACTTTTTCATGACTGCTACCAAGGTGTGACATTGCTTCCTGTTTTCACTTACATACTATTTTGTCCTCAAAATAAATTTTTATTTTGAAAGATATTGCATTATATTTGAAACAGTAGTTTGTTTGTAGACAAACAACAGCTGTGATGAAGTGAGTAACTGTGTTTATCAGAGGTGTTTTGCAGGTATTTCATGACCAGCTGCAGGTAAACTGAGTCATTAAAGGTATTTGTGGAGTTAGTGTCACTGCAGCTTTATGCTCTGTCTGCCTGTCTGTCAGTACTTCACCAGCCGTCTGAAGGACACCTCAGTGGTAATTTCTTCAGCCAATCAGACAGAGGTATCCAGTGATGATCGCACTGTCCTCGAGGCCATATTCAACAACGTCATGACGCTCTGTGCAATGTTACCACTGCTCATCTGCACGTGTCTCAACTCCTTCCTGCTCTCACTGTGAGTAAAGCGCCACACTGCTGACATCAGCGAATGTATTAGTGAATGTGTTAGTACTTATATTTTTACTACAAACCTCAGTCACTCAATTACACACACATTCATACGAGCTGTAAACAGTATTTTCTATACTTTATTGTCTCTTCTAAAATTCACACACACACACTGATGGATGCATCAGGGTTATGGCCACTTCAGCATGCAGACTGCAGCAGCCAGGGTCCAAATAACTAATCGGGTCATTCGACTGGTAAATGACCCGCTCTATCGCCTGAGCCAAAACCGCACAATATCCCTTTAAAGAGCATCTGCTCACCTTGAGCTCCAAGCCTGTCCTTGAGCTTCCTCTTTTCCTTCTCCTGTCAGAATCTCGCAGCGTCTGCGTGTCATGGGCAGTCTCTTTGTCATCATGCTTGTTTTCATCATCACCGCTGTCCTTGTGAAAGTTCCTCTAGAGCCCTTCCACTTCTTCCTCAGTACCATGGTGAAGATCGTCATCATCAACTGTGAGTCTTTTTTTTCTTTGTTTCGTTTGTTTGTCCGTATGTTCAGCCTTTGGGCCATACTACAGGGCAGTCTGTTAATCTGTTCGTTCATTCGTTCTGGGATCTTACAGATAAGTTTTTAACCAGGTCTGTAAGATCCCGGATTTTTTATGCAGCCAGACTGAGGAACTGAGCTCATGGTTTTATTCCACCTGTTGGACTGCTTTGGTCACTGTGGCTCATTTAAAAACCAGACTACCTAAAACTAAATCCGAGCTGTCAGACGCGACTGCTGTCGAGCTGAGTGGAAAAAGGACAAACTACAAGTGATGTTCCAGATGCCAAAGAACTGTTGGCATCAATATAAAAAAAAACTGTAAAAGATGCCAAAAGAAAACACTTTTTATTTAAAACTATTAACTCTGTTCTTAGTGCACCACATACTGACTGTATCGAGCCCTCGCCCGAAGGCTGTGAAATTTTTTTACACTTTTTTATTGAGGTCTCGTCCACAAGGGCCCAGATCTCTCCTTGTGCTCATAAATAAATAATAAGAAATAACATTTTATTTATATAGCACCTTTCTACACAGAATCACAAAGTGCTGCACATAAGATAATAAATTATAAAAGGTAAAACAGACAATATGAAACAGGCAGAAATTTAACCAAAAACAGTTTTAAAAAGGTGAGTTTTGAGTTGTTTTTTAAAAACAACTATTGAGTCCACAGTTCTTAATGTATGAGGGAGAGAGTCCACAGTCTCGGGGCCACAGAGGCAAAAGCTCTGTCACCCTTAGTTCTCATCTTAGTCTGTTTTATAGCAAGTAAGCCCTGATCAGATGACCTCCGGGACCTGCTGGGGACATCGGGCTGTAGCAGATCGGAGATGTAGGCTGGTGCCAGTCCATGCAAGGTTCTAAATGTCAAGACCAGGATCTTAAAATGTACTCTAAATTCCACAGGAAGCCAGTGTAGCTGAAATAGCAACGGTGTCACATGAGAATACTTGGAGGATTTTGTCAACAGCCTCGCTGCAGCGTTTTGCACAACCTGCAGACGATCCAGAGAACCTTTGCTTAGACACATAAACAAAGAGTTACAATAGTCCAAGCGTGAGGAAATAAATGCATGTATCTCCAGTTCAGGGCGAGATTGTGTATTTTGTTGTACAGTTATTTTATTTTCAACTTTAATTTATATATTTTATCTTATTCTTTCCCAGTTAAATTTACCCTTCATTCAAATTTGTGTTGTACAGTTATTTCATTTTTAACTTTAACTTTTATATTTTATTTTATTTTATTCCTTCCTAGTTAAATTTACCCTTTTTAATTTTCATATTTATTTCTTATCTTGTTCATAGCCTTTTTTTCTTTAGGTCACGAGCAGTTGTGTAAGCATTTCACTGCATATCGTACTGTGTATGACTGTATACGTGACAAATAAAATTTGAATTTGAATTTGAAAAAGGGCTGTTTCCATGGAGTGAGCTCTACAAAAGCCAGACTGAAACTTATCGCAAATGTTATGTTTGTCCAGAGCTGCTATAAGATGCTTAGCCACAACCTTTTCTGAAAGCTTAGCAATTAACGGTAATTTAGAGATAGGTCTGTAGCTCCTCCAAAGAGAGGGGTCTAGCTGAGTTTTTTCAAAAAGTGGGAGAATAGCAGCATTTTTAAAATAAACCGGAACTATACTAGACGCCAGTGAAGACTTGATTAGAGTGAGCACAGATGGACCAATAACCAGGAAGTGTCATGGATCGCTGTGTGGCAAGCAGGAGGAGGACCCAAATGCAAAACTCACAGACACGGGGATGAACTCGAGAAACACAGCTCTAATGCTGGTACGGCAGAACACAGGAAATACAAAACTAAACTGGGGAAAAGTAAACTAACACTCGCAGGTAGACACAGGAAGATCCACACAACATGAGGGAGAACGCGACGCCGAACAGAGGGAGACGCAGACAGAAATACACAGAGGGTTAACGAGGAAAGTGGGAACACACGGGGAACACACGGGGAACACACGGGGAACACAGCTGACACAGATAACCATAACGAGACAGGGCGGGGTGAACATAACACTGACGGGAGACAGGCAGAGTCAAACAGGAGGAGAGAGAGCACGGGGAAAACACAGACATAACGGGCTGAGGAAGACATGGAATAAAACACGAGGGCTCACAGTTACACAGGGGCACACAGGAGGTAACCAAATAAGGAACATCTTAACAGAAGAACCTAGGAACCAAGGCATGACTAGGGGATGAAATACAAAACATACAAAAACTGAGAATACCGGGCCCACATGGCCCGGCTCCATGACAGGAAGACATTTTTGAATAATGATGCAGGTAAAATGTCAAGTGGACAAGAGGATGCTTTCGCTGAATTCACTAGTTTTACCAGCTCAGGTAGTGAAACAGGAGAGAAAGTATCCTAAATGACAGGGCGTGATGAGGTGGAGATAGACATAAGGTTCAAGGTCTTCAAGGTTCTTTATTATTTGTCACATGCATAGTTATAAGTATAACACACAGTGAAATGTAACCTGACACGCTCCTCGACATGTGCAAAGAAATATATATATATATATATATATATATATATATATATATATATATATATATATATATATATATATATATATATATACATATAGTATATACACTGGGTGAATGTGCAGTAGTAGCAGCAGCAAGCAGGTGAATTCTGTACATTAATATGAATAGATATCTGATATCTGACTATTTTACAGGATAGACAATATAAACATATTTAAAATTAAAGGAATTGAAATGTACATTGTGCCTTGGTTTAGTGTCTGGAAGAGTCCTGTCTCAGTCAATTATAGATGATGTGAGAGGGCGGGTGTGTGTGTTTAGGGCACGGATGGCTTGGGGATAGAAGCTCCTCTTGAGTCTCTCTGTCCTTGCCCGGAAGATGCGGAACCTTCTACCAGATTGCAGAAGTTGGAACAGTTTGTTGCCAGGATGGGACGGGTCCTTCAGTATCTGCTCTAGTCCGGCATCTCCTGGTGTAGGTGTCCTGAAGCGGGGGGAGAGCAATCCTGCAGCAGCGTTCTGCTGTACGGATCACTCTCTGGAGAGCTTTTTGGTCCTTCACACAGCTGTTCCCAAACCACGATGTCATGTTCTGTGTGAGGATGCTCTCCACAGCGCCTGTATAGAAAATCCTGAGGATCTTTGGAGAGACCCTGAACTTCCTCAGTTGTCGTAGGTGATACAGGCGCTGCCTAGCCTTTTTGGTCTGGACCTGAATGTGGGCAGCCCATGTCAGGTCTGAGGAGATGTGGACACCAAGATACTTGAAGGACTGCACCCTCTCCACTGGAGCTCCATTGATGATGATGGGCTTGTAGTCTCTGTGCTGACTCCTTCTGAAGTCCACCACCAGCTCCTTGGTCTTGCTGACGTTCAGCTGGAGGTGGTTGTCCTGGCACCACGATGCCAGATTCTTCACTTCATCCATGTAGGCCGCCTCATCGTTGTTGGAGATGGCACCCAACACCACTGTGTCGTCAGCAAACTTCACAATGGTGTTGGAGCCATGGGTGGCCACACAGTCTGAAGTGTAGAGGGAGTAGAGCAGTGGTGAGAGGACACATCCCTGAGGTGCTCCTGTGTTGATGGTGATGCTGTTGGAGAAGCACCTGCCCTCCCTCACCACCTGAGTTCTGCCAGTGAGGAAGTCCAACACCCATGCACACAGACGGCTGTTAAGTCCCAGATCCCTCAGCTTTGTGAACAGTCTGCAGGGCACTATTGTGTTAAACGCTGAACTGTAATCAACAAACAGCATTCGCACATAGTTACCCTGTTTCTTGTCCACGTGGCTGAGAGTGGTGTGTAGGACGTGGGCGATGGCATCCTCTGTGGATCTGTTGGATCTGTAGGCGAACTGCAGCGGATCTGTGGTGTCTGGGATGGAGGAGGAGATGATGTTCTTCAGCAGCCTCTCAAACACCTTCATTACTACCGAGGTCAGTGCAACTGGCCGGTAATCGTTCAGGGATGAGGGGTTGCTGTTCTTGGGCACAGGGATGATGATGGATCTTTTGAAGCATGTGGGGACCACAGACTTCGCCAGGGACTCGTTGAAGATGTAAGTGAACACACCTGCTAGCTGGTCAGCACAGCAGCGCAGCAGACGGCCGGTGATGCCGTCTGGCCCCGCCGCTTTCCTTGTGTTCACTCTCCTCAGTGCTGCTCGGACGTCATGCTCCGCGATGCTGGTCACCGGTCTCTCGCTGATGACGTCACTGTCCTCGGTAGACAGGCGGTAGATAGCATTAACAGGTGCTGAATGAGAAAAATTCATTCTTATGTTATTAATCTTTGCAAGAAGAAAAGAAAGAAAACTGTCACAGTCCTCATTAGATGAAATAGGGGCTGCGGAAAGAGCAGGAGTAACAATGCCACTAATGTCTTGATGCATGCTCAATCATCCAGGTAAGTAAATCCCCAAAAGTTGATTCTGTTCATCTGGACGTAGCGTTTCCTGAAGGAACAATGGGCTGGGATAATTGCATAATTAAGATTAAGGAACTGACCTCCCAGCCCATTGTTCCTTCAGTGGGCTGGTTTCAGTCATTATGCAAATGTCCTGTTTATAAGATTGAAACCTGCAGTCAGCTGAGACTGAAGACGTCACCTGGATGATGATGAAACATCATGTCATCAGATGAACAGAATCAACTTTTGGAGAATGCCACTAATGGTGTTAAATAGCACCTAAGGATTACCTCTGCTCTTTGCAACCAAGTGTGAGAAATAGGCAGCCCTTGCATCTCTGATAGCATTATTAAAAGAACTTAAAAGGTCCTTTAGGTACAGGAAATGAACATTTAGGTGAGGGAGTTTTCCTCCCTCACGTTTTAGACAACTAATACTGTCATTTAGCCAAGGAGGAAATTTGCAAGCAGAAACTCTACTCATTTTATCTGGACAAATTTCATCTAACATAAAAAGGCTATAATTATTCAAAAGATTGGTTGAATAGTCAACATCATTATGAGGAGATAGCTGTAGGTTAAAAGCATCCGCAAATTTCTCCGCTGTGGAGGAATCTAAGGTACGAGAGCTAACCTTCCATTGAACAGGGGACAAAAGCTCATTAAGAGACAGTTTAAAAACAATAACATCGTGATCAGAAATAAAAAATGTCCTCAGAGCAAATAAAATCAATATTTAAACCCAAAGTAAAAACAAGGTCCAGTGTGTGACCTTTGCTATGCGTAGGACCGGACACATGCTGAGCAAAATGAGTCCATAACATTCATAAAATCTCTGGTGAAAGGGTCAGAGTCATCATCAATGTGTGTATTAAAGTCCCCAACTACGAGCAACCTAGACAGCTTTAAATTCGAGGATAAGATAAGAAGTCACTGAGCTCCGACAAAAATAACCTATTTGAGCCAGGTGGACGATACAACACAGCACAGTAAAACGGATCCTTGTTTCCAATTTTAAGCAGCTGCAGCTCAAATGAAAGAAATTGTCCAATTTTCATGGAGTGGGAGGAGAAACGTTCCTGGAAAGCCACAGCGAGACCACCACCCCGACCAGAAACCCGAGGCTGGGTAATACAGCCATCCGGGCAGAGTTCAACAAATGACGAATGGTCTACATCCCGCTGCCCGGTCTCAGTCAGGAATAAAAAATCCAGTTTTTTAGATGATATAAAATCATTCAACAAGAATCATTTATTTGACAGAGATTGAGCATTAAAAACCGCCATATTCAGTGAAGTAGAAGCCTCCGTATTTGCAGAGGCTCGAGTTAAAGGATGTAGAAACTCAGGGTTTGAACCATCACGCTCGTAGAATCTGCTCACCGTGGGAAGAAAAAGCTAGCCGGCAGAAGAGTCTGGATAAACCCTCCTCAGGCAGGCCGGTCTCAAAGAGCCGGCGTATCCAAACAGGGACGTGGAAAACAAGTCCCCCTCCATGGAGCTTTTCTGAGCACAGGAGATAAGGCACACTCGGCGTCGCTTAACAGCCAATCAGAATCAGAATCAATACTTTATTGATCCCTGGGGGAAATTACTTTTCGTTACAGTGCTCCATTACAAACAAGCATTAACAGAGACAGACAAGACACTAACTAAGAATAGCACCATATATACAACCATATATATACATAAAAGTCACTTATTAATAAATAGCTGAAAAAGAACATGTGCAAGAAGGGTGTAGCTGTTGCAGTAAACAGTGTGTTAGGTGGAGGAGTTGTACAGGGAGCCACAGGCAGGAAAGATTTCCTGTGTCGTTCAGTGGTGCATCATGGGTAATCTCAGTCTCTCACTGAACGAGCTCCTGTGACTGACCAGCATGTCATGGAGTGGGTGGGAGGTGTTATCCAACATTGTCTTTATCTTGGACAGCATCCGCCTCTCCGACACCACCTTGAGGGAGTCCAGCTCCATCCCCACAACATTGCTGGCCTTACGGATCAGTTTATTAAGTCTGTTGGCATCTGTGACCCTCAGCCTGCTCCCCCAGCATGCAACAGCATAGAGGATCGCACTGGCCACAACAGACTCATAGAAGATCCTGAGCATTTTCTGGCAGATGCTGAAGGACCTCAGTCGCCTCAAAAAATAGAGACGACTCTATTCCTGTAAAGTGCTGTGGTGTTTTTAGCCCAGTCCAGTTTATTGTCAATGTGAACTCCAAGGTATTTATAGTCCTCCACAATGTCAACACTGACCCCCTGGATTGAAACAGGGGTCAAGTGTTTCCTGGTCTTCCTGAAGTCCACGATCAGTTCCTTGGTCTTTGCCACGTTGAGCTGCAGATGATTCTGCTCACACCACGTGACAAAGGAGTCGACCACAGCCCGGTACTCTGTCTCATCATCCCTGCTGATGCATCCAACCACCGCAGAGTCATCAGAAAACTTCTGAAGATGGCAGGTCTCTGTGCAGTGGCTGAAGTCTGTGGTGTAGAGGGTGAAGAGGAAGGGGGAGAGGACAGTCCCCTGTGGTGCCCCTGTGTTGCTGATCACCTTGTCAGACAAACACTGTGGGAGACGTACATATTGTGGTCTTCCTGTCAAGTAATCAACAATCCAGGACACCAGAGAAGCATCCACCTGCATCGCTGCTAACTTATCACCCAGGAGGGTCGGCCTGATGGTATTTAAAGCACTAGAAAAGTCAAAAAACATGACCCTCACAGTGCTCGCCGGCTGGTCCAGATGGGTGTAGACACGATTGAGCAGGTAGATGATGGCGTCCTCAGTTCTGAGACGAGGCTGATAAGCGAACTGAAGGGGATCCAGATGTGGTCTTACTATGGGTCGCAGCTGGTCCAGGATGAGCCTTTCCAGGGTCTTCATGATGTGGGAGGTCAGTGCCACAGGCCTGTAATCCTGGGGGCCACTGGGACGTGGCGTCTTTGGTACAGGGACGAGGCATGATGTCTTCCACATCACCGGGACCCTCTGCAGACTCAGACTCAGCATAAACAGTTTATGAAAGACTCCACACAGCTGGGGGGCACAGGTCTTGAGGACGAGGGGACTCACTCCGTCTGGTCCAGCAGACTTGCCTGAGTGAAGTCTCCTCATTTGCATCTCAACCTGGTATTGAGTGAAGGTGATGGGTGGGGGAGGGGTGTCAGGAATCTCACAGGAGGCAACATGTGAAGAGAGAGGCTGGCACAGTGGTGTGGCTCTGGATTCCAGGCTGACTGCAGGTGAGGTTGTGGGGGTGGGAGCAGACACTGTGGTGTCGAATCTATTGAAAAACAGATTCAACTCGTCGGCTCTATTCTCACCTCCCTCAGCTCCCCTGCTGTTGGTTGGCCTGAATCCAGTGATGGTCTTCATGCCCCTCCACACCTCTCTCATGCTGTTCTGCTGGAGTTTCCACTCCAGCTTCCTCCTGTAATTGTCCTTAGCCTCTCTGATCTTGTCCTTTAGTAACACCTGGACCTTCCTCACCTCCTCTTTATTGCCCCCTCTGAAAGCCCTCTTCTTGTTGTTGAGGAGGGCTTTGATGTCAAACCCCGCTGCCAGTAAAGCCTGAGCTTTACCTGAATACCTCCCCTTCTCCCTCTTCTTCTCTGTGGTCTAGAGGATCCGCCGAATGGTGATGGAGGAGGGTGGAAAATGCCGAAGGAGGATGAAGAGACATCGTAAGGCATCATAGAGGATTGGATGGATAGCAAAGACAGATGATCATACACCAAGGCAGCCAATACATCATTAAAACTAAATGAGAACAGCAGAGTGGAAAAAAATAATATAAAAGTAGTGGAGCGCGACAAACTGCACCCGGCCGCGGCAGAGCCAAACACAGGCGGCATCACACCGGAAGCAGCAAAAAAAAAAAGACCTCTCAGTCTCTGCTTCCTGCTCTGCTGTCTTTGACAGGTTTGAGCCTGTGACTCTGTCCTTTTTAAAGGAAACTGTTGGTCGTTTTAAGCCTGCAGGGTCTCCAATTCCCAATGCTTCCTCCAACTACTCGCTCAACCACCACGTCATCTAGGTAAACAGCACAGCCTTTCGGCGCATTAACAACCAAACTCATGAGTCGCTGAAATGTGGCTGGAGCATTGTGTAAACCAAAACCGATGACTGTATATGAATAAAGACCAGATGGCGTGATGAAAGCATTGGCACCTGCCAATATCCCTTCAACAGATCGAAATTTCTCACATTTTCTGCTGCACCAACTTGGTCAATACAGTCGTCACTATGAGGCAAAGGATAAGAATCAGGTTTGGTCACTGCATTTACTGTTACAATGGCCACAGGCCGATAGCTAAACTGGACTCAAACACACAAAAAAACCTTAGAGCCGATACCAACGTGAGGTCATTGATGAACTGGGAAAGCAAAATGTTTTAGAGGTTTTCCAATCTGGTTTTAAATCCTTTCATACCACTGAATCAGCCCTGTTCAAAGTTTTTAATGACATATTTTTAGCTAATGGCGCTGGGGACTGTGTTGTTCTGGTGCTTTTGGATTTGACAGCTGTGTTTGATACAGCGGATCACGCCATTTTACTCTCTCGTTTGGAGTAGTGGGTGGGCATTAGGGGCACAGCACTGGAGTGGTTCAGGTCCTACTTGGTGGGGCGAACTGTGACCATGTGTCGTCCTCCGCCCCTCTTTTGTGTGGTGTCCCACAGGGCTCAGTTCTAGCCCCCTCCTCTTTTCTTTAGATCTGCTTCCTCTTGGTTCTGTACTGAGAAAGCACGGCATTGCATTCCACTTTTATGCTGATGACTGTCAGATCTATGTCCCTCTAAAGAAAAAAAGGCAGATACCTTACACAGCCATTACTTCAGTGTCTCGATGACATTAAGGCTTGGATGTCTGTTAACTTTTTAAAATTCAACGATAAAAAGACTGAGGTGATGGTCTTTGGTAGCCGCACTGAGACGCCTAATGTGTATAAAAAAATAAAGCCAAGTCTTTCACGGCAGCACTTTGAGACAGTGATCCACGCCTTTGTTAGCACTCGGCTGCATTACTGTAATGCACTTTATATAGGGGTCAGTGCATCATATATTACTCATCTACAGAGGGTGCAAAATGCCGCAGCTCGTCTTTTAACTGGCACTCGAAAGTTTGAGCACATTTCCCCTATTTCAGCTTCACTTCACTGGCTGCCCATTTCTTTTAGGATTCATTTTAAAATTCTTTTATTTGCTTCTAAAGCTCTTTTGTTGTAGCAGCTCCCAAACTGTGGAACAAGCTTCCTTTAGAGATTAGACAGGCCTCTTCACTGCCTGTTTTTAAGTCACTCCTGAAACCCTCCTCTTTACCCTGACCTTTGACACCACGTGAGATGTTGGTTTTTATTTTATTTTTTTATTTTAGTTGATTCCATGCTGTTTTATCTTGTTTTGTTTTTTAACATGGGGCTGTTTTAATTTTTATGTATTATGTGTTTTATTTATTTATTTTTGCTGTTTTCTGTTGTTCTATTGTTTTTAACTTTCTTTCTGTACAGCATTTTGGTCCTGTGCTGGATATTTTAAAGTGCTTTATAAATAAAATTGGATTGGATTGGTTCGTTCGTTCGTTCGTCTGTCTGTCTGTTCAGCCTTTGGGCATGCCACAGGCCATTCTGTTAATCTGGTTGTTTGTTTGTTTGTTCAGCCTTCGGGGCAGTGCTACAGGGGAGCCTTTTCGGGATGGCTGGATTGCTCCCAGCTTCATACACAACTCCCATCATGAGTGGTCAGGGACTCGCTGGGACCTTTGCCGCCTTCGCCATGATCTGCGCCATAGCAAGTCTGATCAATAACTCATTGGATTCAGTTTTATGACACTTTGCAGGAACTTGAATGTCAGTACACAGAGATTATAAAAGGTTGATTTTCTGTCTTTTTCGGGTACAGGCGGTTCGGAGCTTCAGGATGCAGCGTTTGGGTATTTCATCACAGCCTGTGTGGTTATTTTTTTGTCCATTCTCTCCTACATCCTGCTGCCCAAACTGGTACGTTGTCCTTTTATTCCATCTCCAAGACCTGAGATACAAAATATGGAACACAAACACATCATGCATCATTGCAGTACTAGCCCCTCCCACAGCCGCCAGCTCAGTGCATCCTTAAGAAATCAGATCTCACAGACTCTGTTCCATCCTCAGCTTGCCCCTTTCAAGGCATCATGAGTGAGTGCTAATAGACTTTTGTTTTGTTTGTGTTTTCAGGAGTTTTTCCACTTTTATCAGGAGAGAAACACGAAACAGATCTCTCTGGAGCAGAATTCGATCAGCCTGATGAACAGAGGTACAAAAAATATTTTTTAAAAACCTTTTGCTTATCACCTCAAACCGGCTTAAGGTCTTCATGAAAAGTTTATGCTTTAATACATATACCTTGCTACTTTTTATATTTTCCACACAGGTTATTTACTTGAAACTGAACATTGTTCATTCAGCTGCTAGTTCCAGTCATTATACAAATGTACTGTTTATAAGGTTAGGAAAATCTGCAGTCAGCTGAGACTGAAGAAGTCACCTGGATGAGTGACGAAATGTTACTCTCACTATGTCCAGATGAACAGATTTAACTTTTTGGGATAAACTGAAATAAGAACATTCATGCTTCCATCCATCCATTATCTCCCACTTTTCCATGACTCGGTTCTGGGGACAGCAGTCTAAGCAGAAAAGCCTCGACCTCCCTCTCCCAGCCACCTCCTCCAGCTTGGAACACCAAGAGGTTCCTAGACCAGCTGAGAGATATAATCTCTCCAGGGTGTCCTGGGTCTGCCAACGGCCCTCCACCTGGTGAGACAGTCCAATCGTACAATCTGTCCAGTCCTCCATATCTATCTGTCAATCTCCTATTCCCCTTTCATCTCGCTCATGAACAAAACTCAAAGATACTTACTCCTACATTGAGGGCAGCAACTTCTTTCTGACCTGGACTAGGCACCATGGCCTCACACTTGGAGGTGCTGATTTTCATTCCCGTTGCTTCACATTCAGCTGTGAACTGCTTCAGTGCGAGCTAGAGGCCACCACCTGATGAAGCAAACAGAACCACGTTATCTGCAAAAAGCAGAGGTGAGTTTCTGAAATCACCAAAGTTGAAGCCTTCTGCTGCTTTACTACGCCGAGAAATTCTGTCCATAAAAATGAACTGAATTGGTGACAAAGGCCAGCTCTGGCAGAGTCCAACACACACTGGGAAGGAGTCCAACTTATTGCCTGCCAAGCTCTTCCAACGGTTGTATAAGTACTGAATAGCTCTTAACAACAGGCTACACACCCCGTACTCCCCAAGCACCTCCCAAACACTCTGATGCATGCATGTCTTATGTCCAAAAAACATACGAAGTGGTCAGACAAACTCCCATGCACCCTCAAATATCCCCAAGAGCATGAGGAGTTGGTCCAGAATCACTTCTGGCAAACTGGAAAAAATCAAGTCTTTTTCCATGGTTTTTGCTTAAGCCACTGCCTGATCTGCATTCTGCTTGGTCTGCTGGTACCAGTCGAGTGCCACAGGCTAACCAGGCCAACCCGATAGGGCTCCTTCTTCAGGCTAATGACACCAACCACCTTGCAGCCACAGCTCAGTTCAGCAGCCTCAGCAATGGAGGACACAGATAGACTGAACACAGCCCATTCAGACCTCATGTCCCCAGTCTCCCTCAGAATGCTGTCAAAGCTCTGCAGCAGGTGGGAGTTGAAGATTTAGCAGACCAGAGCTTCTGCTAGGTATTCCCAGTGCACCATCACTATACGTTTAGGTGTGCAGGGTTTGTCTAGCGTTATCCCCCATCCACCTGATCCAACTCACCACCAGGTGTTGATCAGTTGACAGCTCATTGCATTGAGGTTAGACCGATTATATCTAGCTGGTATCTCTCAATCTCACACACTAGCTCAGGTTCCTTCCCCACCAGAGAGGTGATGTTCCATGTCCCAATTGCCAGGCTCGGTAGCCATGGATCACCAGGGTCTCTGCCATGGCCACCACCAGGCACACAATTCATCAGACCGCTACAGCACCTCCTGCAGGTGGCCCCATGTCCCTTCCCCAGGTGTGCCTGGCCGTGCTACATGGGCTATCCCAGCCACCAAGTGCTTTCCCTTCGGCACCTTCCTCAGGCCTGGCTCCAGGCGTGGCCCCTCTAGCTCTATCCCGGGCAGGAAGAACTGTTCCCTTGATCATGTACACATAAGAGTCTTTTGAATCACTCTTTGTCTGGTCACTCACCCAGGACCGATTTGCTATGGGTGACCCTACCAAGGAGCAAAAGCCCCCCAACAACATAGCCCCTGGGATCTCTGGGACACACAAACTCCTCCACCACTATAAGACAGCGCTTCACAGAGGGGTAAAACAAATTGAAACATACAAAACATAATAAATCTGCATGTCACTCTTCTTTCACACAAAACTATTCCTGTGAGCACCCGCTTTCTCCAGTCAAAGAAATAGTAAGGTCTGGAGCATGGAACTCCAGTCAGTCTGAGCTGCTGGAGCTTTCCAGCAGGGCTTCATTCACTGTTTTCTGGAAAAAGCTGCAGATAGAAAACCTCCATCATACTAAAAACATAAAAGAGTCTGTGAAATGCTTTCACTGGCTCTGAACATAACCCACTACTCTGTTACCGTGGTTACTCATCAGGTGAAAAGAGAACCACACAGAAAAATCTCACTTTGAGATTGACGCAGATTGCTAAATCATTAATCTGGCATCACAGTTACAGCGCTCTGTTGTCATGTGTTTTATTTATCCTATCATTTACGTTGTTTTGTTGTTTATTCTGTTGTTTATGTAAAGATGCAGTAGCTGATCAGACAAAGCCTCAGGACGTCTCCATGCTGAAAATCTTTAAGAAGGTCAGCTACACATTACTTAACTGATCAAGAAACAATCTATAATCAATATTAACTGTAGTTTGTTCTTTAAAGGGAATGTCTGACCTCTGACCTTTGGCCCTCAGATCTGGATCTTGGCCCTGTCAGTCTGTTTTACCTTCACTGTAACCATTGGCACATTTCCCGCCGTCACTGCCGACACCAAATCCACGCTCAGTGACGGAGGTTCCTGGGGTCGGTCAATACCTCGTTTTCTGTTGAAATGACGGCTAATGTTAACCTTTCTTCTTCTGTGGTGTTTTGTTCCATGTTTATCTGCGTGAATTTGCCCCCCGTTTTCTTTTCCTTGTTCTACTGATACACGCAAACATTCAAATAATTGTTTGATTTACAGACCAGTACTTCATTCCTGTCAGCTGCTTCCTGCTCTTTAACCTGTGTGACTGGGGTGGGCGGAGCTTAACAGCCATCTTGATGTGGGTGAGTTTGAGTTCTGTCATCAAGCAATTCAGCTATAAACAGCAAGCCTCCAATAGGTCCTCCGGCTTCACATTGACAGTCTTCTCCCTCCCATGATTTCATCTGGGTGACCGTGGTTCAGCGGGTTGGGAACCTCATCTTATAACTGGAGGGTTGCCGGTTTGATCCCCAGCTCTGTCTGTCCTGGTCATTGTTTCCTTGGGCAAAACACTTCACCCTACTGCCTACTATTGTTGGCCAGAGGGTCCGATGGCAGCCTCGCTTCTGTCAGTCTGCCCCAGGGCAGCTGTGGCTACACCCCTAGCCTGGTTTCAATCATATCTCCTTGACCGCTCCCAGTTTATTCAACTGAAATCATTCTGCTCTCGTCTTTTCCCGGTCCCTTCTGGTGCACCCCAAGGTTCAGTCTTAGGCCCTCTTCTCTTCAAAATATACATCCTCCCTCTAGGTACCATTTTCTGCAAATTTGATCTTCACTTTCACTGTTTTGCTGATGACACCCAGTTATATCTCTCCTGCAGACCTGATTCCTCCCTCCCACCTTCTTCCCTTACAGCAGACCTTCCCAAAGTGTGGGGCCCGCCCCCTAGGGGAGGCGCAGAGCCATTGCAGGGGGGGCGCGGTATGAAAAGGGGGGGGGAAAGAAAACACTTGGACACTGCTAGCATGGGGCGCCCACACAAACGCAAAGCAGGAGATGAAGCATCGCTGAATATGTTTCCAAACCAACTTCATTCTAAGCCAAAGACTAGAAAATATGGTGAAGCAAATCTTCCCTATGGCTTCACCTGCACAAGTGCCGAGGTAGGTCTCCCTGCAGGATTGGTTTTCCCTGTGTCTGGAGCAGCGCTGGGCTGTTTAAATTACGGACAAACAGGATCCCACATTCTTGAGTTTTAGTTCACAAACACTTCTTATAATGACTAACTACTCCTGACATTTTGGAGATGTTAGCTCTTTATACAGTAAAGTTACAGCAGGATACAAATAAATGAATATTATTACACAGGAAATAAAAAACAACTACACGTAAAATAATCACATCGTGACGCCTCTGCCTTTTTAAATGGAGGGACAGTAACTGCGTGTGTATGTAAGCCTGTAAAAACTGACTCTGACTCACTCACTGTCGATAACTCCACAGTTTTCCCTTCTCCTCAGGTTAAGAGCCTTGGTGTCATCCTAGACAGTTCACTTTCCTATAAATCTCACATCAATAATCTCACCCGTTCTGCCTACTTCCATCTACGTAACATTAACAGATTGCTTCCTTCTCTTTCCACCCAGTCTACGTCCATAAAGGGTCTCATAAAGTGCTATATAAATGCAATCTATTATCTGGTTCTTTATTTGTAGACCTCGAAAATTATACAGACCGTTATACTGGTATTAAGATGCAAGACAAATTTTATTGCAAATTTAGTTTTAATATTTATATTGTTAAATGATCAAAAGGCTATTAGTGCAGCAAAAACGAAATATTTCTCTAAGATCGTGTCTGATAACAGTCACAGACTTCGTATTAATCACTAACTTAGTTCTTAATCCCCCTACTGCTGCTCCCCACATAGCATCAAAAGCAACATGTGAAAACTTATTGAAATTCTTTATTAACGGGATCACAGATATCAGGTCTCATATTATCCTTCCGACCCATCTGTTTATATGCCAACTTGGTTGCTTGTGACCACTTTGAGCCTGTTGTCAGTGGTTGCAGTGTGGGTGAGGAAAGGAGGACCCAAACGCTGGACTCACAGGTGAAGGCTGGTGTTTATTGCTGACCGAAATGAACGAACAGAACTGAAGCAGGAAATGGCTCGCTGGCTGGCTGAAGAAACTACCAGCGACAACATCAATGACACGACGGTGAACGAGTGGAAACAGAAGACTTCCCCACCCGAGGAACTGAAACAGGTGCAGAGAAAAGCCATCGTTCCCTCGAAGCTGGACAGGAAACTGCAGGATCTAGGACTGAGCAGCTCCCTCTGCAACTGGATCCTTAGCTTCCTGTCTGACAGACGCCAAGTGGTCAGACTGGGCAGCATCACCTCATCCCCCATCACACTGAACACTGGTGCTCCACAGGGGTGTGTACTGAGCCCTCTCCTCTACACCTACAACTGCACAGCCACTAACAACTCCAACATCATTGTGAAGTTTGCGGACGACACTACAGTGGTGGGTCTTATCACCAACGGTGATGAGACGGCTTACAGGGAGGAGGTCAGCGCCCTGACCCACTGGTGTCAAGACAACCATCTCACCCTCAACGTCGCAAAGACAAAGGAGTTGATAGTGGACTTCCGGAGGTGCAGAGAAGTACACACCCCCATCACCATCAACGGCGCTGCTGTGGAGAGAGTGAGCAGCTTCCACTTCCTTGGTGTACATCTGGCTGAGGATCTTACGTGGTCAGTACACACAAACAAAACAGTGAAGAAGGCGCAGCAGCGCCTCTTCTTTCTCAGGAGACTGAAAAGATTCGGCATGAGCCCCCGCATCCTCAGGACCTTCTATCACTGTGCCATTGAGAGCATCCTCACTGGATGCATCACCACCTGGTATGGCAACAGCACCGCCTACAACTGCAAAGCTCTCCAGCGAGTAGTGCGGTGCTCTGAACGGATAATTGGAGGTGAGCTTCCCTCCCTCCAAGACATCTACAGGAAGCGCTGCCTGAGGAAAGCGGGGAGGATCATCAAGGACTCCAGTCACCCCAGCCATAAACTGTTCAGACTACTTCCATCAGGAAGGAGGTTCTGCAGCATCCGGTCCCGTACCAGCAGACTGAGAGACAGCTTCTTCCACCAGGCCATCAGACTGCTGAACACTTCATAGACACCTCAGCTTCACTACTGGAACTTTAACATTATGCACTCCATACTGTACAGTAATGCCACTGTTTTGCACATGTCTCAACTCTGTATATTTTTTATATATTTATTTTATTTTTACTCTATTTAATTTGTAAAATATGTGTATATACACACACCCACATGTAGAAAAACATATTTAGTATACACATCCAGTAATGCATATACTATTATATATTGTACATATATTTATTAGTCTCAGATTTAGCCATTCTAATATTTTTCTTGTTTTACATTATTGTATTTTTGCACAACTCTGTTGCTTGTGAAGCTTGCACACAAGAATTTCACTCACATGTGCTGTACCAGTGTACCTGCACATGTGATGTGACAATAAAAGTGATTTGATTTGATTTGATTTAAAATAGTTTAGTAATTTAGGGTAAATTTGTAGTTTATCATTAACAGGAACACAGTGGAAAGAAACTATATCATTCGGATTGTCAACATTGGAAGGAATTACTTCCTCTTCTGCCTTTCATAGTCATGTGCAAAATACAGCTGTATAACTGTGTCCAGCCCCTGGCGTGCGCACTCACAACAATGGCTGAGTGTAATTGGAGTTATGTACAGATGTATTTTACCTCCACAAACAGCCGAGATGTGGTTTGCAATACATGTGGAAAGACAGTGAGGTGTTGTGGCAACACCACTAACCTCGTGAAACACCTCACAGTAAATCAGATCACAGAATATGACGAGCTTATGTTGAGGCGAATTGAAGATGAGGACAGGGACAGGTGCTGCTAGGGCGAGACAGACGTCTCTCACTGAATCCTTTAGTGCTGCAGGCAGGCAACATGTTCAAATAGGCACAACTTCAGATTCTTTATTTCTATATGATGAATTCTGCATTATTAAGTGATAAGAACAAGTAATATGATGTCCTGTAATCATGATGACGCTATATTTTGAGATACAATAAATAAAGTAAGTTTTTGTACAAAGTATCGGTATCGGATCAGTATCGTCGATACCACCCTGAATACTTGGAATCGGATCAGAAAGGAAATCAGTGGTATCGCACATCACTAGGACCCAAACGCTGGACTCACTGGTAGGTGAAGGCTGGTGTTTATTGCTGACCGAAATGAACGAACAGAACTGAAGCAGGAAATGGCTGGCTGGCTGGCTGAAGGAACTGAACATACAACAACCTAACAGCGACAACATCAATGACACGACGGTGAACGAGTGGAAACAGAAGACTTAAATACACAGACTGATGAGGATGCTAATGAGAGACCGGTGGGTACACAGCTGAACATAATCTGGCTAACGACACATGAGACGAGCTGACAGGAAAAACAGGAAGTGAGAACAACATGTGGCAAAATAAACTGAACATGACAAAACTGAGAACACTGGGTCAATGACGCAGGAAACCTGACACCTGTGTCCTTTTCATTACTGAGTGAAGCAGTGAACCACCTGAAACCCACAGATGTACTCTGGATATTGTTCCATCTCGTTTACTGAAAGATGTTTTTGACATCTGTGGGTATGTGTTTGCTGTCAATAGCAGTCTTCAGTCTGGGTGTGTCCCTGCTGACTTCAAACATGCTGTGGTGGAACCTATGCTTAGGGTTAGGGTTTTAAATGACCTTTTAACTTTTACTGACTTGGGAGATTCTGCCATTTTAATACCAGTAATAATAGTACACAATGTACACAGTGGGTCATGGACGCTGCAACCTCATCCCGCCTCAGAGCCGCTGTCTCCATCGGGTGGGAAGTAAGTATGGGAGGAGGCGTTGGATCGGGGGGAAGGGAGGGAGGGTGGTGAGTGCGTATCAGTATCAGTGTGCATGTGTGCATGTCGGGATGTGTGTCCTGAGTTCAGCCTGAGAAAGTGTCCTTTCGCCTGTTAGGCAAAGATCAACAGTGCGCAGCCTACGCAGGTGACCTTGAGGAATAGGGCAGAGAGTCTGTTCATTCTCGTGTCTCTTGGAAGAATATTGTTGTTCCTCTTGGCGTCAACCTTCAAGCAGTTGGTGCCGTCGGGGGTGGGGGTATAGCCGCATGAGAGATGTTAGTATGTGGTCTAGGGAGAACAAACTGCATCGATTTTTCAGTCATTCTAATGTCCATCACTGGTCTCCAGGTGTATCTCTCTTTTAAGAGCCATGAGCTCCTCTAAACGAATGTTTCCCAGATGAAATCTGGGAAACATTCGTTTAGAGAACAAGAGCAAGAATGAGATGCTCTCTCAGATTTAAAGTCAGACGAGACGAGACAAGGACATAGAAGCATAGAAGGGAAGCTAAGGGAGGGAGAGGGTGGAAGACGCATCCAACTCCTCCGAGAGCCAAGAGGAGGAGTAACAGAATAGTTTGAGCCTAAACATGTCATGGTCCTGGGTCATTTTGGCCCAGCGTTTTGTGTTTCCTTGAAGTTCATTTTTGTGCTTTGTGTTTATTCTGATTTTGTATTGGTTTAGGGTTGAACCTGTAGTTTGGTGTGTGTATTCAGCCCTACCTGTGTCTGTCCTTGGTGCTCTGTTCATGTCCCCGTGTTGTGTTGTAAATCAGTCTGTGTGTTCCTGCTTTACTTTGAAGGCTCATGTTCTGGATTTCCTATTCTATTTTGAAGGTCTGTGTCTGTTGTCATTGTGTTCAGCTTGTGTCCTCCGGTCCTCATGTGTATTAGGTTCAGCTGTTCTTCCCTCCTGTGTGTGATTACCTGATTACCTTGTGTGTGTATATTTAGTGGGTGTCGGTCTGTGTTCATTGTCGGCTCGTCTGCGTTCTATGGTGTTCCTGTCTCTGCGTCTCTCTGCCCCGCACCCCTTTTGTATGGTCTCAGGTTTGTCATTTAGTTCTCCCAGTTTAGGTTTCTTCAGTTGTTTTGTCATGCCTCACTGCTTGTTTCTGCCATTGTCACTTTGTAAATAAACATCCCTCGTATCATCAGTCACTGCTGCATTTTGGGTCCTCCCTTTCCTCCACACCACACGGCTCACTCCGCCAGCCGTGACAAAACAGTTAAAAGTCAAAGCTTTAACAGAATCAGTAAAATAGCTATTAAATCTTGTTTCCACTATACTTGATTCTTTAATCAGATTTGCTCACATATATAACATGTGATGATCAGTTACATTGGAATTCCTTATTAAGATCTTTAAATGATGCTACATTTCTTTAGTGTTTCCTTTGCTAATAACGTCAGTTACCACATTATTTCTCAGTGTAATAAACAAACACCTGTCATGTTGTGCTTGTTACATGTTTCCCTGACCTCAGAACAGTCTCTGCCCATATTTACATAGTTGGTCCTTTGTTAACCCGTTGAAACTCAAAGTCATGTGTTACCATTTTCAAGTCTTCCCTTTTTACTTTATGATTCCAGTCTATATTCAAATAATGTCATTATTGGTACCAGTCTTTAATGAGAGTATTCAGTTTATCATAAAGCACTTTGTTGTAGATGGTGCTCTATATATTCCAGTTAAACTGAAAGACATGTGAGCTGATAGTATTCTTTTTTTTCCAGCCAGGAAAAGACAGTGTGATACTTCCTGCATCCATCGGGTGTCGCCTGGTCTTCATCCCTCTCTTCATGCTGTGCAATGTTCACCCTCGTGCCCACCTGCCAGTCGTTTTCTATCACGACTGCTTCTTTATCCTCTTCATGATCCTCTTTGCCTTCAGTAACGGGTACCTGGCAAGCCTCTGCATGTGTTATGGTCCAAGGTAAGAAACCTGCACACAGCAAACACCCCATCATGTTAATGTTAGCCTTGATTTTCTCTGTGGAGCTCATTTTAAGTATTAAGTATATTACAGTTGAGTCCAACACAGCTTCCTGTGCACCCACTAGCAGCAAGAGTGGTCCAGTGCTTTATGACCATAATATCCTATTAGAGCAATTAGAGCATGCTGTAGGTATTACAGGTACTGTGCTGCAGTGGTTTGTATCATATCTATCTAATAGACTCCAGTTTGTGCATGTAAATGGAGAGTCCTCTTCACACACTGAGGTTAATTATGGAGTTCCACAGGGTTCAGTGCTAGGACCAATTCTGTTTACATTATCCTCCTAAGACCCGAACTCATTAATGGCATGCATTCTTAATTGTGTGGATGCTTTAAGCATCCACACTATTGAGTTCCTGTTTCTCTTTATTCTTTATTGTGTGGATGCTTTAAGCATCCACACTATTGAGTTCCTGTTTCTCTTTATTCTTTATACTTTATTATTGTGTGGATGCTTTAAGCATCCACACTATTGAGTTCCTGTTTCTCTTTATTCTTTATTATTATTATTCTTCAAGTTGCTTCCGTACACTTTTCGCCGTAGAACTACTTCCACAATTTTCAGCCGATTTTCACCGTTCAAATTTTAAACTATTCTGCTATTTTTGCTCTTTCCGGCTATGACTTTTGCTATTTTTTGCTATTATACTTTTTAAAATATTAAGCTTTTTTCCTTTAATTTGTCCCATTGAAATGAATGGGAAACTTCAGCAATTCTGCTAAAATTTGCTTGTTTTTGAAACTTAACTACTTCCTCATACTTTCACCTAGAACAACCATTCAAATTTTAAAATGTTCACAAATTATTGGGCTATTCAGGTATGATTCAGCTTTTTCAAATCTTTTACTGTTTTACTTTTATGCCTCTTAAAGTTTTGAGTTGCAAAATTGTGATTTTTCACAAAATACATGTGTTGTTATGGTTGCTATGCTCTTGGCTTCCAGTGTGCCACTGAAGGTTTTGCAATTTTCACTTCATGTCCGAACAACTTCCTGCTACTTGCTCAATTTTCACTCAACTTCCACAAATTATACATCAAAACGTAGGTATTTTTGCTGGCTTTCAGAAAATGTCACCATCATTGTTGTGGGATTTATATAATTTTGGCAAATCTCCTCAGACTAACACAAGGTCAGAAAACTCTCCATATAAAGTCAATGGAGAGTTTGTTCAAAATCACCGCTGCATTTCTGTAATGAGAGGCATATTCGAATCGTCATATCTCCTTAACGAAGCAAAGTTAAGACATGAGGCTTGTCCCGGTATATCTTCAGACACTCGTGACGCTCACAATTCAAGAATTATTTTCTCACCTATTACCGTTCTGAAATGAGTTGGACTTGTTTGAGGGTAGGAAATTTGTCCTTCGCTCAGATTTCTTCAGATTTCAAACTGTGGAAATGAACCACTTTTTTCTCTCGTCATAACTTTTTGTTGGATTTCCACAGAGACCTGAAAATTTCCATGATTGTTCACCAAAGCCTGCTGTCTCTTACGGTGAAAGAATGATATCGATACTCCAAATAGATTTAGAGTTAGAAAGCGTTGTTTGAGGGCAAGTCAAGGCAGTTTTTGCTTCGCTCTACTCAGTTATGGTGCATTAGAAGTCAAATATCTTTAATAATTCATATTTTAATGATAAATTGTAAACACTGGAAGATTCCCCCATCTCTTCTGAACAAAACGGTGTAAGAATGACCGCTCTAGCCCCTACGGTTAGGAAATTATTTTCATTTGTTTGAGGGGAGTCCTCACTATGAGAAATAGGCTGCAATAATCCTGTGCCTCTCTGTGCTGCATGTGTAAAAAGAGGCACATGTTTTGGCGGGAAAAAGTACACAGGCTCTCTGATTGGTGGATTCAAATTCAGCAGCTCCCAGGCTGACCTAGAAACTTACTTCTCTCTCCCTGTGCATTTTTTTGCTGATTTTTTCATTTAACAAGTATATTTGAGGGACCCTCAGCATGTTCAGCATTTTTTCAGCTGTCCATTTTGCTTTTCCAATTTTTCTGTTTAACTTATTACTATTGTGCTAAATAATACTATTTCTGCTATTTTATAAGATTTGTGCCTAATATAGTATTTCTGCTAAATTACAATATTTCTGCTTTTTATACTATTTGTGCTAAAACATAGTATTTCTACTAAATGTAGTATTTATGCTTAATCATCCTATTTCTGCTTTTTATAGGATTTGTGCTTAATATAGTATTTCTGCTAAATTATAGTATTTCTGCTTTTTATAGTATTTGTGCTAAAACATAGTATTTCTACTAAATGTAGTATTTATGCTTAATCATAGTATTTCTATATATTTCTGCCAGGTCCCCAGGCAGCCAATCCTCTGTGAGGACTGAGAAATTCAAATTTTCAAATCAGGGCCTGCACGGTTTCCCAGCCAATCATATATGTGTCCTGAGGCATTCAAATTTGCATATTGGGGCCTTCATGGCTTCTAAGCCAGCCAATCATATCTGAGGGCTGAGGAATTCAAATCCACAAATCAGGGCCTGCACAGCTTCCCAGCCAGCCAATCATGTATGTGGGCTCCAGGTATTCAAATTTGCATATTGGGGAATTCGTGGCTTCTAAGTCAACAAGTCATCCATGTCATATATCTCTAAAAATTCATATTTTAATGAAAAATTGTCAACACTTGAAGATTCTCCCATCTCTTCTGAACAAAACGGTGTAAGAATGACCGCTCTAGCCCCTATGGTTAGGAAATTATGGTCATTTGTTTGAGGGGAATCCTCACTATGTGAAATAAACTGAAAGAAGCAGGTCTATGTCTCTGTGCTGCGTGTGTAAAAAGATGCACCTGTTTTGGCGGGAAAACGTAAACAGCCTCTCTGATTGGTGGATTCAAATTCAGCAGCTCCCAGGCTGACCTAGAAACTTAGTCCTCTCTCCCTGTGTGTGTGTGTGTGTGTGTGTGTGTGTGTGTGTGTGTGTGTGTGTGTGTGTGTGTTTAGTGGGAGAGAGAGGACCCTGCCCTTATTTGACAGCATGTCATTGTAGGATTTAAATTGAACATAGTTAGACTGGTTGACTGGATTAGAGCCTGTGTTTGTGTGTCCCTCTGTGCATTTGTGTTTCAATAAGTTATTACTATTCTGCTAAATCATAGTATTTCTGGTACTTTTCGGTACTTGTGCTAAATACAGTATTTCTGCTAAATCATACTATTTCTGCTTTTCATAGGATTTATGCCTTATATAGTATTTCTGCTAAATTATAGTATTTCTGCTTTTTATAGGATTTGTGCCTAACATAGTATTTCTGCTAAATTATAGTATTTCTGCTTTTTATAGGATTTGTGCCTAACATAGTATTTCTGCTAAATTATAGTATTTCTGCTTTTTATACTATTTGTTCTAAATTATAGTATTTCTGCTTTTTATAGGATTTGTGCTTAATATAGTATTTCTGCTAAATTATAGTTTTTCTTCTTTTTATAATATTTGTGCTAAAACATAGTATTTCTACTAAATGTGGTATTTATGCTTAATAATAGTATTTCTATATATTTCTGCCAGGTCCCCAGGCAGCCAATCCTCTGTGAGGACTGAGACATTCAAATTTTCAAATCAGGGCCTGCACAGTTTCCCAGCCAATCAAATAAGTGTCCTGAGGCATTCAAATTTGCATATTGGGGCCTTCGTGGCTTCTAAGCCAGCCAATCATATCTGAGGGCTGAGGAATTCAAATCCACAAATCAGGGCCTGCACAGCTTCCCAGCCAGCCAATCACATATGTGGTCTCAGGCATTCAAATTTGCATATTGGGGAATTCGTGGCTTCTAAGTCAACGAGTCATCCATGTCATATATCTCTAAAAATTCATATTTTAATATTAAATTGTCAACACTTGAAGATTCCCCCATCTCTTCTGAACAAAACGGTGTAAGAATGACCGCTCTAGCCCCTACGGTTAGGAAATTACGGTCATTTGTTTGAGGGGAGTCGTCACTATGAGAAATAGACTGCAAAAATCCTGTGTCTCTCTGTGCTGCTGCGTGTGTAAACAGATGCACCTGTTTTGGTGGGGAAAAGTGCACAGCCTCTCTGATTGGTGGATTCAAATTCACCAGCTCCCAGGCTGACCTAGAAACTTACTTCTCTCTCCCTGTGTGTGTGTGTGTGTGTGTGTGTGTGTGTGTGTGTGTGTGTGTGTGTGTGTGTGTGTGTGTGTGCACGTGTGTGACAGAGAGAGAGAGAGAGAGAGAGAGAGAGAGAGAGAGAGAGAGAGAAAGGCTTTTAATGGGATGATCTCATTCTAAGATTTAAATTCAATATATTTAGACTGGTTGACTGAATTGGATCTTGTGTGTGGGTCTCTCTGTGCATGTGTGTTTCCTCATGTGTACATATTTGTGATTGTGTGGCTGTAATAAATTTTTTTGCAGATTTTTGTCATTTAACAAGTATATTTGAGGGACCCTCAGCATGTTCAGCATTTTTTCAGCTGTCCATTTTGCTTTTCCAATTTTTCTGTTTAACTTATTACTATTGTGCTAAATCATACTATTTCTGCTATTTTATAAGATTTGTGCTTAATATACTATTTCTGCTTTTATAGGATTTGTGCTTAATATAGTATTTCTGCTAAATGTAGTATTTATGCTTAATCATACTATTTCTGCTTTTCATAGTATTTGTGCTTAATATAGTATTTCTGCTAAATTTAGTATTTCTGATTAATTATAGTTTTTCTACTAAATCATAGTACAGTATTTCTGCTTTTTATGGGATTTGTGCTAAAACAAAGTATTTCTACTAAATGTAGTATTTGTGCTTAATCATACCATTTCTGCTTTTTATAGGATTTGTGCTTAATATAGTATTTCTGCCAAATTATAATATTTGTGCTAAAACATAGTCTCAATTTAAAATTACAATATTCATAGTTCATCACAGTGTCTCTGGTAAATCACAATATTTCTGCTCTGTTGTACTATTTTTCTAAATCATAGTGTTTCTGTAATGTTTAAGTATTTTTGGCTAAATATATTCTTTCTGTTATCTTATACTATTTCTCCTAAATTCTTGTATTTTTGAGAAGTTATCATGTTTCTGGTAAGTTACAATATTTCTGCTAAATTCTGCTATGCTATTGTATTTCTGCCAAGTATTATGTTTCCTCTAAGATATTGCAGTTCTGCTAAGTTATTCCATTTTAGCAAACTTCTTTTGCTTCTGCAAAGTTTTTACAATTTCTGCAACTTTTCAGCTTTTTCAGCTACTTTTTGCATACAGCTTCAGCTTTAAGCATCCACACTGCATTTTCGCAGGAAATGCAAATTTTTCTAGTTATTATTATTATTCTTCAAGTTGCTTCCGTACACTTTTCGCCGTAGAACTACTTCCACAATTTTCAGCCGATTTTCACCGTTCAAATTTTAAACTATTCTGCTATTTTTGCTCTTTCCGGCTATGACTTTTGCTATTTTTTTGCTATTATACTTTTTAAAATATTAAGCTTTTTTCCTTTAATTTGTCCCATTGAAATGAATGGGAAACTTCAGCAATTCTGCTAAAATTTGCTTGTTTTTGAAACTTAACTACTTCCTCATACTTTCACCTAGAACAACCATTCAAATTTTAAAATGTTCACAAATTATTGGGCTATTCAGGTATGATTCAGCTTTTTCAAATCTTTTACTGTTTTACTTTTATGCCTCTTAAAGTTTTGAGTTGCAAAATTGTGATTTTTCACAAAATACATGTGTTGTTATGGTTGCTATGCTCTTGGCTTCCAGTGTGCCACTGAAGGTTTTGCAATTTTCACTTCATGTCCGAACAACTTCCTGCTACTTGCTCAATTTTCACTCAACTTCCACAAATTATACATCAAAACGTAGGTATTTTTGCTGGCTTTCAGAAAATGTCACCATCATTGTTGTGGGATTTATATAATTTTGGCAAATCTCCTCAGACTAACACAAGGTCAGAAAACTCTCCATATAAAGTCAATGGAGAGTTTGTTCAAAATCACCGCTGCATTTCTGTAATGAGAGGCATATTCGAATCGTCATATCTCCTTAACGAAGCAAAGTTAAGACATGAGGCTTGTCCCGGTATATCTTCAGACACTCGTGACGCTCACAATTCAAGAATTATTTTCTCACCTATTACCGTTCTGAAATGAGTTGGACTTGTTTGAGGGTAGGAAATTTGTCCTTCGCTCAGATTTCTTCAGATTTCAAACTGTGGAAATGAACCACTTTTTTCTCTCGTCATAACTTTTTGTTGGATTTCCACAGAGACCTGAAAATTTCCATGATTGTTCACCAAAGCCTGCTGTCTCTTACGGTGAAAGAATGATATCGATACTCCAAATAGATTTAGAGTTAGAAAGCGTTGTTTGAGGGCAAGTCAAGGCAGTTTTTGCTTCGCTCTACTCAGTTATGGTGCATTAGAAGTCAAATATCTTTAATAATTCATATTTTAATGATAAATTGTAAACACTGGAAGATTCCCCCATCTCTTCTGAACAAAACGGTGTAAGAATGACCGCTCTAGCCCCTACGGTTAGGAAATTATTTTCATTTGTTTGAGGGGAGTCCTCACTATGAGAAATAGGCTGCAATAATCCTGTGCCTCTCTGTGCTGCGTGTGTAAAAAGAGGCACATGTTTTGGCGGGAAAAAGTACACAGGCTCTCTGATTGGTGGATTCAAATTCAGCAGCTCCCAGGCTGACCTAGAAACTTACTTCTCTCTCCCTGTGCATTTTTTTGCTGATTTTTTCATTTAACAAGTATATTTGAGGGACCCTCAGCATGTTCAGCATTTTTTCAGCTGTCCATTTTGCTTTTCCAATTTTTCTGTTTAACTTATTACTATTGTGCTAAATAATACTATTTCTGCTATTTTATAAGATTTGTGCCTAATATAGTATTTCTGCTAAATTACAATATTTCTGCTTTTTATAATATTTGTGCTAAAACATAGTATTTCTACTAAATGTAGTATTTATGCTTAATCATACTATTTCTGCTTTTTATGGGATTTGTGCCTAATATAGTATTTCTGCTTTTTATAGGATTTTTGCTCAAACATAGTATTTCTACTAAATGTAGTGTTTATGCTTAATCATCCTATTTCTGCTTTTTATAGGATTTGTGCTTAATATAGTATTTCTGCTAAATTATAGTATTTCTGCTTTTTATAGTATTTGTGCTAAAACATAGTATTTCTACTAAATGTAGTATTTATGCTTAATCATAGTATTTCTATATATTTCTGCCAGGTCCCCAGGCAGCCAATCCTCTGTGAGGACTGAGAAATTCAAATTTTCAAATCAGGGCCTGCACGGCTTCCCAGCCAATCATATATGTGTCCTGAGGCATTCAAATTTGCATATTGGGGCCTTCATGGCTTCTAAGCCAGCCAATCATATCTGAGGGCTGAGGAATTCAAATCCACAAATCAGGGCCTGCACAGCTTCCCAGTCAGCCAATCATGTATGTGGGCTCCAGGTATTCAAATTTGCATATTGGGGAATTCGTGGCTTCTAAGTCAACAAGTCATCCATGTCATATATCTCTAAAAATTCATATTTTAATGATAAATTGTCAACACTTGAAGATTCCCCCATCTCTTCTGAACAAAACGGTGTAAGAATGACCGCTCTAGCCCCTATGGTTAGGAAATTATGGTCATTTGTTTGAGGGGAATCCTCACTATGTGAAATAAACTGAAAGAAGCAGGTCTATGTCTCTGTGCTGCGTGTGTAAAAAGATGCACCTGTTTTGGCGGGAAAACGTAAACAGCCTCTCTGATTGGTGGATTCAAATTCAGCAGCTCCCAGGCTGACCTAGAAACTTAGTCCTCTCTCCCTGTGTGTGTGTGTGTGTGTGTGTGTGTGTGTGTGTGTGTGTGTGTGTGTGTGTGTGTGTGTGTGTTTAGTGGGAGAGAGAGGACCCTGCCCTTATTTGACAGCATGTCATTGTAGGATTTAAATTGAACATATTTAGACTGGTTGACTGGATTAGAGCCTGTGTTTGTGTGTCCCTCTGTGCATTTGTGTTTCAATAAGTTATTACTATTCTGCTAAATCATAGTATTTCTGGTACTTTTCGGTACTTGTGCTAAATACAGTATTTCTGCTAAGTCATACTATTTCTGCTTTTCATAGGATTTGTGCTTAATATAGTATTTCTGCTAAATTATAGTTTTTCTTCTTTTTATAATATTTGTGCTAAAACATAGTATTTCTACTAAATGTAGTATTTATGCTTAATAATAGTATTTCTATATATTTCTGCCAGGTCCCCAGGCAGCCAATCCTTTGTGAGGACTGAGACATTCAAATTTTCAAATCAGGGCCTGCACAGTTTCCCAGCCAATCAAATAAGTGTCCTGAGGCATTCAAATTTGCATATTGGGGCCTTCGTGGCTTCTAAGCCAGCCAATCATATCTGAGGGCTGAGGAATTCAAATCCACAAATCAGGGCCTGCACGGCTTCCCAGCCAGCCAATCACATATGTGGTCTCAGGCATTCAAATTTGCATATTGGGGAATTCGTGGCTTCTAAGTCAACAAGTCATCCATGTCATATATCTCTAAAAATTCATATTTTAATATTAAATTGTCAACACTTGAAGATTCCCCCATCTCTTCTGAACAAAACGGTGTAAGAATGACCGTTCTAGCCCCTACGGTTAGGAAATTATGGTCATTTGTTTGAGGGGAGTCCTCACTATGAGAAATAGACTGCAAAAATCCTGTGTCTCTCTGTGCTGCTGCGTGTGTAAACAGATGCACCTGTTTTGGTGGGGAAAAGTGCACAGCCTCTCTGATTGGTGGATTCAAATTCACCAGCTCCCAGGCTGACCTAGAAACTTACTTCTCTCTCCCTGTGTGTGTGTGTGTGTGTGTGTGTGTGTGTGTGTGTGTGTGTGTGTGTGTGTGTGTGTGTGTGTGTGTGTGTGTGACAGAGAGAGAGAGAAAGCCTTTTAATGGGATGATCCCATTGTAAGATTCAAATTCAATATATTTAGACTGGTTGACTGAATTGGATCTTGTGTGTGTGTCTCTCTGTGCATGTGTGTTTCCTCATGTGTACATATTTGTAATTGTGTGGCAGTCATAAATTTTTTTGCTGATTTTTGTCATTTAACAAGTATATTTGAGGGAACCTCAGCATGTTCAGCATTTTTTCAGCTGTCCATTTTGATTTTCCAATTTTTCTTTTTAACTTATTACTATTGTGCTAAATCACACTATTTCTGCTATTTTATAAGATTTGTGCTTAATATACTATTTCTGCTTTTATAGGATTTGTGCTTAATATAGTATTTTTGCTTTTCATAGGATTTGTGCTAAAACAAAGTATTTCTACTAAATGTAGTATTTATGCTTAATCATACCATTTCTGCTTTTTATAGGATTTGTGCTTAATATAGTATTTCTGCTAAATTATAGTATTTCTGCTTTTTATAGGATTTGTGCTAAAACATAGTATTTCTGCTAAATTATAGTATTTCTGCCAAATTATAATATTTGTGCTAAAACATAGTCTTAATTTAAAATTACAATATTCATAGTTCATTACAGTGTCTCTGGTAAATCACAATATTTCTGCTCTGTTGTACTATTTTTCTAAATCATAGTGTGTCTGTAATGTTTAAGTATTTTTGGCTAAATATATTCTTTCTGTTATCTTATACTATTTCTCCTAAATTCTTGTATTTTTGAGAAGTTATGTTTCTGGTAAGTTACAATATTTCTGCTAAGTTCTGCTATGCTATTGTATTTCTGCCAAGTATTATGTTTCCTCTAAGATATTGCAGTTCTGCTAAGTTATTCCATTTTAGCAAACTTCTTTTGCTTCTGCAAAGTTTTTACAATTTCTGCAACTTTTCAGCTTTTTCAGCTACTTTTTGCATACAGCTTCAGCTTTAAGCATCCACACTGCATTTTCGCAGGAAATGCAAATTTTTCTAGTTCTAGTTGCTTCCGTACACTTTTCGCCGTTTAACTACTTCCACAATTTTTGTGCTATTTTCACCGTTCAAACTTTAAACTATTCAGCTATTTTTGCTAATTCCTGCTACGATTTTTGCTATTTTTAACTATTATACTTTTTAAAATATTAAGCTTTTTTCCTTTAATTTGTCCCATTGAAATGAATGGGAAACTTCTGCAATTCTGCTAAATTTTGCCTGTTTTTGAAACTTAACTACTTCCTCATATTTTCACCTAGAACAACCATTCAAATTTTAAAATGTTCACAAATTATTTGGCTATTCAGGTATGATTCAGCTTTTTCAAATCTTCTACTGTTTTACTTTTATGCCTCTTAAAGTTTTGAGTTGCAAAATTGTGATTTTTCACAAAATACATGTGTTGTTATGGTTGCTATGCTCTTGGCTTCCAGTGTGCCACTGAAGGTTTTGCAATTTTCACTTCATGTCCGAACAACTTCCTGCTACTTGCTCAATTTTCACTCAACTTCCACAAATTATACATCAAAACGTAGGTATTTTTGCTGGCTTTCAGAAAATGTCACCATCATTGTTGTGGGATTTATAGAATTTTTGCAAATCTCCTCAGACTAACACAAGGTCAGAAAACTCTCCATATAAAGTGAATGGAGAGCTTGTTCAAAATCACCGCTGGATTTCTGTAATGAGAGGCATATTCGAATCGTCATATCTCCTTAACGAAGCAAAGTTAAGACATGAGGCTTGTCCCCGAATATCTTCAGACACCCCTGACGCTCACAATTCAAGAATTTCTTTCTCACCTATTACCGTTCTGAAATGAGTTGGACTTGTTTGAGGGTAGGAAATTCGTCCTTCGCTCAGATTTCTTCAGATTTCAAACTGTGGAAATGAACCACTTTTTCCTCTCGTCATAACTTTTTGTTGGATTTCCACAGAGACCTGAAAATTTCCATGATTGTTCACCAAAGCCTGCTGTCTCTTACGGTGAAAGAATGATATCGATACTCCAAATAGATTTCGAGTTAGAAAGCGTTGTTTGAGGGCAAGTCAAGGCAGTTTTTGCTTTGCTCTACTCAGTTATGGTGCATTACAAGTCAAATATCTTTAATAATTCATATTTTAATGATAAATTGTAAACACTGGAAGATTCCCCCATCTCTTCTGAACAAAACGGTGTAAGAATGACCGCTCTAGCCCCTACGGTTTGGAAATTATGGTCATTTGTTTGAGGGGAGTCCTCACTATGAGAAATAGGCTGCAATAATCCTGTGCCTCTCTGTGCTGCGTGTGTAAAAAGAGGCACATGTTTTGGCGGGAAAAAGTACACAGGCTCTCTGATTGGTGGATTCAAATTCAGCAGCTCCCAGGCTGACCTAGAAACTTACTTCTCTCTCCCTGTGCATTTTTTTGCTGATTTTTTCATTTAACAAGTATATTTGAGGGACCCTCAGCATGTTCAGCATTTTTTCAGCTGTCCATTTTGCTTTTCCAATTTTTCTGTTTAACTTATTACTATTGTGCTAAATAATACTATTTCTGCTATTTTATAAGATTTGTGCCTAATATAGTATTTCTGCTTTTTATAGGATTTTTGCTCAAACATAGTATTTCTACTAAATGTAGTATTTATGCTTAATCATACTATTTCTGCTTTTTATGGGATTTGTGCCTAATATAGTATTTCTGCTTTTTATAGGATTTTTGCTCAAACATAGTATTTCTACTAAATGTAGTGTTTATGCTTAATCATCCTATTTCTGCTTTTTATAGGATTTGTGCTTAATATAGTATTTCTGCTAAATTATAGTATTTCTGCTTTTTATAGTATTTGTGCTAAAACATAGTATTTCTACTAAATGTAGTATTTATGCTTAATCATAGTATTTCTATATATTTCTGCCAGGTCCCCAGGCAGCCAATCCTCTGTGAGGACTGAGAAATTCAAATTTTCAAATCAGGGCCTGCACGGCTTCCCAGCCAATCATATATGTGTCCTGAGGCATTCAAATTTGCATATTGGGGCCTTCATGGCTTCTAAGCCAGCCAATCATATCTGAGGGCTGAGGAATTCAAATCCACAAATCAGGGCCTGCACAGCTTCCCAGCCAGCCAATCATGTATGTGGGCTCCAGGTATTCAAATTTGCATATTGGGGAATTCGTGGCTTCTAAGTCAACAAGTCATCCATGTCATATATCTCTAAAAATTCATATTTTAATGATAAATTGTCAACACTTGAAGATTCCCCCATCTCTTCTGAACAAAACAGTGTAAGAATGACCGCTCTAGCCCCTATGGTTAGGAAATTATGGTCATTTGTTTGAGGGGAATCCTCACTATGTGAAATAAACTGAAAGAAGCAGGTCTATGTCTCTGTCCTGCGTGTGTAAAAAGATGCACCTGTTTTGGCGGGAAAACGTAAACAGCCTCTCTGATTGGTGGATTCAAATTCAGCAGCTCCCAGGCTGACCTAGAAACTTACTTCTCTCTCCCTGTGTGTGTGTGTGTGTGTGTGTGTGTGTGTGTGTGTGTGTGTGTGTGTGTGTGTGTGTGTGTGTGTGTGTGTGTGTGTGTGTGTGTGTTTAGTGGGAGAGAGAGGACCCTGCCCTTATTTGGCAGCATGTCATTGTAGGATTTAAATTGAACATAGTTAGACTGGTTGACTGGATTAGAGCCTGTGTTTTTGTGTCTCTCTGTGCATTTGTGTTTCAATAAGTTATTACTATTATGCTAAATCATGGTATTTCTGGTAATTTTCGGTACTTGTGCTAAATACAGTATTTCTGCTAAATCATACTATTTCTGCTTTTCATAGGATTTATGCCTAATATAGTATTTCTGCTAAATTATAGTATTTCTGCTTTTTATAGGATTTGTGCCTAACATAGTATTTCTGCTAAATTATAGTATTTCTGCTTTTTATAGGATTTGTGCCTAACATAGTATTTCTGCTAAATTATAGTATTTCTGCTTTTTATACTATTTGTTCTAAATTATAGTATTTCTGCTTTTTATAGGATTTGTGCTTAATATAGTATTTCTGCTAAATTATAGTTTTTCTTCTTTTTATAATATTTGTGCTAAAACATAGTATTTGTACTAAATGTAGTATTTATGCTTAATAATAGTATTTCTATATATTTCTGCCAGGTCCCCAGGCAGCCAATCCTCTGTGAGGACTGAGACATTCAAATTTTCAAATCAGGGCCTGCACAGTTTCCCAGCCAATCAAATAAGTGTCCTGAGGCATTCAAATTTGCATATTGGGGCCTTCGTGGCTTCTAAGCCAGCCAATCATATCTGAGGGCTGAGGAATTCAAATCCACAAATCAGGGCCTGCACGGCTTCCCAGCCAGCCAATCACATATGTGGTCTCAGGCATTCAAATTTGCATATTGGGGAATTCGTGGCTTCTAAGTCAACAAGTCCTCCATGTCATATATCTCTAAAAATTCATATTTTAATATTAAATTGTCAACACTTGAAGATTCCCCCATCTCTTCTGAACAAAACGGTGTAAGAATGACCGTTCTAGCCCCTACGGTTAGGAAATTACGGTCATTTGTTTGAGGGGAGTCGTCACTATGAGAAATAGACTGCAAAAATCCTGTGTCTCTCTGTGCTGCTGCGTGTGTAAACAGATGCACCTGTTTTGGTGGGGAAAAGTGCACAGCCTCTCTGATTGGTGGATTCAAATTCACCAGCTCCCAGGCTGACCTAGAAACTTACTTCTCTCTCCCTGTGTGTGTGTGTGTGTGTGTGTGTGTGTGTGTGTGTGTGTGTGTGTGTGTGTGTGTGTGTGTGTGTGTGACAGAGAGAGAGAGAGAGAGAGAGAGAGAAAGGCTTTTAATGGGATGATCTCATTCTAAGATTTAAATTCAATATATTTAGACTGGCTGACTGAATTGGATCTTGTGTGTGGGTCTCTCTGTGCATGTGTGTTTCCTCATGTCTACATATTTGTGATTGTGTGGCTGTAATAAATTTTTTTGCAGATTTTTGTCATTTAACAAGTATATTTGAGGGACCCTCAGCATGTTCAGCATTTTTTCAGCTGTCCATTTTGCTTTTCCAATTTTTCTGTTTAACTTATTACTATTGTGCTAAATCAAACTATTTCTGCTATTTTATAAGATTTGTGCTTAATATACTATTTCTGCTTTTATAGGATTTGTGCTTAATATAGTATTTCTTCTAAATGTAGTATTTATGCTTAATCATACTATTTCTGCTTTTCATAGTATTTGTGCTTAATATAGTATTTCTGCTAAATTTAGGATTTCTGATTAATTATAGTTTTTCTACTAAATCATAGTACAGTATTTCTGCTTTTTATGGGATTTGTGCTAAAACAAAGTATTTCTACTAAATGTAGTTTTTGTGCTTAATCATACCATTTCTGCTTTTTATAGGATTTGTGCTTAATATAGTATTTCTGCTAAATTATAGTATTTCTGCCAAATTATAATATTTGTGCTAAAACATAGTCTCAATTTAAAATTACAATATTCATAGTTCATCACAGTGTCTCTGGTAAATCACAATATTTCTGCTCTGTTGTACTATTTTTCTAAATCATAGTGTTTCTGTAATGTTTAAGTATTTTTGGCTAAATATATTCTTTCTGTTATCTTATACTATTTCTCCTAAATTCTTGTATTTTTGAGAAGTTATCATGTTTCTGGTAAGTTACAATATTTCTGCTAAATTCTGCTATGCTATTGTATTTCTGCCAAGTATTATGTTTCCTCTAAGATATTGCAGTTCTGCTAAGTTATTCCATTTTAGCAAACTTCTTTTGCTTCTGCAAAGTTTTTACAATTTCTGCAACTTTTCAGCTTTTTCAGCTACTTTTTGCATACAGCTTCAGCTTTAAAGCATCCACACTGCATTTTCGCAGGAAATGCAAATTTTTCTAGTTGTGTGGATGCTTTAAGCATCCACACTATTGAGTTCCTCTTGGGACTTCCGTACACTTTTTGGCACTTAACTACTTCCACAATTTTCAGTCGATTTTCACCGTTCAAATTTTAAACTATTCTGCTATTTCTGCTAATGTGTGCTATGTCTTTTGGTATTTTTCACTATTATACTTTTTAAAATATTAAGCTTAATTTGTCCCATTGAAATGAATGGGAAACTTCTGCAATTCTGCTAAAATTTGCTTGTTTTCGAAACTTAACTACTTCCTCATATTTTCACGTAGAACAAGCATTCAAACTTTAAAATGTTCTCAAATTATTGGGCTATTCAGGTATAAATCAGCTTTTTCAAATCTTTTACCGTTTTACTTTTATGCCTCTTAAAGTTTTCAGTTGCAAAATTGTGATTTTTCACAAAATACATGCGTTGTTATGGTTGCTATGCACTTGGCTTCCAGTGTGCCACTGAAGGTTTTGCAGTCTTCTCTTCATGTCCGAACAACTTCTTGCTACTTGCTCAATTTTCACTCAACTTCCACAAATTATACATCAAAACGTAGGTATTTTTGCTGGCTTTCCGAAAATGTCACTATCATTGTTGTGGGATTTATAGAATTTTGGCAAATCTCCTCAGACCAACACAAAGTCGCAAAACTCTCCATAGAAAGTCAATGGAGAGCTTGTTCAAAATCACCGCTTGATTTCTGTAATGAGAGGCATATTCCAATCGTCATATCTCCTTAACGAAGCAAAGTTAAGACATAAGGCTTGTCCCAGTATATCTTCAGACACTCCTGACGCTCACAATTCAAGAATTTTTTTCTCACCTATTGCCGTTCTGAAATGAGTTAGACTTGTTTGAGAGTAGGAAATTTGTCCTTCGCTCATATCTTTTTAATGGATTTCCACAGAGACCTGAAAATTTCCATGATTGTTCACCAAAGCCTGCTGTCTCTTACGGTGAAAGAATGATATCGATACTCCAAATAGATTTAGAGTTAGAAAGCGTTGTTTGAGGGCAAGTCAAGGCAGTTTTTGCTTTGCTCTACTCAGTTATGGTGCATTAGAAGTCAAATATCTTTAATAATTCATATTTTAATGATAAATTGTCAACACGTTAAGATTCCCCCATCTCTTCTGAACAAAACGGTGTAAGAATGACCGTTCTAGCCCCTACGGTTAGGAAATTATGGTCATTTGTTTGAGGGGAGTCGTCATTACGAGAAATAGACTGCAAAAATCCTGTGTCTCTTTGTGCTGCGTGCACCTGTTTTGGCGGGAAAAAGTGCACAGGCTCTCTGATTGGTGGATTCAAATTGAGCAGCTCCCAGGCTGCTTGACTGAGCATGAAACTTGCTTCTCTCTCCCTGTGTGTGTGTGTGTGTGTGTGTGTGTGTGTGTGTGTGTGTGTGTGTGTGTGTGTGTGTGTGACAGAGAGAGAGAGAAAGCCTTTTTATGGGATGATCTCATTGTAAGATTCAAATTCAATATATTTAGACTGGTTGACTGAATTGGATCTTGTGTGTGTGTGTGAGAGAGAGAGAGAGAGAGAGAGAGACCCTCTTTAGGGCAGCATCTCATTGTTGGAAAAAATATAATATATTCAGACTGGTTGACTGGCATAGACCCTCTGTGTGTGTCTCTCTCTCTGTGCATTTGTGTATACATATTTGATTTTGTGTGTATCTGTTGGCTGTTCCTTCTTGTTTTTTAAATTTATTTTTATTTCTTTATTTTTTTTTCACAGGTGAATAACAATTAGTTTTGAGGGAACTTAACCATGTTCCGTTTTTTTTTTCAGCTTGTCATCTTACATTTTCCAGTATTTTCACTTAAGTTATTACTATTCTGTTCAATCATAGTATTTGTTCTAAATCATTGTTATTATGCTATATTGTAGTATTTCTGCTAAATCATACTATTTCTACTATACTATATTTTTCTTTCTAAATATAGCATTTCTGCTATATAATTGTATTTCTGCTATGTTATAATATTTGTGCTAAACCAGAGTATTTGTGCTGAAACATGGTATTTCTGCCAAATTATAGTATTTCTGTCAAATTATAGTATTTGTGCTGAAACATAGTATTGATTTAAAATTACAATATTCATAGTTCAACACAGTGTCTCTGGTAAATCACAGTATTTCTGCTCTGTTGTACTATTTTTCTAAATCATAGTGTTTCTGTAATGCTTAAGTATTTTTGGCTAAATACATTCTTTCTGTTATCTTATATTATTTCTCCTAAATTCTTGTATTTTTGAGAAGTTATCATGTTTCTGGTAAGTTACAATATTTCTGCTAAGTTCTGGTATGCTATTGTATTTCTGCCAAGTATTATGTTTCCTCTAAGATATTGCAGTTCTGCTAAGTTATTCCATTTTAGCAAAGTTCCTTTGCTTCTGCAAAGTTTTTACAATTTCTGCAACTTTTCAGCCTTTTCAGCTAGTTTTTGCATACAGCTTCAGCTTTAAAGCATCCACACTGCATTTTCGCAGGAAATGCTAATTTTTCTAGTTATTTTTATTATTCCAGTTGCTTCCGTACACTTTTTGGCACTTAACTACTTCCACAATTTTCAGCCGATTTTCACCGTTCAAATTTTAAACTATTCTGCTATTTTTGCTCTTTCTTGCTATGATTTTTGCTATTTTTAACTATTATACTTTTTAAAATATTCCACTTTTTTCCTTTAATTTGTCCCATTGAAATGAATGGGAAACTTCTGCAATTCTGCTAAAATTTGCTTGTTTTTGAAACTTAACTACTTCCTCATATTTTCACCTAGAACAACCATTCAAACTTTAAAATGTTCATAAATTATTGGGCTATTCAGGTATGATTCAGCTTTTTCAAATCTTTTACTGTTTTACTTTTATGCCTCTTAAAGTTTTGAGTTTCAAAATTGTGATTTTTCACAAAATACATGCGTTGTTATGGTTGCTATGCTCTTGGCTTCCAGTGTGCCACTGAAGGTTTTGCAATTTTCACTTCATGTCCGAACAACTTCTTGCTACTTGCTCAATTTTCACTCAACTTCCACAAATTATACATCAAAACGTAGGTATTTTTGCTGGCTTTCAGAAAATGTCACTATCATTGTTGTGGGATTTATAGAATTTTTGCAAATCTCCTCAGACCAACACAAGGTCTCAAAACTCTCCATATAAAGTCAATGGAGAGCTTGTTCAAAATCATCGCTGGATTTCTGTAATGAGAGGCATATTCGAATCGTCATATCTCCTTAACGAAGCGACTTTAAGACATGAGGCTTGTCCCCGAATATCTTCAGACACCCCTGACGCTCACAATTCAAGAATTTCTTTCTCACCTATTACCGTTCTGAAATGAGTTGGACTTGTTTGAGGGTAGGAAATTCGTCCTTCGCTCAGATTTCTTCAGATTTCAAACTCTGGAAATGAACCACTTTTTTCTCTCGTCATAACTTTTTTTTGGATTTCCACAGAGACCTGAAAATTTCCATGACTGTTCACCAAAGCCTGCTGTCTCTTACGGTGAAAGAATGATATCGATACTCCAAATAGATTTCGAGTTACAAAGCGTTGTTTGAGGGCAAGTCAAGGCAGTTTTTGCTTCGCTCTACTCAGTTATGGTGCATTAGAAGTCAAATATCTTTAATAATTCATATTTTAATGATAAATTGTAAACACTGGAAGATTCCCCCATCTCTTCTGAACAAAACGGTGTAAGAATGACCGCTCTAGCCCCTACGGTTTGGAAATTATGGTCATTTGTTTGAGGGGAGTCCTCACTATGAGAAATAGGCTGCAATAATCCTGTGCCCCTCTGTGCTGCGTGTGTAAAAAGAGGCACATGTTTTGGCGGGAAAAAGTACACAGGCTCTCTGATTGGTGGATTCAAATTCAGCAGCTCCCAGGCTGACCTAGAAACTTACTTCTCTCTCCCTGTGCATTTTTTTGCTGAATTTTTCATTTAACAAGTATATTTGAGGGACCCTCAGCATGTGCAGCATTTTTTCAGCTGTCCATTTTGCTTTTCCAATTTTTCTGTTTAACTTATTACTATTGTGCTAAATCATACTATTTCTGCTATTTTATAAGATTTGTGCCTAATATAGTATTTCTGCTAAATTACAGTATTTCTGCTTTTTATACTATTTGTGCTAAAACATAGTATTTCTACTAAATGTAGTATTTATGCTTAATCATACTAGTTCTGCTTTTTATGGGATTTGTGCCTAATATAGTATTTCTGCTTTTTATAGGATTTTTGCTCAAACATAGTATTTCTACTAAATGTAGTGTTTATGCTTAATCATCCTATTTCTGCTTTTTATAGGATTTGTGCTTAATATAGTATTTCTGCTAAATTATAGTATTTCTGCTTTTTATAGTATTTGTGCTAAAACATAGTATTTCTACTAAATGTAGTATTTATGCTTAATCATAGTATTTCTATATATTTCTGCCAGGTCCCCAGGCAGCCAATCCTCTGTGAGGACTTAGACATTCAAATTTTCAAATCAGGGCCTGCACGGTTTCCCAGCCAATCATATATGTGTCCTGAGGCATTCAAATTTGCATATTGGGGCCTTCATGGCTTCTAAGCCAGCCAATCATATCTGAGGGCTGAGGAATTCAAATCCACAAATCAGGGCCTGCACGGCTTCCCAGGCAGCCAATCATATATGTGGCCTCAGGCATTCAAATTTGCATATTGGGGGAATTCGTGGCTTCTAAGTCAACAAGTCATCCATGTCGTATATCTCTAAAAATTCACATTTTAATGATAAATTGTTAACACTGGAAGATTCCCCCATCTCTTCTGAACAAAACGGTGTAAGAATGACCGCTCTAGCCCCTACGGTTAGGAAATTATGGTCATTTGTTTGAGGGGAGTCCTCACTATGAGAAATAGGCTGCAATAATCCTGTGCCTCTCTCTGCTGCGTGTGTAAAAAGATGCACCTGTTTTGGCGGGAAAAAGTACACAGGCTCTCTGATTGGTGGATTCAAATTCAGCAGCTCCCAGGCTGACCTAGAAACTTACTTCTCTCTCCCTGTGCATTTTTATGCTGATTTTTTCATTTAACAAGTATATTTGAGGGACCCTCAGCATGTTCAGCATTTTTTCAGCTGTCCATTTTGCTTTTCCAATTTTTCTGTTTAACTTATTACTATTGTGCTAAATCATACTGTTTCTGCTATTTCATAAGATTTGTGCTTAATATAGTATTTCTGCTTTTAATAGGATTTGTGCTTAATATAGTATTTCTGCTTTTTATAGAATTTGTGCTTAATATAGTATTTCTGCTTTTTATATGATTTGTGCTTAATATGGTATTTCTGCTAAATTATAGTATTTCTGCTTTTTATAGGATTTGTGCTAAAACATAGTATTTCTACTAAATGTAGTATTTATGCTTAATCATACTATTTCTGCTTTTTATAGGATTTGTGCTTAATATAGTATTTCTGCTAAATTATAGTATTTCTGCTTTTTATAGGATTTGTGCTAAAACATAGTATTTCTACTAAATGTAGTATTTATGCTTAATCATAGTATTTCTATATATTTCTGCCTGGTCCCCAGGCAGCCAATCCTCTGTGAGGACTTAGACATTCAAATTTTCAAATCAGGTCCTGCACGGTTTCCCAGCCAATCATATATGTGTCCTGAGGCATTCAAATTTGCATATTGGGGACTTCATGGCTTCTAAGCCAGCCAATCATATCTGAGGGCTGAGGAATTCAAATCCACAAATCAGGGCCTGCACAGCTTCCCAGCCAGCCAATCATGTATGTGGGCTCCAGGTATTCAAATTTGCATATTGGGGAATTCGTGGCTTCTAAGTCAACAAGTCATCCGTGTCATATATCTCTAAAAATTCATATTTTAATGATAAATTGTCAACACTTGAAGATTCCCCCATCTCTTCTGAACAAAACGGTGTAAGAATGACCATTCTAGCCCCTATGGTTAGGAAATTATGGTCATTTGTTTGAGGGGAATCCTCACTATGTGAAATAAACTGAAAGAAGCAGGTCTATGTCTCTGTGCTGCGTGTGTAAAAAGATGCACCTGTTTTGGCGGGAAAACGTAAACAGCCTCTCTGATTGGTGGATTCAAATTCAGCAGCTCCCAGGCTGACCTAGAAACTTACTCCTCTCTCCCTGTGTGTGTGTGTGTGTGTGTGTGTGTGTGTGTGTGTGTGTGTGTGTGTGTGTGTGTGTGTGTGTGTGTGTGTGTGTGTGTGTTTAGTGGGAGAGAGAGGACCCTGCCCTTATTTGGCAGCATGTCATTGTAGGATTTAAATTGAACATAGTTAGACTGGTTGACTGGATTAGAGCCTGTGTTTGTGTGTCCCTCTGTGCATTTGTGTTTCAATAAGTTATTACTATTCTGCTAAATCATAGTATTTCTGGTACTTTTCGGTACTTGTGCTAAATACAGTATTTCTGCTAAATCATAATATTTCTGCTTTTCATAGGATTTATGCCTAATATAGTATTTCTGCTAAATTATAGTATTTCTGCTTTTTATAGGATTTGTGCCTAACATAGTATTTCTGCTAAATTATAGTATTTCTGCTTTTTATAGGATTTGTGCCTAACATAGTATTTCTGCTAAATTATAGTATTTCTGCTTTTTATACTATTTGTTCTAAATTATAGTATTTCTGCTTTTTATAGGATTTGTGCTTAATATAGTATTTCTGCTAAATTATAGTTTTTCTTCTTTTTATAGTATTTGTGCTAAAACATAGTATTTCTACTAAATGTAGTATTTATGCTTAATAATAGTATTTCTATATATTTCTGCCAGGTCCCCAGGCAGCCAATCCTCTGTGAGGACTGAGACATTCAAATTTTCAAATCAGGGCCTGCACAGTTTCCCAGCCAATCAAATAAGTGTCCTGAGGCATTCAAATTTGCATATTGGGGCCTTCGTGGCTTCTAAGCCAGCCAATCATATCTGAGGGCTGAGGAATTCAAATCCACAAATCAGGGCCTGCACGGCTCCCCAGCCAGCCAATCACATATGTGGTCTCAGGCATTCAAATTTGCATATTGGGGAATTCGTGGCTTCTAAGTCAACAAGTCATCCATGTCATATATCTCTAAAAATTCATATTTTAATATTAAATTGTCAACACTTGAAGATTCCCCCATCTCTTCTGAACAAAACGGTGTAAGAATGACCGCTCTAGCCCCTACGGTTAGGAAATTACGGTCATTTGTTTGAGGGGAGTCACTATGAGAAATAGACTGCAAAAATCCTGTGTCTCTCTGTGCTGCTGCGTGTGTAAACAGATGCACCTGTTTTGGTGGGGAAAAGTGCACAGCCTCTCTGATTGGTGGATTCAAATTCACCAGCTCCCAGGCTGACCTAGAAACTTACTTCTCTCTCCCTGTGTGTGTGTGTGTGTGTGTGTGTGTGTGTGTGTGTGTGTGTGTGTGTGTGTGTGACAGAGAGAGAGAGAGAGAGAGAGAGAGAGAGAGAGAGAGAGAGAGAGAGAGAGAGAGAGAAAGGCTTTTAATGGGATGATCTCATTCTAAGATTTAAATTCAATATATTTAGACTGGTTGACTGAATTGGATCTTGTGTGTGGGTCTCTCTGTGCATGTGTGTTTCCTCATGTGTACATATTTGTGATTGTGTGGCTGTAATAAATTTTTTTGCAGATTTTTGTCATTTAACAAGTATATTTGAGGGACCCTCAGCATGTTCAGCATTTTTTCAGCTGTCCATTTTGCTTTTCCAATTTTTCTGTTTAACTTATTACTATTGTGCTAAATCATACTATTTCTGCTATTTTATAAGATTTGTGCTTAATATACTATTTCTGCTTTTATAGGATTTGTGCTTAATATAGTATTTCTGCTAAATGTAGTATTTATGCTTAATCATACTATTTCTGCTTTTTATAGTATTTGTGCTTAATATAGTATTTCTGCTAAATTTAGTATTTCTGATTAATTATAGTTTTTCTACTAAATCATAGTACAGTATTTCTGCTTTTTATGGGATTTGTGCTAAAACAAAGTATTTCTACTAAATGTAGTATTTGTGCTTAATATAGTATTTCTGCTAAATTATAGTATTTCTGCCAAATTATAATATTTGTGCTAAAACATAGTCTCAATTTAAAATTACAATATTCATAGTTCATCACAGTGTCTCTGGTAAATCACAATATTTCTGCTCTGTTGTACTATTTTTCTAAATCATAGTGTTTCTGTAATGTTTAAGTATTTTTGGCTAAATATATTCTTTCTGTTATCTTATACTATTTCTCCTAAATTCTTGTATTTTTGAGAAGTTATCATGTTTCTGGTAAGTTACAATATTTCTGCTAAATTCTGCTATGCTATTGTATCTCTGCCAAGTATTATGTTTCCTCTAAGATATTGCAGTTCTGCTAAGTTATTCCATTTTAGCAAACTTCTTTTGCTTCTGCAAAGTTTTTACAATTTCTGCAACTTTTCAGCTTTTTCAGCTACTTTTTGCATACAGCTTCAGCTTTAAGCATCCACACTGCATTTTCGCAGGAAATGCAAATTTTTCTAGTTATTATTCTAGTTGCTTCCGTACACTTTTTGGCACTTAACTACTTCCACAATTTTCAGCCGATTTTCACCGTTCAAATTTTAAACTATTCTGCTATTTCTGCTAATTTACGCTACGATTTTTGCTATTTTTAACTATTATACTTTTTAAAATATTAAGCTTTTTTCCTTTAATTTGTCCCATTGAAATGAATGGGAAACTTCTGCAATTCTGCTAAAATTTGCTTGTTTTTGAAACTTAACTACTTCCTCATATTTTCACCTAGAACAACCATTCAAACTTTAAAATGTTCATAAATTATTGGGCTATTCAGGTATGATTCAGCTTTTTCAAATCTTTTACTGTTTTACTTTTATGCCTCTTAAAGTTTTGAGTTGCAAAATTGTGATTTTTCACAAAATACATGCGTTGTTATGGTTGCTATGCTCTTGGCTTCCAGTGTGCCACTGAAGGTTTTGCAATTTTCACTTCATGTCCGAACAACTTCTTGCTACTTGCTCAATTTTCACTCAACTTCCACAAATTATACATCAAAACGTAGGTATTTTTGCTGGCTTTCAGAAAATGTCACTATCATTGTTGTGGGATTTATAGAATTTTTGCAAATCTCCTCAGACCAACACAAGGTCTCAAAACTCTCCATATAAAGTCAATGGAGAGCTTGTTCAAAATCATCGCTGGATTTCTGTAATGAGAGGCATATTCGAATCGTCATATCTCCTTAACGAAGCGACTTTAAGACATGAGGCTTGTCCCCGAATATCTTCAGACACCCCTGACGCTCACAATTCAAGAATTTCTTTCTCACCTATTACCGTTCTGAAATGAGTTGGACTTGTTTGAGGGTAGGAAATTCGTCCTTCGCTCAGATTTCTTCAGATTTCAAACTGTGGAAATGAACCACTTTTTTCTCTCGTCATAACTTTTTGTTGGATTTCCACAGAGACCTGAAAATTTCCATGATTGTTCACCAAAGCCTGCTGTCTCTTACGGTGAAAGAATGATATCGATACTCCAAATAGATTTCGAGTTACAAAGCGTTGTTTGAGGGCAAGTCAAGGCAGTTTTTGCTTCGCTCTACTCAGTTATGGTGCATTAGAAGTCAAATATCTTTAATAATTCATATTTTAATGATAAATTGTAAACACTGGAAGATTCCCCCATCTCTTCTGAACAAAACGGTGTAAGAATGACCGCTCTAGCCCCTACGGTTTGGAAATTATGGTCATTTGTTTGAGGGGAGTCCTCACTATGAGAAATAGGCTGCAATAATCCTGTGCATCTCTGTGCTGCGTGTGTAAAAAGAGGCACCTGTTTTGGCGGGAAAACGTAAACAGCCACTCTGATTGGTGGATTTAAATTCGGCAGCTCTCTCCCTCTGTGTCTGTGTGTGTGTGTGTGTGTGTGTGTGTGTGTGTGTGTGTGTGTGTGTGTGTGTGTGTGTGTTAGTGGGAGAGAGAGGACCCTGCCCTTATTTGGCAGCATGTCATTGTAGGATTTAAATTGAACATAGTTAGACTGGTTGACTGGATTAGAGCCTGTGTTTGTGTGTCCCTCTGTGCATTTGTGTTTCAATAAGTTATTACTATTCTGCTAAATCATAGTATTTCTGGTACTTTTCGGTACTTGTGCTAAATACAGTGTTTCTGCTAAATCATACTATTTCTGCTTTTCATAGGATTTGTGCCTAACATAGTATTTCTGCTAAATTATAGTATTTCTGCTTTTTATCGGATTTGTGCCTAATTTAATTTTAATTTAAAATTACAATATTCATAGTTCATCACAGTGTCTCTGGTAAATCACAATATTTCTGCTCTGTTGTACTATTTTTCTAAATCATAGTGTTTCTGTAATGTTTAAGTATTTTTGGCTAAATATATTCTTTCTGTTATCTTATACTATTTCTCCTAAATTCTTGTATTTTTGAGAAGTTATCATGTTTCTGGTAAGTTACAATATTTCTGCTAAATTCTGCTATGCTATTGTATTTCTGCCAAGTATTATGTTTCCTCTAAGATATTGCAGTTCTGCTAAGTTATTCCATTTTAGCAAACTTCTTTTGCTTCTGCAAAGTTTTTACAATTTCTGCAACTTTTCAGCTTTTTCAGCTACTTTTTGCATACAGCTTCAGCTTTAAGCATCCACACTGCATTTTCGCAGGAAATGCAAATTTTTCTAGTTTCTCTTTGCTATTTGGGCTGATTGCAACCTGATGAATATAAAAACAAAGAATTATCTTTTTAACTGATGTAGTTTCTGAGCAGAGGATATCAGGCCCTTGTAGAGCAAAATCTAGTATTTTGATCTAGACAACTCAAAATGGGATTTCCAAATATGTAGACGCCAGGTCCTCGGTGGTTAAACATGCTTCCCTTAGGCAGTATGATCAGAAGACATAGCATAGCATACATTAACAGTTCATGCATTTATGGAGTGTTTATAACAAGGTGCAAATTACTGGATACGTTCAGAAACAGGAAGGTCAGACTACACCTACAACAGAGCCCGCACAGCTTTGAAGCAGATTTTTGGCCAGATGAAACAAAGATGGAGGGGCAACAGAATGATGAGAGAAGCATTAAAAGCTTTCCAGAGAACTGTTTTCATCTCAGCAGTCACTTATTATTCAGCACCTCCCAGAACAGCGTTGTTCTCTGTACTTCATACACGTATACATGTGTATATGTGCCTGCTGCATAGTGTAAATGCTCCTTTGTCCTCTCTCAGAATTTATTATTGGAGCTTCTAAAACAATTTTATAAAGTTCACATGTTCACAGAGATTATCCGAATCTGAACACCGGCTGGTCTTGTAAGGTTCCTTTGCCATCCTTCATCCATTACAGACTATAAATGGTACATTTTACTCCCTGGCTATTCAAAAAAAGTTTTCCCCTCCACACTGTATCCTCGTAAAATGTCCCATAATCAACAACAGCTGATTTTAAAGTTAACTGCAGTACAGAGTGCCTGCCTGCACCTTTGTTTCTCTTCAAAACCAAAATCTGAACCAAAAAGGTTCCTTAATTAATCTTTTTACTGCTTATTGATATTTTTATAGTAAACTTAAGTTATATTTCAACATTTATAGTCTAACAAACTTCTTTTTTAAGTTATAATTAAAATAACATAAAATAATACTAAGTATATTTTTAGTAATGCAAGACTAAAATTTCACAGGCATTTAATATTTATTTCATATTTCAAGCAGCACGGTCTCTTTGGCACAGTCCCCGCCTCTTGCCCTGTGGTAGCTGGGATAAGCCCCGCCCCTAGATTTGTGGGAATCTTAAAAATAATATAGATTATTCATTTCTATTTGTATTTTTTTCTGTAATTTTACCAGTTAGGGTTATAAAAGATACACCATCTGGGAAATTACCTTCTGCCCATTTACCAATACAGATGTTGTATGCTCATAAAGAAAATACATTTCAGACTGTTTTTGTAATTTTATTGATATTTCAAACAACAAGAGTATTCTTGTATTTAAAAATTAAATTTAAATTACTTTTTTTCCCATTATTGAACAGACACTGAAATTAAAAACAGTGTTAAAATCAATCTTTAAATGTAAAATTATGTTAATTTTTCTAATTATTTTATGGTTTCTGAAAACGGGGCCTTTGTCTAAAACTAGCTGCGATGTAAAACATACAGACTTAAAAGTTGAAAAGCGTTGTGGGTCCACTCAGGATTAGGGAGGAGGTGCCGTGAGTAGTGACGTGGAGAATACAAGCAATAGAAATGATATTCCTCTGAAGGTGTCTGGGCTCAGCCTCAGAGATGGGGTGAGAGCTGCACCTCCATAAGGAGAGTCAGCTGAGGAGTCCCTATGGGAGGAGACGCCGAGGCAGACCTCAGACACGCTGAAGAGACAGTACCTCTCAGCTGGTTTGGAAACATCTCGGATTCAATTCAGTTTATCTATACAGCGCCAAATCACACAGTCACCTCAAGGTGCTTTACATTGTAAGGTAGACCCGACAATAAAAGATACAGAGAAAAACCCAACAATCATATGAGCCCCTATGAGCAGCACTTTGGCGACAGTGGGAAGGAAAAACTCCCTTTTAACAGGAAGAAACCTCCGGCAGAACCAGGCTCAGGGAGGGGCGGGGCCATCTCCTGTGATTGGTTGGGGTGAGAGAAGGAAGACAGGATAAAAGACATGCTGTGGATGCAGAGAGGTCGATTAACACATAGTGAGTGAAGAAGAAACACCCAGTGCATCATGGGAATCCCCGGCAGCCTACGTCTATTGCAGCATAACTAAGGGAGGATTCAGGGTCACCTGGTCCAGCCCTAACTATATGCTTTAGCAAAAAGGAAAGTTTGAAGCTTAAAAGTAGAGATAGTGTCTGTCTCCTGAATCCAAACTGGAAGCTGGTTCCACAGAAGAGGGGCCTGAAAACTGAAGGCTCTGCCTCCCATTTAAATACTCGAGGAACAACAAGTAGGCCTGCAGAGCGAGAGCGAAGTGCTCTAATAGGGTGATATGGTACTACAAGGTCATTAACTTTGGTGGCTGTGGCTCAGGAGGTAGAGCAGGTCACCTACTGAGGTTGGTGGTTTGATCCCTGGCTCCTCCAGTCTGCATGCCAAGTGTCCTTGGGCAAGATACTAACCCCAAGTTGCCTTCAGATGCATCCATCGGAGTGTGAATGTGTGTAAATGTCGTTAGAAAAGCACTCAGTTTAGAGTCAGTGCTTGTGAGAATGGGTGTGATTGAGTGAATGTGGTATGTTGTATACAGTGCTTTGAGTACTATGGGAGAGTAGAAAAGTGCTATATAAGAATCAGTCCATTTACCATTAAGATAAGATGGGGCCTGATTATTTAAGACCTTGTATGTGAGGAGCAGGATTTTGGATTCTGGATTTAACAGGAAGCCAATGAAGGAGAAATCTGCTCTCTTTCTAGTCCCTGTCAGGACTCTTGCTGCAGCATTTTCCTGTCTTGCACAGTATTCCAGTCTTGCTCCCCACTTTGTGACCTTTAACACATTTTATGACTGAAAAGTGGCCTCTTTAATATACTAGCCTACATAAAAAATAGAAACAGAAAATAGGCACTAAGAATATATATTTTACCTTAACAATTTTGGATTAACTGAAGGCTTTTCAGGGAGTTTTTAGGACTTCCTGATAATAATTAATTACAGTACTCCAATATATAATATAATATAATATAATATAATATAATATAATATAATATAATATAATATAATATAATATGTCAATATTCTGGTTTTTAACAGGAACGTTCTTCCTCATGAAGCAGAAACAGCTGGAGCCATCATGGCGTTCTTCCTCTCTCTGGGTTTGGCGTTAGGAGCTGCTCTCTCCTTTCTCATTAGAATACTGGTTTAACTGGAAATGTCGTCTTTCTCTTGGACTAACTGTGAAACTATCAGTGAACTCTTTTGTGCAGTTCTGGTCTGAGTGGCAGAAAAGCTTCAGTCAGACTGAAACTCCACAGCTCTTCAACTTTGTCTTAATTATTTTCTCTTTTGTCCTGATGGAGGTGCTGCAGGATTACTTTCAGTATTTATTTCTTAAACATGAATCTGTACAATGAATATTCTTTGTATGTATTCATTAGAGACATTAAAAAAAGTTTAACAGGTTAAAAGATCTTTGATATTCACATTGATCGTCTTCATAGAGTCCTCAGAGCGTCACCATCTGTGATTTCCAGATAAATTATTTGACTAAACTCCAGATTTAAGAGTTTTATTGAAAGAAATGTGGTGACTTGATTAGAATTAAAGTTTAAAGGGTTCACATCCTGACATACATTATGAGAAATGACTTGAGTTACACGTTTGGTAAGCAATGAAATGACATTGAAGTAATACTACTAATATTACAATAATAAAAGTTAAGCAGTATAAACTGCACAGTAATAATTTGACAGTATTAAATTGAAGCACTGAGTTAGTGAAGTTATTGATGAAGTCTGATCTTCATCTCTGTTCATCTCATGTTAATATTTGTCAAGAGATATTGTAATATCAATATTGTAATGAGAAAAAAACTGTGTATTTAACGTGGATCCAAATAAATTAAAACTGCAGTGTGTGACATTTTTATCAAATCGTCTTCATGCATGCTCGATCATCCAGGTTAGGAATCCCCAAAAGGTTTACAACCTTTGAAAGCCGCCCGCAGAACGAACAGTGGGCTATTTCACTTTATTTATTTTCAGCTCAATGAAAGACAGACAAGTGAAGAAAATTCCCACGTTTATTAACGTCCTCTGAAGGCATCAGCCGGGCTGGCTGTAAAGAATCCGAGCATCACTTAAACGCATCGCCAGCCTGGCTGAGCTGAAGCGTCCGACCAGACACAGCTGAGAGTTTAACGAGACCGAACCAAGACCAGGACCCGCACAAGAGGTCCGTGTCAGTGTGACTGGACCGGGAAACAAACCGGAACCGACTGACACGACGTCCGGGTCTGATCCGAGAGTCAGAACACTGGAAGAGCCCTGGATCCTCGGTCCTCGAGAAGGTAAAATTTCCCTCTCCGAAACAAAGTACTGCTGAGCAGTGAGGTAACGAAGTACTGCTGAGCAGTGAGGTGATTTATAAAGTACAGAAGTAGAGAAGTTGAAAATAAGAACAAGAGGTATAAAAATAAACTAACTAGTATTTTGAGGTCATGTAAAATTGAGAAATTATTAAATATGAATAAAAATAACAGTAAAGGGATTTGGAAAACATGAAATATTGTTATTAAAATAGTTCTAGGCAGTTACATTATCCTTCATATTTGACTAATAATGATGAGCGATGTGGTTAATGAGTTCAACAAATTCTTTGTAAGTGTTGGGCCAGACTTGGCTGACAGAACACAAGAAACTGTGCAGAGAAAGAAACTAAGCTCATTGAACGTAATCCTCAACTAGGGCTGGGCCATATCAAACGTTCACGGTAACACCGGTGTAATGTTAGGCAATGGTTAGAAAATGAAATATGGCGATAGAATATGGGTAAAAATTTTAAATAACTTTAATGCACATAAAAAACAGCTGCTTGTTTAAGTGAAAATACATTGATGGGTTTTTTGCACTAATAAAGTTGTGGAGTGGTAAAGTATTTTGTCTCGCGTCAGTTATATCGTTATCGCACATTTTCAAATATATATTGTGATAAATATTTCTGGCCATATTCCCCCGGCCTAATCCTCAGTCAGTGTTTTTAACGGTGGTGGAAAAAAAGGAAATCATGTTGTTGGGAAATCACAAACTGAAAACTCTACAGACTTTGATCGATGCTCCAAACCCTTAACATACATTTGCAATTTGCCTCTACAAACTGGTGCGTTCCCAACACAAATGAAAACTGCTAAAGTAATACCACTGTTTAAAAATGGAGATTGACACCAATTCACATTACAGGCCTGTTTCTCTACTCTCACAATTCTCACAAATACTGGAAAAGGTTTTATTAATAGACTTGACAAATTAATAGATAAACATAAAATAATAATGGAAAGTCAGTATGGTTTCAGACCAAATAGATCAACATCCATGGCATTAATGGAACTAACTGAACATATCACTAATAAAACAGATCAAAGACAATGCACAGTCTGAGTTTTCATTGACCTACAAGAAGCTTTTGACACAATCAATCATGAAATATTACCTTATAAACTGGAGCACTACAGCATTAGAGGAGTGGGTCAGCAGTTATTTGAGAGACAGGCAACAATTTGTGAGGCTTGGTGAATATCAGAGTGCCTGGACATTGTTTGTGGAGTTCCACAGGGGTCAGCATTGGGTCCAAAGCTTATTTATCCTGTGCATCAATGATATATAAAAACATCTGATATATTACAGTTTATTTTATTTGCAGATGATTCAAAGATTTTTTTGTGCTGGAGATAATTCACATCAGCTTTTGGAACACAAAACTGAAAACAAGGTTTGACAGAAACAAGTTTTCACTAAATTTGAATAAAACTACATTTATGTTATTTGGAAATTGTAAAAAAGATGCTGGAGCAGAATTGCTGATAAATAATGTTGAAGTAGTAAGTTTCTGATACAACATTTCTGGGTGTGGTAACAGATAACAGAATTCAATTCTGTTATGTTCAGTTTTTCAGCGTCACTCTGAGACAGGATATTTCTAACTTTAGAGATGTTGCGCAAATGGAAGAACGCAGTCTTACATATTTGTTTAATATGTGCGTTGAAGGACATGTCCTGGTCAATGTGCTGGAAACCTCACACAAAGCATATACATGTCACAGGCGTGTTGCAGACAGTTGCAAACTTGATGACGAGCAGGACAGGCTTCTTGAAATCTGTGTCTTTGTCCTTAATTTGAAGATAAGCTCACCCCCCACCCTCCCCACCTCACTCCACCCTCCGCCAACAGGAAGCAGATTCCTCAGAGACCTCTTTGCCCTATGAACAGGAAGTGATGTAATCCAGTAATCAGCTGAGATGACTGGGTCAGGAGACAGGAAGAGGCAATCACGCCGATGTTATAAACTCCTCAGACTCACTTTTCATGACCCAACTACGGCATTTCTGTCATCTGCAGATGGCCGACTGTTGACAACAGTTTTCCACAATGCACCACAGTCTGCTGCTCCTTATGACTGCAGCTTCTTCAACATCATTTCCCTTGAACGAAGATCCGCCTTTACAGATGTTCTCAGACAGAAACATCTGTAAAGATCCCACTTGGCCTCAGGAATTAGTACACTACTTTTCCTGCATTTAAACACATGATCGTCTCTCCTGTACTCTTGCTGGCTGCTTTGTTTCATAGTCTTATTTTTTACAGGCAAATGAAGCCAGGTCAATAAAAGGAGTTTCCTGAATGAATGTGAAACTTCAGCTGGGTGGTGGTGTCTTTGGAACTACAGCATTCACCTCCTGATTGCACTGATGATGATTCAGGGAGGGACCAGGGCACTGGCTGTGCCGTCCTGAGGGGTTCTGATGATTGTAGTCAGGAAACTAAGATTAAAGAAACACTTAAAAGCACCAAAATAGATCATCTAACCTTTCAATACAAAGCACCCTGAGACTTCTGTTGTCATGTGACATATCAATTGTACTATATATCTATTGTGTATACTATATTATTTTATCTTATTCTATTCTATTAGGGGTTTTTTTGGGGGGGGGGGGGGTTACTGCTCTAACTTGTATTTTAAGAAAAGATACGATAACCTTTATTAGTCCTACACGTGGGAAAATTGTTGTGTCACAGCAGAAAGTGGACAGTGCAAAGTTACAGTAGCAAAAATTAAGAAAAGCAATGAAATAGGATATGATAATAAGAATAAGATACTATATGACATGATTTCCCACGTGTGGGACTAATAAAGGTTTATCTCATCTTTATCTTATAAACTTAAAGCTGAACTGAATTCAGTTACAGTCAAACAGGATCACTTTTTAATATATTTCATGTTATGTTTTATTCTTCAGGTAAAACTTCCTAACACCAGGGTAGATGGATACTTGATCCCAAACTGACCAAAGTGAAAACAGCAGTTTGTATGACTGTCTGCAAAGCGTTTACTCTGCCGATGTGATCACACAGTGTTGGGACGTTTCACAGAACTCCACATCTGTTTGCATGTGCTCAAACATACAGGCAGGCAGCATTGTTCCGTGTTTATTTTTCCAATGTCTGCTTTTAGCTTTATGTCAGAAATGTAATGTTCAAGGTTATGACCTGACGTCAGACCGGCTCCAAACACAGTACAGCGTATACAGTATGCAGTACACACAGAGCAGTGTATGCAGTTGAGAGTACATTTGTCCACATACAGATATCTGAAGCCTTCAGCTGTTACTGCTGAACATGACGGAGACAGCTGCTGGAAATACCACACACACACACACACACACACACACACACACACACACACACACACACACACACACTGCCTTCTCATGGTAACGTGGTGGACTTCAGGTGTGTTTTGTTGCTTCTCGCATTAATAAAGTAATAACTGGGTTATAACATCTAGTTCACGTCTGGGCACAGGTTTGTCCTGTGGCTCTTCCCCATACCAGAGCTGGTCCGTCTGCCACGTTTGTGTTTTAAATTCTCAGGCATGACGCTTCATGTTTTTCAGCCGAACAGATGCGTCACACCTACAGGCGAATGAGCAGCTGGGATTGACTAGCGCATGTTCACACCTGTACTTGTAGCACAGGTAAACAGGTGATTCACCTCAACAGGAGTGCATGACAACCTTTTCTTGTTTCAGATCGCTGTGGATGGTGAGTCCAGGATGTACTTCCTGTCTCTGATCCTAATCAGACTGTGGACCTATTAGATCTCACAGGAGTCATGAACTTCGGGTCTGAGTCCTGGCAGTGGTTCAGGGTCCTTCTGGACTAGACTAACAGCAGTGTTTCTTAGACTTTCCAAGGATCGGGACTATGGGACCTCCGGTCGTTCAGGGAGCTCCTGTTGTACCAAAGATGGGGGTCAGGGCCCGAATGTCCGACTTGTCTCAGAGGAGGGATGCTCAGGAGGGTCTGAACTTGAGCTTTCTGAGTCAACCTCCCCATTCCAACAAGAGCCTGGACCCCCAGCCCAGGTCAGAGACTACATTCCCAGTTCGCCCGAGTCCTTCCACCAGCAGGAGTTTGGCAAGGATGAAGAGAAGCAACAGTGAGGTGACGATCAGTGATGTCGGAGCTGAAGACATGGACCCTGCTGCCATCAACCCAAACACAGACGCAAGTCTGAGGCGAAAGTGCTGCAGCACTTCGACACTGGACCGCCAAAGTTTGTCACAATCCACTGAGACTCCTTCCTGGAGGCTGAAGCAGCAGGTGCCCAGCGCACCGCCTCCGTTCCCAGAACCTGCACAGCTTCGTGCTGCACTGTCGCCCAGTCTGCAGACTGCCGCTCGCATTGCTCATGGGGATGTCATCTATGTACCCAACTATGTGAACGCTTCGGTTTATGTGTCGCATGTTCAGAAAACAAAGCCGGAGACATCGATCCTCAGCAGACTAAGGAATCAGAGGACAAACAGGGACACAAGACCCAGCGCAATCTCTTACAAATGCTTTTCTCATTATGATAGTCAGAGTGTCCTCTTCAACTTCAGCAGCGGCTTCGTCCCCCAAGCAGACCTCCAGCACAGAAGGAACGTCTCCACCTCTGGATGTGATGTGTTTGATGCTTTAAGCCCTGATGAACGTGACAAAAACAACTTTCTGGTGAGCAGCTGTCCGTTCTTTCATAATGAGATTGGAGGGGAGATGGAAAGGAGGCTGGGCCTGACTCGGGCCAACACCTCCACCTGCGGTGCTGCAGCAGACACATCCTTCAGCGATCCGCCGCTCAGCACCCACCGCACCAACGCGAGCATCTCAGTGTTGGAGTTTCGTGGAGGAACTCGGGCGTTCGACCAACATCTGATGAATAATCACGACATTGAACACATTGACCTGGGAGCCAGATACTACCTGAAATACTTCTACAACCAAGGTAAGGTCCAGTCGAGGGCCAGACTTCACCACGATGCAGAAGCTGGATGCTCTTGCTAAAAGTAAAGCAAGGACGCTTTTTAAAATAGTGCCACCAGTTTAATCTAGTTCCAACAAAAGATATTTATAACAGGAAGAGTTTGTAATAGATCTCAGTATCCATAGAGTTAAAAAATAAACAGTTCAATAACTTCCAACAGAAACATTCTGCCATAAGGATAGGCGACACGATCAACATGTGACTGTGTGCTAAAAACAAACCCTGAAGTGCAATAATATTTCTGACTGTAAATGAAAAGAAATGAACTGAATATGAAGATCTGAAGATCTAACACACAGGTGTCGAACTCCAGGCCTCGAGGGCCGGTGTCCTGCAGGGTTTAGATGTGTCCTTGATCCAACACAGCTGGTTTAAATGACTAAATGACCTCCTCAACATGTCTTGAAGTTTTCCAGAGGCCTGATAATGAAATAATTATGTGATTCAGGTGTTGACCCAGGGTGAGCTCTAAAACCTGCAGGACACCGGCTTTCGAGGCCTGGAGTTCGACACCCCTGATTAATTTAAGCACTGTTACTGCGTTCAGGTTTCTGTTTTCACTGATGTGAGTGACCTTCTGTGTTTTTTCTGTCAGATCACCAAAATTATTTTGGCATTGATGAGAACTTTGGTCCAGTGTCTCTGAGCCTCCGGCGAGAGAAACTGGAGGAGAGGAGTGATGAGACACAGTACAACTACAGGATGATCCTCAGGACTGGTCAGGTAACTAGTCATGTGACCGGTCACGTGACTGGTTAGGCGACCTGACCTGACCTGATCACAGTCTGGTTTGAGATCATTTTCGATTACTAATTTATAAAGTGACTGTTGGTGATGCTGTTAATCCCTGTTTGTCCTTTTAGTCTGATCCAATCACGCCCCCTCTTTCAGCTGTCTACCCTGAGAGGATCCATCACAGAGGACTCTATCCCATCTTCATCCAAACACGGGACCAGTCGACGTCTTCCTCTGAAGGATGTTCTCGAGTTTGTGGTTCCTCAACTTAGCATCCACAGTCTCAGACTGGCTGCAGATTCACCCAGAGTCCCTGAACTGCTGCTGCAGCTGGACCAGCAGGAGGTGAGCCAGTCCCAGTGTGCCACCCACCAGCTGACCATGAAATACCTGCCACTGCCATGGTTGGCCTTCCCATGTTTCTGACAGGATGGTCTGTGTTAAACTAGAATCCCGTTTCATAGCCATTTTGCTAAATCGGGCTTTTGATGCTGTGACGCTTTCACATAATGAAACAGTTGGCATAAGAATTCAGCTTCTCGTGCTACGTCCACCATGCTGATCAATGCTGAGTAGCGTATTCTTCAAAAACACCCAAACACACATCCTCAGAGAGGTTTTCACAGGCAGCAGCTACGAGTTCTCTGTCTGAAAGAAATGATTCACTATTATCTCATCCTTCTAGAGCTTTAGAGATCCTAATAAAGCTTCTGTGATTCTGTCCAGTTTAGAGACAAACTCAGACTTGATGGTATTAGCTGGAACAAGTAAGATGTACCTTTTTAATCAGCTACAGTTTTTGTCACGTTTTCCTTACTTTTTGGTGGCCCTCCCAGAGGTCAGTACAAAATAAAGAAAACCTTCTTGTTGTGCTCTCTCAGAAGTTTAGCAAAGTGATACAAAGCAGTTTTTTAAGTGGCCACTGGGAGCCTGAGCAGAAGAAGAGAGGTCTCTTTAAGCTCCAGTCAGACTGAAATCCCAGGAGACGACACAGACGGACATCAGCCTGAGAACACAGCAGGAAGATGATAAGTTTACTATCGCATTAATATGAGATATCCACATGAGCGGCAGGAGGGTGCTCCTGCCTTCAGGTGTCTCAGGTAAGAGACGAGGTAAAACACTGTGATAGGCTCATCTTTTTGTCCAGGTGCCCTAAAACGTCCACTGCAAGAGGGAGAAGTCAGCTGACCTTCCGATGTTGTGTGAAATGACCAAAGGTCTCCTGACACGGCATCATCAAGTCAATATAAACAATAAAACCAGTAAATCCAGTACAAACAGTGACACCAGCATTTTCTCCAATTTCTGAAGTACTCCTGTTTCAACTAACTATTATACAAATTATTATACAAATGATTTTCACTTGTGTGGGAAATCTAACCCCTCTTAGACCTTCACCGCAACTTTACACACGTTCAAGTTTCTCAGGCGCTTCATGTCTGGTTATGCAGAAGGTTACCGGGTAGGGTTAAAAGATTTCCCGCTGGAGCGTAATTCACGCATCAGTTCCAAACCTTCTGAATTGATCTTATAACCAGCACCTTCAGAGTCCCGATGGTCCACGCTGACCCTGCCTGCTTTTCTTTGTTTTACTGCAGCTGAAGTTCCAGCGCAAAGTGGGCGTGTTATTCTGTCGGGCTGGTCAGTCCACCGAGGAGGACAACAGTGACTCTGGCAGTCCCGCTCTAGATCAGTTCCTGGACCTTCTGGGCCACAGAGGTCCACTGAAAGATACCAGCGGTACCAGCACCATTTCTTTTTCTGAAACAAAACCGGGTCCTTGTTTGTCCTGGTTCTGCAATGATGTCAGAATGGTGTTTGGTAATTGTTGTTACTTTCTGTTTGCTTGTTTTTGTTTCCTGTCAGAAGACTCAACAGGGAGGCAGTCAGTTTTTACAACGTTCAGAGAATTCAAGCTGATGTTCCACGTGTCCACGGCAAGCAGCCCTCAGCAGGTGATTCTCCTGTTCCTAGTTTGACCTTGTGCTGTGTACTGCACAAGTACCACAACTAAAGTTTTCAAGTATCTGTACTTTATATCCGTATTTGTTTTTCTGACAGCTTTTTACTTTTATTCTCCACATTTCAACACAAATATTTCATCTTCCTACTTTATACATTTTCCAAGCGTGCTCCTTACTTTAGGTTTAACACTGACTCACATCGTAAGTTATTTCCCATCACTGCAACCCTTTAAACATCAAACCGATCTGAAAGTAAATGTAGGACCGATTACAGGTAAAATACAGTCCTATTGGTTTATCCATCATAAGGACGTATCAGATAAAGATAAAGAGGCAAAACCATATAATTTATGCATTGCTACTGTTAGTTAAAGGAGGTCATAACGGTGCTTTTTTATGTTCTGGTCACAGTACATCAGCTAACTACTGAAGTACTACAAAGGAAACAAATGAGAGATAAGATCATTTTGTTTAGAGATGGAGAAAGATGTAAGACATTGTGGGTGGCCCACTTCAGCTCAGGTCCTCTACCAAAGGCCTGGGAGCCTGAGGTTCCTGCACAGTATCTTTGCTGTTCCTAGTTCCACCCTCTTCTAGACAGAGATGTTGAATGTCACCCCACATTTTGCTGGAGCCACTAGGCCAGTTCAGAGGTTATGTATTATGATTACCATGGGAACCACTGTTACCTTCACTCTCCGCATCTTCTCGGGCTCCTCTCTCAGCCCTTGGTACTTCTGCTTATCATGTTACTTTTTCTTGATGTTGCTATCACTAGGTTCAGCTACATCACTATGGCCATCTTCCTCTGCTTGCCCACTAACGGTGGTAGATACCGTGCAGGGGCCTGTCCTTCTATGATGGTTCCTCTCCTTGCTTCTCGTCTTACTCAGGTTTCTGCTGCCTGAGGTATTCACTAAGGACATAATGAGTTGTGGCCAACTTTTTGATGTACTCATGGATGTTCGTTGTCTCATCCTGGACAGTGGTTCTGAAACTCACTAGTCTTCGGCCTCCTCCGTTCTGCTTAGTGTACAGCCTTGGGGTGCTGGATTTGGGGTAATACTCTGCATGCATGGTCAGGAGCTTTCTTGTCTTGATGCAAGTGGCTTCTGTCTCCTCCTTTGGCCAGCTTATTATCCCAACAGGGTACTTGATCATCGGCAGGGTGTAGGTGCTGATTGCCCGGATCTTATTCCTCCCATTCAGCTGACTCCTCTGGACTTGCCTTACTTTCTGCAGGTACTTGATGGTTGGGACTTCCCTAGCAGCTTCTTCATGATTCCCATTTGCCTGTAGGATTCCTGGGTACTTGTAGCTGTCCTCAATGTCTGCATTGTTGCTTCTGGTAGTGCAGTCCCCTCAGTTCTGACTAGCATCCCTCTTTTCGTTACCGTCCAACTACATTTCTCCAGTCTGAATGAAATTCCGATGTTATTGCTGTAGATTCTCGTGGTTTGAATCAGTGAATCGATGTCTTGTTCACTCCTGGCATACAGTGGCTGACGTTTGCCACGTTCTGTATTCAGTATCTGTAGCCAGTCTTGACAATGACCTCACTGAGAGGGTCCAGGCTAGGGGTGGTGTGGCGGAGCATTGTCTGTGGCACCGCTGCAGAGTCACACCTGAGCGGCATGAGAAATCAAGCCTTACTGGCTTAAAAGAAGAATGAACTGGGTCCTGTTGTTGTTGTTGTTGTTGTTGGTGTCTGTGGCGACAGCTGAAAAGCTGCAACCGAGTGTTCAAAACAACAGCAGAGATAAAAGAAAAGTGAAAGAATGTGATCTGGTCTGCTGTGCATCCCGAAACCCAGGATCGTAGCATGGCAGAACCATGACCGGGACAGCCAAGGGAGGCGTTGGCCCAAATGGTGGCCAAACTCGCAGCTACAAAGAGGGAGCGGTGTTACCGCCAGCAGGAACAACTGCAGGATCGGTCCAAGCACCGGATGCAGTTGGTAGAGTTTGGCAGCTCGGATCGGGTCTTGGCGAAGACCCCGCCGACATCCCTTGACTGCATGGGAGTGACTGATGACCGGACTGCTTTGGCACCCGTACCGGTCCCAGGGAGAGGCCAGCCAGGGCACAGCCTACTTCCGCACGCATACCCACTCCGGGAGGGACCTGCCCAGGGTTAGAGTTGAGGTCTGCACGGCAGCTGGACCTGCCTGGCTTCCACCAGAGGCCAGCATGCGGTGGGGGCCTGTGCGCCGGCCACCTGCCGCCTGTGAGCCTTGACTCACATCCACGACTGCTGCGCCGCCGCCACTTGTCACGCAGTCAGCCCCTAGTATAATTAACAGATAACTGCTAAGATGGAGAGGAAACTAATTTAGAAGATCATCATTTAGCCTGGAGAAATAGTTTGTTGCTCTAAAAAAAAAACTAAAAACATTTGTACTGTGCTATACTATACTAATGCTATACTAATGCTATTCATCACTGGTTGAAGAAAATAAGAACAACCCTAGATTTCTCTTCAGCACTGTAGCCAGGGTGAAAAACAGTCAGAGCACTGCTGAGCCAACCATCCCTTTAATGTTAACTAGTAATGACTTCATGAACGTCAGGCATTTGCAGCCGTGGCAGAGTGCTTTGGCCAACCCCTATTAAAAGGGAGTTGCAGTTATCTAAGCGTAAGGTTATAAAAGCATGGATGACAGTTTCTGAAGGAAACTGTTTCCAGGGCCTACTCCGTGGATCGGCTTCCTCCGAGGCGTGGACGTCTATCAGCAGAGAATGTACCTTCACCTATCAGCAGAGAATGTCCCTTAGTCTGTAACACAGTCAAATATATTCTCAAGTAATATTCAAGCATGCCATTCAGCGTGTTAGTACGAGCAGCTCGGGAGCAGCTTGGGAGAACAAGAAAACAGAGACTGCTTTAGATTGTCTTCCCAAAGTGACTCAACTTTATTCACAAGTACAACAGTTTATATAGAGGGTAAAATTCATGAGACAGCAGATTTATCAGTTTAAACCAGTACAGACCAAGATAAGGCAGCGTCTTCCTGCCCTTGGGTGAAGAAGCATCCTTTGTGTAGTTTATTAGTTCAGCTACAATTGTGATTATCTCAGCGACATATTTTCAAGGCACAAAACGAAGAGTTCTTACATTAGTGAAATCTGAAACAAACTATTTGGCCTTCAACAGGCGTCTAAAAGATTAAGAAACTAATGTAGCTGAGGGAGTGATCTCTGTGGTATTTCAACCTTGTACCAGCCTGTGATTCTCACACATCAATTCTTGGGTCAAAGAGAAAAACACTGAAACAAAGGGGCCTTATTGAATGACAGAGTTTTCCTGCATAATGTCACTATAAAACAATATCCAGTAAATGCTACCATGGTACTAAAATACCTAACAGTTCCACTCTTTTTTTTATTATTATTTTTAAAAAAAATAATAACTCAAATAGAAAGGAAAAATCACAAATGTAATAACACAATATAAAAAGCAAATCATAAAATGTAATAGTTCACAGCCTAATGTTCAATATACACATCAGGAACATCATTGGTAACATCTGGCACATCCTCAGGATCAATTTGTGCTAATTGCAAATACATTGAAGTAGCTGTACTGGTAGCTATACGGGTTATCATTGAGAATGTGGCTTGCAGAAATGTGAACAGGGTTGCACTTTACAATACGAAATAGTAAATAAAAATCCTAAGGTTAATGCAGTAGATATGATTAATAACCTAAATATATAAAAAAGACAGTTCTTTAGTCGTCTCCTGGCCTGGTCCCAGGTTCGAGAGACACCGTATAAGCGTCGTGTGATGACAATGGGCATTTCATTTTCTCCATTATCAGGATGAAACGAGTCTATCTTTATCAGGTTAGACATTGTGTGGTACTCTAGGCTTTCTGTTCCTGCTGGATGTTCGAGTACCTTGTTGTTGTTCAGGCGGGGGATCAGAGGGCTTTCTGAGTCTTGGCTCTTTCAGGTGTTGTGTGTTAATCAGTGATTGTGTGTGTGTGTAGGTGTATTGAATCCGGGCGCTGGCTCGCCTGAGTTGTCATCTATAGGTGTATTGAATCCGGGCGCTGGCTCGCCGGAGACGTCATCTACTTGATCCGACGCCTTAGGTGGTTTGGTGGGGCTGGTCTTAACCCTGCTGGCATGAATCCACTGAGGTTGTCCGTCTGTTAGGATGCTGGTTCTCGTCACTGCAAGTACAGTCTGGGGGCTGGAACACGCGGCCTCCCCGAGTGCCCTTGGTTTTAGCGACTTTACCAACACCGCATCTCCTGGTTTCCACGGATGGGTTGGATCTGTGGAAGGGAGAGGCTGAGAGAGACAAACTTTCTGATAGTTATTATTCAGTGTTTCTACCAGGTTATGAACATAGTCAGACAATGCAGTGTCTATGTCCCCTTCCAATAGCGGTGCCCCTCTGGAGGCTGACCATGGTGTTGGAAACGGTCTTCCCATGATTATTTCAAATGGAGATAATTTGGTTGCTGCGGATGGAGTCATTCTAATCTCGCAGAGGATTTGAGGAAGTAGTTTGATCCAGGTCATTCCTGTTTCTATCATTGCTTTAGTCAGGCGATTTTTTATGGTCCTATTCATTCTTTCTACAACTCCTGAACTCTGAGGATGGTATGGCACATGATATTTCCAGTCTATTGCTAGAGTTTTAGCACACTTTTGAATTACTTCTGATGTGAATGAAGGTCCTCTATCACTGTTAATTTGGTGAGGTATTCCAAATCTGGGTATTATTTCATTGCACAACTTTTGACAGACTACTTCTGCAGTTTCTTTTGATGTTGGGTAAGCTTCTACCCATTTACTAAATTGGTCCACTATTACCAGTAAGTACTTGATGCTTCCTTGCGCTGGCATGTGTGTAAAATCAATCTGTAATGTATGAAATGGGAAATCTGGTTGTGGTAAATGCTGATGTTTTGCTTTTGGTTTTCCTACATTAGTTCGTGCACATGTTAGACAGGTTGCTAATATGCGTTTTACTGCGTGTGATGTTTTCTTGATTACAAATCTTGATTTTATTGCTCCTATTACCCCTCTTTGTCCGACATGACTCACACCGTGAAAATGGCGGACAAGGATTGGCAGTAGTGAAGATGGGAGGGCAATCAAACCCTCAAGGTTTTTGTATAAGCCGTCTCTGTTATCTAAGGTACAATCATTACTTTCCCAGTAAGTGTAATCTAAGGCAGAGGCTTGCTCTTGTATGAATTTTAGGTCAACATTTGTTTCTAAATAGTCTGGGAGCGTGACAAGTGGCAGCTGTAAAGGCAAAGATAATACTTCCCTTCTGGGTGGTTGCTGTGAGGCAGCAGCTGCTTTCGCGGTTACGTCTGCAAGAGCATTTCCCACTGCTTCGTCTGTGTCAGCCGTGCTGTGCCCCTTCGTTTTAACAACTGCAATTGCCGATGGCAGCTGTATAGCCTGCAAAAGTCTTTGAACAAGGTCAGAATTAGCGATCGATTTCCCATCAGCAGATCTAAATCCTCTTTGTCTCCACAATGTGCCAAAGTCATGCACCACACCGAATGCATAACGGCTATCAGTGTAAATTGTTACCCGCTTATCCACATGTAACTCACAGGCGCGTATTAAAGCCATGAGCTCTGCTTTTTGTGCTGAATGAGTGAGCCTCTAGTATGAGTTATGTGACAAAACCACTGTTTGGCCTTCACTGGTGTGAGCAGTTATCATGTTGTTGAACAGTGTGAGAGAAACAAATATGTGGCTTCCAGGCATGGGGCTACCTGGTAACGGTGTCTGTACACGTGTTTGGCACAGTGTGTGACGTGGGGTACCAGTCAGATGGATATTGAGTTCATTCTCCGCTGAGGCGTCCAGCTGACACAGAGGCTGTTCCTTCTCCATGGTGTCGGTGCATAGGGCAGAGAAAACATAGCTGTTATCAGTATCTGCAAACATTTCACCCTTTGTGTTAAATGAAATACACAAGTTCATTTTTGCCATTAAATCTCTGCCTAATAGATTCACAGGCGAGTTTGGAATAATTATGAATGGATGATATGTAATTTCATCTGGTTTTGGGCCCCAGCGTGTTTTTAGAGAATGAGTTTTGGGGCATTGCACTAGAGTTCCGTTTATTCCCATGGTGTTGATGCACACAGAGGAAACAGGCCCACTATAGAATTTTCCAGACAGTGAACTTTTAGTGGCTCCACTGTCAACTAAAAAGGAATAAGTCTTTTCACCTATCTCTATATCTAACATGGGCAAGCCTTCTGTGTTACGGGACAATTGCAAATGCAGCATCGTGTGTAGTGCTTCACACTGTCCCTCATCATCACCTGGGCCTCCCTATTGTCGGTCCAGTCTTTCGTTATCATATGGGTGGGGATTAAAATGTGGATTATAAGGTTGCTGCCTAAGTGCAAAGGGGCCATTATTTTGATGTGATTCCTGTCTGCGTTGCCAGTTACCTTGTCTGTAAGAGCTCTGCTTACGCCTAGTGGCAGGAGCTGGTCCTGTGTTTTGTGGTTGAGACCTATGTGCCGCTGATTTGCATTCCGTCCTCCAGTGTCCTATTTTTCCACAATAAAAACATACGTCTCCACTCCTATCTCTCCTTCTGAAATCTCCCTGCTGCGCTTGTTGAGGGGGCGGGGCCCCTGCATACATCATTTTTTCACTTTCCTCTGAGCCTTCAACATCAAAGTTCAACAACATCTTAACACTTTTAGCCTTCGTGCTGTTGGGGAAAAGATCTGCACCAGCTTTTGTTTTGACAAGTGTGATAAAATTCTTTATTTTCATGTCATAGAGATTATCAGTGGCAGTCAGCTTCAATAGTTGTGAACATTCTGGATGAATATTGTTTAAGAATGTTGTTATGAAAATCTGATCATTTCCTCCTTCAGGCATGCATGCCTCATTAGTCCAGCAGTGTGTGAAACGTTTCATAAACACTAGAATGGATTCATCTGGCTTTTGCTTACACATGGTTACTGCATTTAAATCAATTTTATCTCTAGACATTGTGAGCAGAAATCTCTTTAGATTTTGAAAAAAGGCTGTGATTTTGTCATCATTTATCCACAAAAACGAGGTGGTGTTGGCTGCTTGGTCATTTTTAGGGTCTAGTTCCTCTACTTCTTCAATAAGCTGAGATTCAGTCACACCTGGGATTCGTTGACATAATATATATCTATAGTCAGGCCCACCCAAGTGGTGGTATCTGGTACTTCTCTGTAATGCAGAAACAAAGGCTGTAGGATTTTGTAGAGGATCGGGAAGTTCTTTAATGGTTGCTGCTAACTCTGAAATTTTAGGGGGTTGAATGCAACACATGTCCCCTATTATCATGAACGGGAGGGAGGTGCTGACGTCATTAAATTGTGATCCCTGCTTTTCTTTATAACGGGTGTTTTTGTGGGGGCCCTCTTGAGTTTTTTCCTCTTTTTTCTGCTTTAAGTAGTTCCTTATTAAATTTCTGGTGTTAGTTATTGCTTTTGGCACAGTTAAACCAGTCGCTACTCTAGTGTGGCGCTGAACATGATTATCTATGACAGAAACGGCTTCCTGCAGTTCGGCTTCCGTACGTTCAGTTAAAGGATCTTTCATGATTTCCTCACACTCTGTCATTAACTGTTTTGTTTGCTTTTTATGTTCCTGTAACTCTCTTTCTCGTTCAGTGTATTCTCGTTCCTGTCTTTGATCTAGGTTAAACCAGTCATCTTCTTCTGATTTAGGTGTCATTTCAGTGCCTTCCTCACTCTTTTGGGATTCTGCTGTTAAATCAGGATATACGCGCTGATGACGTGCAGCCGCCGCAGCAGCTATTAATTCTGTTTTTTCATCATAAGGCGGCGGAGCCGTAGGTTGAACGGATGGGCATATAAGGCTAGTTTTTTCTGCAGTGGATTTACTAGAGCCTACACTGGCTTGATTTAAAGCATTTACGTCTGGCTCGGGTCCTTTTTTCCATAGTGGTAGCATGCGATTGGTCACATCACGACATTCTATCATATATTTTTTACAGGACTTTTTAATCAGCCTACTTTTCTTATCACAAATAGTATTTAACATTTCTACTGACCTGTTTTCTGGCGATAATCGTTCGGGATAGGGCTCCGGAAATACATTAGGATGCATTAAAGTTATAGTTCTTAAGTTCGAGACGAAATCAGTCACGTAAGCACTTCCGCATGTTCTGGATACGTAATCATGGAAGTCTTCATTGATTCGCGAGCGTGGGTTAAACGTAACCGGAAGTAGGAGTCGTACTGAGCCGCTATTTGTGATTTTATATTTTATTTTTTTCGGTTTTACAGTTAATTTTGATTTTTTATCGGTCTTTGAATTATTCTGACCCATGGTCAGTGATTTCCAGAGGGGTTTAGACGCTTTGAAGGATTTAAGTTAGTTTCTATTTTTGCTGTGGCACACCTGAGGTTACTTGATTTTTTGCTAGCAATTTTATCTTTTTAGTGAGCAACTTCTCACTTTTTAACGAGCAACTTCTCGTTTTATGACCCCAGGCAACTTCCTGTGTCCTTTCTGCTGGTGAGCAACTTCTTAGTTTATGACAGCAGGCAACTTCCTGTGTCCTTTCTGCTTTTATTTACAAAACAACAGGCAACTTCCTGTGTTTCTATGTGGGCCACTAAATAAGGCTCCTCAGTGTATCCCACTTGTTACTATGTGGGCCACTGAAGAAGGCCTCGTCAGCGTATCCCGTTTCTATGTGGATCACTGAGAAAGGCATAACACAGTCTTATAAAATAAAAAGACAAGTGCCTACCTTCGTCAGGATCCCACTTCTGACACCAAAATTGAAGGAAACTGTTTCCAGGGCCTACTCCGTGGATCGGCTTCCTCCGAGGCGTGGACGTCTATCAGCAGAGAATGTACCTTCACCTATCAGCAGAGAATGTCCCTTAGTCTGTAACACAGTCAAATATATTCTCAAGTAATATTCAAGCATGCCATTCAGCGTGTTAGTACGAGCAGCTCGGGAGCAGCTTGGGAGAACAAGAAAACAGAGACTGCTTCAGGTTGTCTTCCCAAAGTGACTCAACTTTATTCACAAGTACAACAGTTTATATAGAGGGTAAAATTCATGAGACAGCAGATTTATCAGTTTAAACCAGTACAGACCAAGATAAGGCAGTGTCTTCCTGCCCTTGGGTGAAGAAGCATCCTTTGTGTAGTTTATTAGTTCAGCTACAATTGTGATTATCTCAGCGACATATTTTCAAGGCACAAAACGAAGAGTTCTTACATTAGTGAAATCTGAAACAAACCATTTGGCCTTCAACAGGCGTCTAAAAGATTAAGAAACTAATGTAGCTGAGGGAGTGATCTCTGTGGTATTTCAACCTTGTACCAGCCTGTGATTCTCACACATCAATTCTTGGGTCAAAGAGAAAAACACTGAAACAAAGGGGCCTTATTGAATGACAGAGTTTTCCTGCATAATGTCACTATAAAACAATATCCAGTAAATGCTACCATGGTACTAAAATACCTAACAGTTTCCAAGTCACGCCTGGAAAGAAAAGGCTTGACCTTCAATAGACGTCTGAGGTGACAGAATGAGGATTTTACTACGCCATTTATGTGGCCATCAAAACTAAGTGCAGCCCAAGATTAGTAACCGAGCTCTTCAGGTGAGGAGCAAAGTCAACATCTGGTGTACCAGATAGGGACTTTTATTCAGTCCCAATGTTTTACATTCATTAAAATTAAAAAACTGCAGGGCCAGCCATGATTTAACTTTGCTAAGACAATCAAGCAGGAGTCCAATCGAGGCGCTATCACAGTGATTGAAAGGTAGGTAAAGCTGGCAATCGTCAGCATATAGATGAAATTAAATTTTGTGTTTTCAATTTCCCAGTGGCTCCCAGTGGCAGGAGATACAATGAAAACAGTAGTGGCCCAAAAATAGATCCTTGCAGTACACCTCATGGCAGAGGGGCCACAGAGGATGAGGCCGAACCCAACTTAACACAAACGTTCCTGTCAGAGAGATATGGTTTTATCCATGAAGCTGCCAAGCCAGAAATTCCTACACAATGCTGTAGTCGAGAGATCAGCAGGTCATGATCCGCTGTGTCAAATGCAGCAGTCAGATTCAACAAAACAACCAATACATTTTTACCACAGTCCGTCACTAACAAAATGTTATTCATAACCTTTATGAGAGGTGTCTCCATGCTGTGAAACAGCTTAGAGTCGGACTGAAGAGCTTCTGGAATTTGAAAATCACTTAGATGGTTCCTCAGCTGAGTGTGAACAATCTTTTCCAGGATCTTATTCAGAAAAGGAAGCTTTGAGATGGGTCTGAAGTTTGTCGTAATTGAAATGTCTGAGCCCAGTTTCTTAAGTAAAGGATGGATAACTGCATGCTTAAACTCACTTGGTACTTGACGTGGCAAGAGACTGGTATTAAGTTCGGCACAACAGCGTCGGCCAGGTGCAAGCCGTCTAACAGCAGGACGATTTTATTTTATTTAGAAAGAGGGGCAATACATATTAATGAACATTTTAACAAATGTAAATGTGACAGATTATAGCCTTCAATTCAATTCAATTCAATTTTATTTATATAGCGCCAAATCACAACAAAAGTCGCCTCAAGGCGCTTCATAGATACAGAGAAAAACCCAACAATCATATGAGCCCCTATGAGCAAGCACTTTGGTGACAGTGGGAAGGAAAAACTCCCTTTTAACAGGAAGAAACCTCCAGCAGAACCAGGCTCAGGGAGGGGCGGCCATCTGCTGCGACCGGTTGGGGTGAGAGAAGGAAGACAGGATAAAAGACATGCTGTGGAAGAGAGACAGAGGTTAATAACAGATATGATTCAATGCAGCCTTGGGCTAATTTCCATCTGCAGACCCTCTGGCAGGTTGGTTTTAAAAGAGGAACAATGTCAAATAAAATGGGCATATGGTCAGGGAATGTACAAATACATATGATGATGCCAAGTAGGGCTGCTCAATTAATCGAATTTTAATCACGATTACGATCTGGGCTTTCAACGATCATTAAAAATGACTGAGCCGATTATTAGCCCCTCCCTAATTTATCCGCGACACCTTAAAGGCCGGTCCGTGAAAATATTGTCGGGCATAAACCGTCCGTGGCGCAAAAAAGGTTGGAGACCGCTGATTAAGAGGACCCGAGGGAAGCTCGGAAAGCTAAGCAGAAGTTATTTGGAGAGTGACTGCCGTTGGTTGAAAAGAGTTTAAAAAAAAAAAACTTCAGTGGTGTTGCACACTATTTTATATTATTTTTTTAAAGTCATTGTTAACCCTTTAAAGCCGGTCAGAGCAGCACGCTCCGTTTTGCGTAACTATTTTTAAATCCCTGTAGAACCTGAACCGTGTAAGCTAGCGCAATAATTTGTTTTGCATATGAAACCGGAGGAGTTGTACTTACATCTGATGCCATCAGCTTGTCCTCGGTCACGGTTTCGTTCCACATATAGCTTTGCAAAAATTGCATAAAAAGCGCTTGCAGGAACAAAAACATAATACTCCAGAAACAGCTTTGCCGATCCATCAGCTGTTCGTAACACTTCCCACAGTGAAATGATGCACATGCTGTTTTCTTTGCAAATTTGCATCATAGGATTGTTTTTTGTTTTTCCTGCAGTATATAAAAATTGGTGTATCTCCAAAATAAAACTATGAAGACACTCAAAATAAATTTCCTGTGGTGGGAAACTATTTTTTGCAACTTTATTGTATTTAAAGTTTTGAGGGATAAGCCTCTTAAATTTCTCCAAGTAGAAATATATGTAAACAAAACAAAAGCGATTTTCAATTTTTTTTGTAGTTTATTGCACTTTTTTGCAATTTATGTAATTACTATGGACTTAATGCATACATATTATTAAAATATGGGCTATAACCGTTGTATTGATGTATAGCAACTTGAAATGCTCCCACAAATGGCACTACAGCATGTAAAAAAAAAAAAAAAAAAAGCTCTGGTGGACTTGGTTCTATGGTAGGTCTTAAAGGGTTAAATAAATATCGTCAAATAATCGTGATCTCAATTTCAGTGAAAATAATCGTGATTATCATTTTTGCCATAATCGAGCAGCCCTAAGTTCAACGTGTGACCACGTTCTTGAGTGGCACCCTTAACAGATTGAACAAAATTAAAAGGGTTCACAAAGTCCTTAGCCAGCGGCTTCCCTGGGCAACAGACATGAATATTAAAATCACCGAGCTGCAGTGGTTTGTATCATATCTATCTAATAGACTCCAAATTGTTCACGGGGCGATCGTGGCTCAAGAGTTGGCAGTTCGTCTTGTAATCGGAAGGTTGCTGGTTTGGGCCCCAACTCCGACAGTCTCAGTCGTTGTGTCCTTGGGCGAGACACTTCACCTACTGGTGATGGTCAGAGGACCCGGTGATGCCAGTGTCCGGCAGCCTCGCCTCTGTCAGTGCGCTCCAGGGTGGCTGTGGCTACAATGTAGCTGCCATCACCAGTGTGTGAATGTGTGTGAGTGTGTGGATGACTGAAGGTAGTGTAAAGTGCTTTGGGGTCCTTACGGACTAGTAAAAGCGCTATACAAATACAGGCCATTTACCATTTGCCATGTAAATGGAGAGTCCTCTTCACACACTGAGGTTAATTATGGAGTTCCACAGGGTTCAGTGCTAGGACCAATTCTGTTTACATTATACATGCTTCCCTTAGGCAGCATCATTAGAAGACATAGCATACATTTACACTGCTATGCAGATGACACCCAGCTCTATCTGTCCATGAAGCCAGATAACACACACCAATGAGTTAAACTGCAGGAATGTCTTAAAGACATAAAGACCTGGATGGCCGCTAACTTTCTGCTTCTTCATTCAGATCAAACTGAGGTTATTGTACTCGGCCCTGAAAATCGGATTGGATGGGATGAGATCTGAAACATCTTCACAAACTCAAAGAAGTCCAATTGGCTTTTTTCAAGCTCTTAAGATAAAATCGCTGTAAATCGTGTGTGTGTGTGTTTCAGCTGCTTCATAAGAGTCTTACTGGGAATGACTTCGTCACAGTAATCTTCCAGGAGCCGAACTCCCCGCCCTTCAGTCCGCAGAACATCTGCTCACATTCCCAACATGTCTTCATCATCGTTCGAGTCCACCGTCCCTGCAGCCAGCACACCTGTTACAGGTAGGATTGTAACTAGAGCAGGTGAGATTATAACGTGAGCAGGTAGAACAGTTGAGACCTGTTGATGTGTCATTTGTGTCCTGTTAGTATTGCAGTGTCCAGGCGTAGAGACATCCCGTTCTTTGGTCCCTTGATCCCACCAGGTTGGATGTTTTCAGCCTCACCTGAATTCAGAAATTTCCTGCTGACGAAGATCATTAATGCCGAAAATGCTGCGCACAGGTCAGAGACCTTTGTCACAATAAGAGCACTACGCAGACAGGAGCACCTGAAGGAGCTGGTGGAAAACTTTTCCACATCAGTGCTAGTGGACTCATCATCTTCCATCAAGTTCAGCTTTATCTCTCTGGTAGTAAAGAAAAAAGAGCGCAGCGCACCACGGCCTCATGCTTACCTGAACACTGCTGGGGCTCTCACCTGGAGTGTGACAGCAAAAGACTTCAGCTGCTCTTTTGATGTACCATGCCAGCTCGCCATCTCCAGTGAGTTTGTGGTGCTTGTAGAGGAAGCCAGCAGACAGGTAGTGTTTCACTGTTACTGCAGAGGCGTGATTGGCTGGAACGCCGGCCACAAAGGCATTAAACTTTTCTACGAACACGGAGACTGTGTGATGCTGTCGACACGAGAGAGAGGCTGGGAGGACAGCCGCGAGATTGCCCAGAGACTGCAGGTGACCGGAATCCTTTGTGAACCTGAATCTGAGCATGTGTCATACACAAGAATGATCTGATGTCATCTGTTTTCTGACCTCAGCTGGTGACTCATGGCGGTCCTGCTGTGGACATGATTCTGAGGAGGAACCGCCACGGTCAGTTTGGGTTTCACGTGAACTTTGAAGGAGTGGTGGCGGATGTTGAGACCAACAGTTTTGCGTGGAAGGAGGGTCTCCGGCCCGGCTGTAGGATAATGGAGATCTGCGCGGTCGCCATAGTAAAGCTATCACATAAGCAGATGATTGAGCTGCTGAGGACATCGATGACCGTGAGCGTGGTCGTTATTCTGCCGCACGAAGATGGGACACCTCGCAGGTCACATGATGGTTTATTTGAACTTTATTTTAATGGTTAGAAGAAAATATAAATATATGAAACGCAAATGCCGAATAGAAAATGTTTGAGAGATTTTTAGTGTTTCAATCTGTTTATAGTTCTGTTTCGCTTATGTGGTAAAAGTCAACTGGTAGGCTGCTGCTCACTGTGGCTGATAACATCGGTAAAAATAGGCTCGTTTAATCTTCATATCTCAGGATGTCAGGACTTCCTGTGCCATCATTAAATGTTTCCTGAGTTCTCTGCCACAGATGGAGGATGGATTATGAGCTGTAATCCTCTCACTGTGTGAGTTTGACTGCACACCTGTAAGTCAGATTTCAGGGTCAAACATAATCCGAATGCCAGGGCCACGCCATCACGTGTCCAGAATCCCAGGAGATCTGAGCTTGAATCAGGTTTGCATGATCCTTTGGGCTCTGACTGACACCTAGCAGTGCATAAAGAGGCTTTGACCGTTGTGAGGACAAGCTCACGTCACGCTGACCACATCGTGACATCCCTGCAGCAAGTTTGATGTGGCTTCAGACCAGAAATCAGTTAATCAGCTGTGCGTGGGGAAAAAAGATCCACCAGATGAATAATTTATTTTCTCTGAAAAACCGAACAGGCAAATTATATATAAGGCAAAATAAAAGAACTCAGCCGGCCTCCTTCAGTGCATTTACAGTCAGTAAACTCACTCAGGGATACAAAATGGCCTGAATTAGTAATAAGCTGCAGCTTTGAGGTCATTTCCTCAGAGTGAAGATTATCAGAGCAGAAAACCTGAGGATAACGCGTGGAGTACGCTGTTAACGGGAACACAGGAACCCGCCTCATAAACGCTCCTTACAGTTTGACTATAATAAGTAAAAATAAGGAGCAGATAAACTACACCAACCAATCAGCAGCCAGTAAATCTGAGGATAGCAGAGGGAAAGCCTGTGGAGGCATTTTTGTTGAGTTTTACATCAGCAGTGATTGGTTTAAAGTGACGGAGCACGAGGAGTGACATCAGTCGGTACAGACTTGGACTTTTTCTGTAAACGATCACTCACACACTCACTCACTCGCTCTCCTCTCTTTGTTCTTCGGTCTTCAGGAGTTTCTCAGAAATCTACCAAGTCCCGAGGTTTGAGTACAAACTGGACTCTGACATCACTTCCCACCCATTAAGAGTAACCCCACCCACCTGGCACAAGGTGTTAGAAGCTCCGCCTACTCAGAGCATCCCAGGTGAACTGGAACAGCAACTGAGACCAATTAAACAATTGAATGAGGGATCCAGGTAACACACCTGTACCTGTCTGTGGGGGTCAGTTTGTGTCACAATAACCAGAGACAGTCAGAGTTGCCGAAGTCCAGCAAAACTTCCTTCCTTCCTTCCATCAGGAGCATTTTTCTCCACGTCGGAAGTTTATTTAGAATATTATTGAATCTGTTCTCGTCTTTGCAGTTCCTCGTGTCGAGTTTTGTTTGTGTTGTTACATCATAGAGGATATTGGCCTGATATTCTTTCACTTGTTTCTGTGTTGAAGCAGTCATGTAAGGTTTTTAGGGCTGATGTGATGATTATTGATTGATATCAGTTAGGATCATTAATCCAGACCGTTTCTTTACCCAGAATCCCTCAGCACTCTGTCCTTCTGCAGGTCACCAAGCAAACACTCGACTTCCGTTGACCCCGGACCACCTTTGACCCCACAGAGCCATGCCCGATGGGGGTAATTATTGATCCATTAGCGATCTACGTTTTCTTTTAAACAAAGTAATCGGATTATCTGTTGATGTCAATCTTGCTTTCAGAGCTCGTCCTGATTGGGCAGTCAGCTCTGAAGAAGACTCACTTGAGAAGATCGGGAGATCTAAAGGTGGGTTTACCTGGATGTGACCTGGTTTGGCTCTGCAGCTCTGAGCTTTGACATTTAACCCTTTGAACTTTAACAACAACCTGGAACATCTTCATCTTCTCCTCCAGAGGCCAGTCACCTTTGTCATCACGATCATCCTCATCGTGTGACGAAGGCTCGGGGGGGGTTTCAGCCCAGTCTGATGGATGCCAACAACACGCTTTCCAGCAGCAGCGGCAGCGAGAGCAGATACTCCGACTGTCATCTCACTCACACTAAGGTGCCTTCAATGGACAGCGGAATTGACTCCGCCCCCTGCACATCATCAGCCCAACCAGCTGGGGCTGGGGCGACGCTGGTCCTGAGCGATATCCAGAGAGGCAAATGGACAATCTCGGCCGGTCACATGACCAACCTGAGTGAGACCTGCTCTCTGTCCTGGTGAGCTGCAAGTAAACAAATGATGTAATCTCTAACTGTGATTTTTACATTGTGTATTTATTTTTCCATTGAGCTCCACAGCCTGAGGGCAGTCAGCCAGTTGGAGTGTTCGGATTTAACATTTGAGTAAATGTTCAGCCCATTATTTCTGGGCGTAGCAGAGTGCCAAGGTTAGTGTTGTCCAACGTTGTCCTCAACACCTTTATCTTGACCAAACTTGGATTTATCCTTCTTATTCAGTAATACATTTCCATGTAGTCAAATTTCACATTGGATCAATCAGCTGGGCAAACAAAACAGCTGCATCAGAGTTTCTCTTGGGAGTCGATGGGATCCAAAATAACTAGAGTACTGCAAGACTATGGGCTCAAAATGTGGTCATAAATATTTTGTACTTGTAAATCAGCTTTGTATGTGTAAAAAGAAGTACGAATTTTGACCCGATCTTCCTTTCATCTGATTGGTCAATGTCATGTCAATCACAAATGTAACAATCCAATCAGAGAACAGATGGGTTTGGCTGTCGGAGGGGTGCTTTTTTGAACTGCAGGTCTTTAAAGAGAATAAGGTGGCAGAGCAGGTCAGCCATTAATCAGAAGGTCGGTGGTTCGATCCCAGGCTGCCTCCTGGCTGCATGCCAAATATCCTTGGGCAAGATACTAACCCCGTGTTTGCCTACTGGTGGTGGTCAGAGGGCCCGGTGGCGCCAGTGTCCGGCAGCCTCGCCTCTGTCAGTGCGCCCCAGGGCAGCTGTGGCTACAATGTAGCTGCCATTGCCAGTGTGTGAATGTGTGTGTGAATGGGCGAATGACTGAATGTAGTGTAAAGCGCTTTGGGGTCCTGCGCAAGTAATGCGCTATACAAATGCAGGCCATTTACCATTTACATGCCAACCCAGCGTTTTCCTTCATCACCACGAAGGAAAACAGTCTGTGGTCGTCCGAGTTTGGTGATTTTTGTGTCACAGGTCTACGTGTTTAATACAGGGACTTCCACAGCCTTTTCAACAGCGCTGCGGACCGCGGGGGGCGGGCAGTGTTTTGAAATGACAGTCTTCATTACAAAGCTTTCCTTTGTTATGAATTAGCATACATGTTTTTATTGAACATTTGAAGAAACAATAAAAAAAACAGAAACTCTTGTAGAGGAGATAAAGTCAGAGATAGAAACGACAAGGAGCAGGTGCATCTAGTGCAGGTAGAGCTGCTGCACACAGAGCTCAGCAGCCAGCGCAACAAATCCTGGATCCTTGGCTTTTAGTTAGCATTAGCAGCACATGCTGCCTCTGATGTGAAAGGACCTTCATGCTGCGCACTGTGACTCACAGCAATGGTCCCGGGTCAGCCCTGACTTTGTGTTAAACTAATCCTAAAGTAATAATGGTGTTTCTAACCACTGATATAGCACAACTTTATCCTTTCAACAGCTGCTGAAAGTTAGGGGACCTAGCTGCTATCGGATATTTATATAGAGATCCTCCAGCTTCAAACCCTTCAAGGAGTTCAAAAAAGCACCCCTCCGACAGCCAAACCCATCTGTTCTCTGATTGGATTGTTACATTTGTGATTGACATGACATTGACCAATCAGATGAAAGGAAGAAAAATAGGGTCAAAATTCGTACTTTTAACTTGCAGGGTTTTTTTTGGCTAAGTCCACACACAAATTCTTTTTACACATACGAAACTGATTTACAAGTACAAAATATTTATGACCACATTCTGAGCCCATACAAGACATTGATCTGGTTGACTTTGTGCTTGATTTTTTATGATTCCTTTTGTGGAAATGCTTCCACATTCAGTTTTCATATCATGGATTGCGTGGAAAACACTGAAGTCGGGTTTTTTCTGTTCACTGAAGTGGGTGATGGCTGAAACTTCCAACGATGGATGATGGCTCGATGAATAATAAAAGGAAGAATGGTTGATACGTTGATCAATGGACAAACTTATTTATGACTGTATGGCTAATAGTCAAGAGCAACATTTAATGGCAGCTCTAAATAATTTTGATTGGACTAGCATACTATCCTGTGATGACACTAATAAATGTTGTGATCTATTATACTCTGCTATTAAAGGGGTCTTGTCACAGTTTCAGAAAGAGAGCCATTTAAAGAAAAGAGTTTATTCCTTGCCTTGGATTAATATTGAATGTAAACAGCTTATGAGACTCAGAGACCAGTTACTTCAAAAATCGTTACAATCTGGATTAAATACTGATCGATTACATTTTATATCGGCAAGGAATAAAGTCACGCAAACTTTGAGAATGGCAAAAGCAAATTTTTGTCATGACTGTAATTAATAGTGCCAAAGGAAACTGTAACCTAATTTAAGATAAGATAAGATAAGATAAGATAACCTTTATTAGTCCCACACGTGGGAAATTTGTTTTGTCACAGCAGGAAGTGGACAGTGCAAAAGTTATGAGGCAAAAATTAGAATACAATAAGAATAAATACTGTACACAACTGTACAGAATAGAATAAAATAAAATACTATATACAGTAGAATAAAATAAAATAAATATACAATAAGATAAAAATAGAATACAAATACAAATACTATATACAACTGAGTAAAAATACAACGATGACAGAAAGGATTATTGCACTTAGTATTATTGCATATGTATGGATGTGTGTGCTTGATCAGTTAAAGTCTTTATTATGGAGTCTGACAGCAGTGGGGAGGAAAGACCTGCGAAATCTCTCCGTCCCACACCGTGGGTGCCGCAGTCTCCCACTGAAGGAGCTGCTCAGTGCTGTCACAGTCTGCTGCATGGGGTGGGAGATGTTGTCCAACAGGGATGACAGCTTAGCCGCCATTCTCCTGTCACTCACCACCTCCACTGGGTCCAGAGAAAATATTTGGGAAAATATTAACAAACTCCTTGATAACAGTAAGCATAATGCTGATACAGACCTTGAACTTAAATTTGCCAATGAACTGGTATCAGAGCCTCTCAGCCTAGCTACTAATTTAAATGATTTTCCAAAGTACCATTAATGAAATTGCACAATTGTTTTCTAATTCTTGTGACCCTCAACAAAATATTGGGAATGCCGACACCAAAGAGGATGTTTCTTCTCCAGATTCAAAGTTCAATATTCAGAAAATTACAGAAAATGAAGTAGAAAATATAATCTCTAAATTAAGAAGTTCTAAAGCAAGGGATGAGTTTGGATTTGATACCAATTTCTTGAAGCATTATAAATCTTGTTTTTTGGTGCCTGTGACCCATCTTATTAATTTATCAATGACGCAGGCAGTCGTTCCTCTGAGTTGGAAGGTGGCAAAAGTTACACCAATTTATAAATCGGGTGATAAAACAGACCCTGCTAATTAGCATACTCCCTATCTTTTCAAAGATAGCAGAAACGTGGGTTGTTAACTCTATCATCAAACATCTTAATGACTCCAATCCGGGTTTGCACCCTATGCAATTCGGATTTCGCACTCTTCATTCAACTGAAACGGTTGTCTGTGTTTTTGTTGAGAGAGTGAAATCTTACTTAGACAAGAGCAGTTATGTTGCGGCTGTTTTTCTTGATTTCAAGCGTGCATTTGACACTGTGAATCATCTTAAGCTCTTGTCTAGACTGTCGACATTTTACTTTAGTAATCACACTGTTAAATGGATACAGTCTTATCTATCAGATAGAAAACAATGCGTGCAAATAAAGAATAGCAAGTCATCCTATCTTTACTGTACACAAGGTGTCCCCCAGGGTTCAATTCTAGGCCCCCTGTTATTTTCACTTTATGTAAATGCCTTGCCTAATGTGTGCAAAAATGTGGACACGATTATGTATGCCGATGATACGGTAATTTTTACACAAGCCAAAACTGCTGATGATGCAGCCCATCAGCTTTCACTGGAATTACATGATTTACAAAAATGGCTGAATGACTCATGCTTGTGCCTTAATTTTAAAAAGACTGTATCAATGTTTTTTAGTAAACCTAAAACAACCGTGGCTGCAGTAAAAGTCTGCTTGGGTGCACAAGAATTAATTAATGTTGAGGAATTTAAGTATTTGGGAGTGCTACTAGACTCTAAATTATCCTTTAAAAAACACATTAAAAAAGTAGTGAAAACTGTAAATGTTAATATACAGAACTTCAGACATATCTGCACATCATTAACAGACACAGCAGCGATTACATTCCTGCTCTCTATGATACCGGCTCATATTGAATACTGTATTACAAGTTGGTCCTATACAAGCTCTGCTGCTATTGGGCCAATTGAAGTATGCTACAAAAGAGCATTGAAAATATTAGATAAAAAACCTTTTTCATATCACCATTGTCAAATTTTAGAAAAATACAAGTTTTTAAATTTTACTAATTTCAAATTATTTAAATCTGCCTGTCTAATATACAAAGTTATACATGGTCTGGCGCCTCGACCAATGAGTGATTTTATTAAACAAAAGTCTAGCAGTGTTGTCGGGTCTCGACTGACTCGAGCCGCTGTTAGAGGTGATTGTGAAGTGACATTTAGACGGAGCACCTTTTCACAGATGCTCTGTCATATCAGGGAGTGAGCTTCTGGAATAGTCTTCCACTGTCAGTGAGGGAAAGTACAAGTCTACCCATCTTTATGAGTCACCTAAAAGGGCGGCTGAGGGACACACAAACATGTAATCATGTTTAATAATCATGTTTTATATTGGGCGGGAAAAAGATTTAGTGTATTACAAAAAGGGAAACAACTGTTAGTGCAATGGGTGAACGCAATATCACGATGGTCAGGGCATGTACAATACTGGGGTTTGTGCAATATAATTGATGTGTTTCTGTTATTGTTATCTGTCCTCTGTGTCCACTCTCCTTGTCATTGTTTGTTCTAGTATAATGTGATCACTGTTTTTGTCCTTGTCACATGACCTGTAAATAGTGTCTCTGTATGTTTTTACTAACTTGTGTTTAACACCAACCTGCCAGAGGGTCTGCAGATGGAAATTAGCCCAAGGCTATAATCTGGCATATTTACATTTGTTAAAATGTTCATTAATATGTATTGCCCCTTTTTCTAAAAAATAAATAAATAAAATAAAGGATCGACAAACGATAGATGGATGGCTGAAAGATAAATCAGAATCAGAGTTGCAGTGTTACACGCCTCTTTGCAGCTACTCTCCACCCCCAAAACTCCATTCCCTTTAAAACCGTGTCAGCTCCCAAACCACCAAAAAAAACAAAGTAAGAAAAAAAAACAATTTAAACCTAAAAATTGACAAAAGGCTATTCTATTCTATTCTATTCTATTCTATTCTATTCTATTCAGTTCTAGAAAGAACAATATAGTGTCCACAACTCCAATAAAACACTGAAATGCAGATTAATAAGCATTAGGTCTCTCTCTTCTAAGTCCTATTAGTACATGAACTAATACTTGTTATTAATCAATAAATTGATTTACTCTGCCTTACAGAAACCTGGTTACTGTGTGATGACTGAATCAACAGCCCTGTGTTATACTAACTGTCAGAGTCCTCAAAGCACAGGCTGAGTGGCGGTGTGGCAGCAACCTTCCACTCCAGCTTGTTAATCAACCAAAGACCCAGACAGAGACATTTAATCTGTTATTAGACTCAATTGGCTTCTCTCAAAATGTAAAAGAACCAATCAACCACTTTAATCACACTCTACTTCCTGTCCTGACATAATACATAGAAACTAAACATTTAACAGTGTTTCGTGAAAACTGTATTTTTAATCCTTAAATTCAAGTTATTGAATTGAGAAAAAAAGAATTAAGACGGACTTTTGCGAGATCTCTCAAAACGAACTCGGGATCTCGCAAAACTTTTGCGATCTCGCAAAAGTTTTAGCCGCATTCTTCGGAGGCCGCCAGCTCGAAGCCAACCGGGAGGTCGAGGCACGATGTGCCGGGAAAGCGGTGTTCCTCCCGGCTGTAGTAGGTCTCGACCTCCCGTTAGCTTCGAGATGGTGGGTGTCAGATCTCCGAAAACGTCGGAGCACTTTTGCAAATATGTGATGTCTTGTAAACAGAGCAGATATCTGACGTTTACACAAAATGGCTTGCATTTGTATAGCGCCTTACTCAGTCCCTAAGGACCCCAAAGCGCTTTACACTATATTCAGTCATTCAATCAATCACACATACATTCACACACTGTGGTGGCTCAGGTGGCAGAGCAGGTCAGCCACTAATCAGAAGGTCGGTGGTTCGATCCCAGGCTGCCTCCTGGCTGCATGCCAAATATCCTTGGGCAAGATACTAACCCCATGTTTGCCTACTGGTGGTGGTCAGAGAGCCCGGTGGCGCCAGTGTCCGCAGCCTCGCCTCTGTCAGTGCACCGCAGGGTGGCTGTGGCTACAACATAGCTGCCATCACCAGTGGGTGTTTACACAACTACATTCACGCCTCAAAATATCTTAAACGTTTATTTTGTGACCCAGAAAGAGTAATATTACAACTAAGTAGATGCCGCCATTGTTGGAATTCAACTTTTGCGAGATCCCAAGTTTGTTTTGAGAGATCTCGCAAAAGTTCATCATAATTTTTTTTCTCCCATGTCCCCTGCGGGGCTCCGTAGTTAATACATTGAATCATTAGTTATTAATCTCTGTCTCTCTTCCACAGCTGTCTTTATGCTGTCTTCCTTCTCTCACCCCAACTGGTCGCAGCAGATGTTGTATGTTATGTTGAAAATTGAATTGATGAATCAATTATTGATGGTTGACGTATGGATGAATGGAACAAATGACGGATGGATGTTGATAAATGGATGAAAGGTTGAGAGAGGGAGGAATAATGGATAGATGAATGACAGATGATACAAGATTGGATTATTGCTGATGGATGGTTGAATGACCGATGAATAGATGAAGGATGGAAAAATGATGGATGAATGCTGACCTTTTACTTCCTTTCTCAGTGACTGTCATGAATCCACCAGCTGGTCTGAGGGCAGGTCCAAAACCAGTTCCTCTACCAGCTCACCTGAGGCCTTAATCACATGTAAAGAAGACTCCACTAAGGAAATGGGGCTTACTCAAGAGGGGGAGGGGCCGAAGAGATCCAGCAGGTCCAGCAGGTGAGATGACCTCATCAAGACGTATTGGCAGTCAGACCTGAGCTTTCCAGTCCACCCATCACTGCAAATCAAAAGTTATTAGGAATCAGAGAAGAGAGGCTTTTCAGGAGAAACTGTTAAATGCTCAGTTTCTGTGGCAGATCTGCCATCTGATTCTACCCGGGAACTCAATGCAGTGTTGAAGTCTTTATTTTCAGCATCTAAATGAATGTTAAAGTCACCTACTATAATCTGAAGTGAAACCTGAAGCCAAGTATGAACAATTTGTTGATCAAATATTGATCCATGTCCTCTGTTATTCCTACGCTTAATGCACTTTCCCGCTAACCCCTAACCCTAACCCCCTTCCCGCCACGCCGTGCAAAGCTCTGTGACGTACCAAAAGAAACAAAGTTCAACCACACGATGAAGGAAAACATTCAGTTTTTCACCCAGGGACCTCCAGAGACTTTTCAAAGGCTCTGTGGGGGGAGGACGCACTCTCACTAGTCGGGATAGTTACAAAGCCTTCTTCTTCATGAACGAGCAATACATTTTATTAAAATACAACGCAGACTATGGTACAGGATATAGAGTCAGAAAGATACATGTTTTGACATGGAACAGGCGAATGTAGAGCGCAGCGGCCAGCACAGCAAAAGTTTGGCCCTTGGCTCCAGTGAGCGGTTAGCGCAGCGCACGCCACGTCATTTTTACCCAGCTCTTTCAGTTTTTTATATTTTGGTGTATTTCTATAGTATTGATTATTATTCTAGATTAAGTTCAGTGTCTGTCTGTTTCTTGTTTCCTGTTTTACTTTGGAGGTTCGTGTCTGGTGTCAGTGCGTTCGGTTTATGTTTCCCCTGTCTCGTCAGCTGTGATTTCTCCCAGGTGTGTTCCCCTCCTGTCTCTCATCCCTTGATTACTGTATTACTGTATTTTAGCCCTGTGTTTCCTTTGTTCCCTGTCGCGTTGTTAATGTCTACTCACCCTCAATCTATGCTCTGTGTTTCGGTCCCTGTTTATCTGCCTGTTAGTTTATATTTTCCCAGTGTAGTTAGTCTGCTGTTTATCTGCAACCTGCAAATAAAGCTGTTTACTTTGAGTTCAACTTCGCCTCACTGAATCCTGCATTTTGGGTCCTTCCTCCCTGTAACCTGAAGTGAATGCGACAGAGGTTCCATGCCCAAATTTAACTTAAGCGCCAGCAAGGCGTCAGTAAAGTTTTGTTCAGCCCCAGAGTCAATCAGAGCTCTAAGGGATTGAGTCTTGAGTTTCACTGTTAATTTTGCTGCAATCATGAGACGTGGAGGAGACCATGAACAGGAGACCTCGCTCACCCGTACTCTCTTTTCTACTGGTGGGTGCGGTCTTTTGGCAGAGCCGGACAAACAGTGGCAACATGGCCCTTGCAGCCGGAGTAAAATCACTCCCCGGCCCACAACCACTGATGCCACTCCTCGGGTGAGAGTCTGGAACAACCCAGTTGGATGGGTTGTTCGCTCTCTTCCACACTGTCCGACACCTGATTGCCTCCGCTACCAGTCGTGCCTCCCCCCCAGCGCCATCTCCGTGCAACCCAGAGGCCTCTGGGTAATGTACAGGGTGGGCCATTTATATGGATACACCGTAATAACATGGGAATGGTTGGTGATATTGAAGTCCTGTTTGTGGCACATTAGTATATGTGAGGGGGCAAACTCCTCAAGATGGGCGGTGACCATGGCGGCCATTTAGAAGTCGGCTATCTTGGATACAACTTTTGTTTTTTCAATAGGAAGAGAGTCACGTGACACATCAAACTTATTGGTAATGTCACAAGAAAAACAATGGTGTGCTTGGTTTCAACGTAACTTTATTCTTTCATGAGTTATTTACAAGTTTCTCTTTGTTCACAGCCATTGACACGTCGAAGAGGTTAACACGTGAGGATCGAAATTGTGTTGATATCTGGTGAACGCAGTAACCGGGTCATTGCAGCAGATTTCAATGCATGACACCCTACGAGACCACCCATCTCCCATGCTACAGTCAGCAAACTGCTTGCTAAGTTTCGTGAAACTGGTTCAGTGTTGGATTTGCCAAAATGTGGACGCAAGAAAACTCACTAATGAAGAAACATCAGTGGCTGTCCAAGCTTCATTCAGCAAGAGCCCACAGCGTAGCACTCGCCGCATGTCACTGGAGAGTGGGATTAGTCAAACATCCCTCCGGCAGATGTTAGCTACTCACAAATGGCACCCTTACAAACTCCAGCTACTGCAGCATCTCAGCGAGGATGACCCAGATCGGCGCACAGAATTTGCAGAATGGGCAAAACAAAAACTGGAACAGGACCCTCAGTTCACGCAGAAGATTTTGTTCAGTGATGAGGCAAACTTTTATGTGAATGGTGAAGTTAACAAACAAAACCACCGCTATTGGTCTGACACTAACCCACACTGGATGGATCCCTCCAAGACTGTTGGACCAACAAAAGTGATGGTATATGGGAACAACGATAGTGGGTCCATTCTTCATCAATGGAAACCTCAAGGCCACTGGATATTTGAAATTGCTACATGATGATGTGTTTCCTCTTTATGCACTGAAGCTGGCACGTTCCCTGAGTTTTTCCAGCAAGATGGTCAATGACCTGGTTACTGCGTTCACCAGATATCAACACAATTTCGATCCGGTCCTCACGTGTTAACCTCTTCGACATGTCAATGGCTGTGAACAAAGAGAAACTTGTAAATAACTCATGAAAGAATAAAGTTACGTTGAAACCAAGCACACCATTGTTTTTCTTGTGACATTACCAATAAGTCTGATATGTCACATGGCCCTCTTCCTATTGAAGAAACAAAAGTTCTATCCAAGATGGCCGACTTCTAAATGGCCACCATGGTCACCACCCATCTTGAGGTGTTTGCCCCCTCACATATACTAATGTGCCACAAACAGGACTTTAATATCACCAACCATTCCCATGTTATTACGGTGTATCCATATAAATGGCCCACCCTGTAGTTTCCAGCTCCCTGATGCACCTGTAGACAGTCGTCCACCTTCACACACAGTGTAATCACATCAGAAAGACTTTTAGGCACCTCCCTCATCACCAATGTTTCCTCTAAGCTGCGCACGTGCGCAATTGCGCACTGCTGGCACGCTCTATGCGCACAGAAAATCTGCGTTGCGCACACAAAAAAAAAAATCTCACCTGAATTGAAATTAAAATTAAAACAATTCTGTTTTGTAGTGTCAGTCAGTGACTGGCTGCTCCCGTATGCCACCTTAGCCCATAGTCCAGCCAATGATGCGATTCACATTCGTATATACAGTACGCAGCCAATCAACGTGGTTGACAGGCTCTGACAGCGTCCTTATGTGCCGACACCGGTGTTTTAGCAAAGCGGCTGATGTGGAGTGAAGCCACGTTAATGACAACGTGTACAACCATTGGAGATGTGAGCAGGACAGACGGAACAACTGATGGACAAAGTGTGGACTTTATACCAGTTTTTAAATTGTGTTGATCGGCCACGTGAAACCAGAGTTGTCATTTAAAAAATCTGCAATGTTTGGTTTCCTTCCTGAATACTGTCGTTGTTTATATTTACTGCGGGAAGAAACGGTAAAAACTGCGTTTTATAAGGAAAATGCTCGAAAGCCTGTGAGCAAAAACAAACCCCCCTCTCTCTTTCCTATTCGACCAAAAATGCACCATGTCGACCAATCAAAAAATGATATGGCAACGTGGCATCTAGTTGTTAAGAAACGGGGGGAAGTTTTAAGAGTGACGGCGGTGTTTTGAGATGTGAGAGATTTGCGACGTTTAGCGCAAATCTTGTGTAGTTAGTGTGTAGTTAGTGTGTCCCCCACATTGGACAATCGGACCATCTCTCCCTGTTCCTCACACCTCGGTATTCACCACTCATCCAACGTGTGAAACCTGCTGTGAGGACAATTAAAGTGTGGCCAGAGGGGACAGACGCAGTGCTCCAGGACAGATTTAAAAACACAGACTGGAATATGTTCACCCACACAGACCTGGACCAGTACGCCTCATCTGTACTGGATTACATCTCCAAAACCACAGACAGTGTCACCACCCAGAAACGGATCACCATGTACCCCAACCAGAAGCCTTGGATGAACCGGGATGTTCGTCTCCTCCTGAAGGCCCGCAACACTGCCTTTAGGTCAGGAGATGCACACGCCTACAGTACAGCCAGGGCTAATCTAAAGAAGGGCATCAAAAAAGCCAAACACCATTACAAAAAGAAGGTAGAAGAACACTTCTCCAACTCCAACCCCCGACGCAATCTGGCAAGGACTCCAGACCATCACAGACTACAGGACCACCAAACCCTCCCCCGCATCCTCTGATGTCTCCTTCCTCAACGAGCTCAACAACTTTTATGCTCGTTTTGAGCGAGGGAACCCCACAACCACAACCAAAGCAGACATGACGCCAGACCACCAACCTATGACTCTCTCCCCCACCGATGTAGGAGCGGTGCTGAGCAGGATCAATGTCCACAAGGCTGCAGGCCCTGATGGCATCCCCGGGCGTGTTCTCAGAGCGTGTTCTGGGGAGCTTGCAGGAGTGCTCACAGACATATTCAATCTGTCCTTGGCCCACGCTGTGGTACCGGCCTGCTTCAAATCCACCTCCATCGTCCCGATACCCAAAAACTCCAACCCATCTTGCCTCAATGATTACCGCCCAGTAGCACTCACCCCCATCATCACTAAGTGCTTAGAGAGACTGGTCCTAGCACACTTCAAATCCTGTCTCCCCCCCACCCTGGACCCCCACCAATTCGCATACCGCCGGAACAGGAGCACAGAGGATGCAGTCTCCATCGCAATGCACTCTGTCCTCTCACACCTGGACAACAACACCTACGCCAGAATGCTGTTTATAGACTTCAGTTCAGCATTCAATACAATCCACCCCTCACAACTCATCAGGAAACTGACAGACCTGGGCATCAGTTCCCTCATCTGCAAATGGTTACTGGACTTCCTGACCAACCGCCCCCAACATGTCCGGCTGGATAACCACTGTTCATCTACAATCACGATGAACACCGGTGTACCACAAGGCTGTGTGATGAGCCCTTTCCTCTACTCCCTCTTCACCCACGACTGCAGACCTGCTGATGGTTCCAACACCATCATTAAGTTTGCAGATGACACCACGGTGATTGGCCTCATCAGTGACAACGATGAGGCCGCCTACAGGGAGGAGGTGGATCGTCTGGCTGAGTGGTGGGACAGAAACAACCTGCTGCTTAACACCGAGAAGACCAAGGAGCTCATCGTGGACTACAGGAGGAATGCTGACCCACATCCACCCATCCACATTAAGGGGACGGCTGTGGAGCGTGTGAGCAGCTTCAAGTTCCTGGGAGTCCACATCTCCGAGGATCTCACCTGGACGACCAACTGCTCCAAGCTGGTCAAGAAGGCTCACCAGCGCCTCTTCTTCTTGAGGACTCTGAGGAAGAACCACCTGTCCTCAGACATCCTGGTGAACTTCTGAAAAGGGCTGGGAAAATCATCAAAGACCCCAGTCACCCATCACATGGACTCTTCACCCTCCTGCCCTCTGGGAGGCGCTACAGGAGCCTCCGGACTAAGACCACCAGGTACCGGAACAGCTTCTTCCCCACAGCTGTCAGACTCCTGAACTCTGCCTCCTGACATCTGACCCACGTTAAACTCATGGACTGAACATACACACACCCACAATGGACAACTGTACCCTCAAACACACAATAATAACATGGACTGAACCACCACTCACAACCACCAGCACTTTATATAGCCTCTGTAGAAACTATCTACACCCTCACTTATCTTAACTGCACTACTGTATAGCTCTGTGTAAATAATCATTCTGTACATTCAATAATCTTTAATCCTACAACTGTTTACAACTTGCATAGTTCCCATTTCTGTATAGCTGTATATCCCAGATTCTGTAAAGTTATTTATTTCATATTCTGTATAGTTTTTCATATTTATATGCTGTTCATATCCTGTACATAGCTTGTACTCACTACAGCCTGTACATACTTATAGTTATAGAATATTCACAACATACTTCATACCGTGTACATTATAACATACCATAATAGACCCATTTCTGTAATATACTCACATATCTATATTATTGCTAATATATATTGTAATATATCTATATCACTAAAGCACTTCTGGATGGATGCAAACTGCATTTCGTTGCCCTGTACCTGTGCATGTGCAATGACAATAAAGTTGAATTCTATTCTATTCTATTCTATTCTATTCTATTCTAGTTAGTGTGTAGTGTAGTCAATAGTTTTGTTGTGTGTGTCAGAACAATGAGGCGACTGCTGAGTGTCACAGGTGTTACAGCAGTGACACATCTGCTGCTGTCAGGCCTGCAGGTATCAGGCTGTTGTTCTCCTTCATCTCATAGTGGACAGAAATTATTTTTTGGAGCGACACAAATAATTTGTGCGGCATCAGATTTGATGCAGAACAGCTGATTGTTCTGTAAATAGTTTGAAATGTTTATTTAAAAATGCACTGGCTGCATTTAAAACTTTGTTGTTTGCCAAACGGAGTTACTTTTTTGAGGAGTAACTATATAATTATTTGCCCAACATTGGTCATTATATGCTGTATTTTGCAGGCAGAGTTACAGACTCTCTCCCAGACCACAGACTCATAATACAAGAGCTTTATGAAAAAAAGAAAGAAAAAGAAAGTTGTGTTTTCGAAATTGGAGTTCAAGTTATTTTTACTTCCAACAGTGTTAACATGCTACACAGGCCAATGGCTAGATTTTTTTTTTAACATTTTCATTGTAAGTGGGCTAAAGCAGTTTAAAAGTAGTCTAACATAAACGCTGTAATTTGATCATTATCTTATCTTATCTTATCTTATCTTATTTTAATAAACCATGTAACTTGGATGGATTAGATGACCATGACCACAGTAACCACAGTGCACACGTCTGCTGTTGCTCACAGTGGTCCAAGGGATGCTCAGGGAGTTTGTGTGTTCGCTCAGACACATGAAACATTAGAGGGAACATTGCTCATCACTAATTCATTCTTCAGCTCATCACAAACATTATTCAGCAGGGTATCAATGCCGACTGTCCCCATCCGGTTTCCTCAGCCAATATCCAAAACTGGAGTCCGCTGAGTCCATGCCATCGTTATTGTTACGGTTCAACAGTGAGGACTCAAGCGCGGGACTCCTGAATCAGCTGTACACAATCATTTATTTACAGGATCCAGCTTGTGTATTTACAGGAAGTGCAGGGCAGTGCTATATTTATTTAAGCTCCGGGGAAATCCAAGGGGGTGGTCATGCGTTCTCCAAACTCTCCACACTCACGGCCACAGGTTCACTCGTCCACACTCGACACCAAGAATCACACAGGGAGGGAATCCAGGAGGTCTGTAGACAGGGAGACGAGGATTAGTTACACAGTTCACTTCCAAACACTTGACTTAGCTTAGCTGTAGACTTGACTTTCACTAACGCGTGGCAGACAATGATCCAGCGAAGAACAGCAGTCACCTCCTGGCTTAAATGCTGGCCACCCTGGCTCAGGTGTTTCCTCTCACGAGGGCGTGAACCCACAATGAGTTCTGTCCCGGCGATAGAGAAGAGGAGAGAGAGAGAGAGAGAGAGTGGAAGTTGGAGTTAATATCATATCTGTTATTAACCTCTGTCTCTCTTCCACAGCATGTCTTTATCCTGTCTTCCTTCTCTCACCCCAACCAATCACAGCAGATGGCCCCGCCCCTCCCTGAGCCTGGTTCTGCCGGAGGTTTCTTCCTGTTAAAAGGGAGTTTTTCCTTCCCACCGTTGCCAAAGTGCTGCTCATAGGGGGTCATATGATTGTTGGGTTTTTCTCTGTATCTATGAAGCGCCTTGAGGCGATTTATGTTGTGATTTGGCGCTATATAAATAAAATTGAATTGAATTGAGAGAAAGATCAGCTGGACACTGACTCCTGGCCGTGACACTTATCATATGTTCGACACATCCGTCTGAAGCTCCTTCTGACCTCTCACAGCAAACATCACATCTGTATGTTCTCTCTCATTTTCTTCATTCGTCAGCTCCTAAAAATACTCCTGCCACCTTGTAAACACAAACTGTTCACCCATGAGGGTTAGGGTTTTCTTTCTATCTCTGTCCTGCTGCACATCTTTTCCAGCTCGATTGCTCTGCATATCCAGTCAGTACAAGTCTTCTTCTCTTTCCTTAGTGTCCGGTTTCACGTTGCCACCTCTGCGGTACGCCTAACCTCCCAGTACTTCTGCCTACTTCATCTCCCTCACTATCCCACTATTTCTGTGACGGCCCTTTCCTTTGAATACTTTCCTGTGCTTCCTGATTTTTGCACAAAGTCTCCTTTTTCCTCTGTCCAGAGGAGACACCATCCCAGTCCCAGTACTACCAAATTCTCTTCTACCTGACAGCCAGGCTGTGGGCCATGCACACTGACAACATTCAACATCAAGCCTTCGATTTCCAGCTTCAAACTCATTGTCCTGTCGGACACTCTTCATCTTCACTCGCTCTTCCTCACCATGGTAGAACAGCTTCAGTCTGCCTCCTGTGCACCTGGCCTTACTTCCCTTCCACCTGGACTCCTGCACACATAAGATATCTATCTTCTTTCTCTCCATCATACCAGCCTTCTCTCTCTTTGCATTTAGTCTGTCTCACTGCCTCCTCACATGCCTTCTCCTCTTACTTTGTCATTGGCTAACAGCAGCAGTGTTTCTATGAGCATCCCGTTAGCCATCGTTGTTAACCCAGCGCTGACTGCTCCGATATGCAAATCTCAGTTTTGGTGATCCGCAGGTTTGATTTGGCAAAGATGCCCTTCCTGAAGCAGCCCTCCCCATGTAGTGCCAGGCTGGGGTCCAGCACTAGAATTACACTAGCTTGGCCCCTTAAAGAAGCATTGGGACAGATTGCTTTTCAGGTTCTGATTCTTTAAACTGATTAAATCACAGCTCACTAATCAACAATAAACTTCTCCTGCAGATTCAGCTGTGTTCCAATAAAAGATGTTGGCGTGAAGCAATTTGATGTCACTGCAGGTGAACAGGTGAGGCTCATTTCTTTGTCATTCATTAATTATTAGTAATGTATTCATGAAAAGGCCCCAGTTCAAATGTAAGATTGGATTTAATAACATGTTTATTGTTCTACATCTGTCAATTCAATTCAATTCAATTTTATTTATATAGCGCCAAATCACAACATAAGTCGCCTCAAGGCGCTTCATAGATACAGAGAAAAAACCCAACAATCGTATGACCCCCTATGAGCAAGCACTTTGGCAACAGTGGGAAGGAAAAACTCCCTTTTAACAGGAAGAAACCTCCGGCAGAACCAGGCTCAGGGAGGGGCGGGGCCATCTGCTGTGATTGGTTGGAGTGAGAGAAGGAAGACAGGATAAAGACATGCTGTGGAAGAGAGACAGAGGTTAATAACAGATATGATTCAATGCAGAGAGGTCTGTTAACACATAGTGAGTGAGAAAGGTGACTGGAAAGGAAAAACCCAATGCATCATGGGAATCCCCTGGCAGCCTATGTCTATTGCAGCATAACTAAGGGAGGATTCAGGGTCACCTGGTCCAGCCCTAACTATATGCTTTAGCAAAAAGGAAAGTTTGAAGCCTAATCTTAAAAGTAGAGATAGTGTCTGTCTCCTGAATCCAAACTGGAAGCTGGTTCCACAGAAGAGGGGCCTGAAAACTAAAGGCTCTGCCTCCCATTCTACTTTTAAATACTCTAGGAACAACAAGTAGGCCTGCAGAGCGAGAGCGAAGTGCTCTAATAGGGTGATATGGTACTACAAGGTCATTAAGATAAGAAGGGGCCTGATTATTTAAGACCTTGTATGTGAGGAGCAGGATTTTGAATTCAATTCTGGACTTAACAGGAAGCCAATGAAGGGAAGCCAAAACAGGAGAAATCTGCTCTCTTTCTAGTCCCTGTCAGGACTCTTGCTGCAGCATTTTGGATTAGCTGAAGGCTTTTCAGTGAGTTTTTAGGACTTCCTGATAATAATGAATTACAGTCGTCCAGCCTGGAAGTAATAAATGCATGAACTAGTTTTTCAGCGTCACTCTGAGACAGGATATTTCTAACTTTAGAGATGTTGCGCAAATGGAAGAAAGCAGTCTTACATATTTGTTTAATATGTGCGTTGAAGGACATGTCCTGGTCAAAAATGACTCCAAGGTTCCTCACAGCGTTACTGGAGGCCAAGGTAATGCCATCCAGAATAAGAATCTGCTTAGATACCATATTTCTAAGCTTTTCAGGGCCGAGTACAATAACCTCAGTTTTATCTGAATGAAGAAGCAGAAAGTTAGCGGCCATCCAGGTCTTTATGTCTTTAAGACATTCCTGCAGTTTAACTCATTGGTGTGTGTTATCTGGCTTCATGGACAGATAGAGCTGGGTGTCATCTGCATAGCAGTGTAAATGTATGCTATGTCTTCTAATGATGCTGCCTAAGGGAAGCATGTATAATGTAAACAGAATTGGTCCTAGCACTGAACCCTGTGGAACTCCATAATTAACCTCAGTGTGTGAAGAGGACTCTCCATTTACATGCACAAACTGGAGTCTATTAGATAGATATGATACAAACCACTGCAGTGCAGTACCTGTAATACCTACAGCATGTTCTAATCGCTCTAATAGGATATTATGGTCGACAGTATCGAACGCTGCACTGAGGTCTAGCAGGACAAGCACAGAGATGAGTCCACTGTCAGAGGCCATAAGAAGATAGTTGGTTGGTGTTACTAAGGCTGCTCCTGTCGTATCATCATAATGATCATCATCTCTGGTTAATTATTAGAAACAGGTTGAAGCACAACCTGTTAAACTTTCCCATAAACAGAGTATATCTCTTCTAGACGAGAGTATATCTCATCTAAACACTATATCGACCGGTAAATCAAGCGCTTCGCTTTTACAATCAGCTCTCTCTTCACCTCGACAGACCGGTACAGTGTCTGCATCACTGCAGCTGCAGCACCAATCCGTCTGTCAATCTCCTGCTTCCCTCACTCGTGAACAAGATCCCGAGATCCTTAAACTCCTCCACTTGGGGCAGCAACTGTTCCCTGACCTGGAATGGGCACTCCACCCATTTTTTTTTTTTTTTTTTGTGTCCCGTTTGGATCTTTAGCATCAGAATTGTTGTCTTAAGGCCAAGAAAGATGCCAAGCGGATTTATTTTACCAAGTGGATCATCGTGGCCTTGCCATATTGGTCCATTTGATTGACCTTTATTATAATTATGAATTTATTTTATTTTCAGTTGCTACAAACGGGACAGACATGACTGGGGGATAGGACAGGGAGAAAGAATGAAAGAAAGAGAGGGAGAGAAAGAAAACCAAAGGGGAGAAGAGACGGTGAGAAAGGGGGGGGGAAAGGAAAAAAAACAAGAAAAAAAACACCTGGGTCACCTGTATGGAGAAAAAAAACAGAAGAGAAAGCAAACAACAAAGAGCAACATAATAAAAAAACAGCACCATCACAATAAACTAGCTAGCAGTAGATATCAGTAGATACTAAATAATAAACGATATTGTGCAGCACGCAAGATAGACAGCGCACAATGTGCTTTGAGGCAGCAGCCAAGAAAGCTGTAGTCCGCGTCTGTGAATACCCATGTGTACACCTGTGTGCACACCTGTGTGGATCAGCATGCTTGCATTCCAAAGGTTTCTCCATTTAACGATCTGCTAGGGAGTGTGGGGAGCCACAGCCCCGTCCTCCAGGGCATGAAGCAGGTATGGAGGAGATCAAAACTCCAGACATCCAGAGGCCCCCAGAACACAAGAGACCAAGGAAGACCAACAGAGGGGCAGCTGCGCCACTGTCCCAGAAAGAGCTGAGGAGAGTCCCAGATGAGGGCTCACTCAGCAGCCGCGGAGCAGAAGCCAGGGGGAGTTGCAGTGACGCGCCCGTGAGCTCCGCCGGCAGCCAGCTGTGCCTGAGTGACCGAGCCCCAGGCCGAGAGGCCGGGGGCACCCCACCTCCGAAGTGGCCCGAGCGAGCCCCAGGCTCCAGGCCCCGATAAGCGGCTGCCAAGGAGTGAGCCGGTGTGTACCTGGACGCCCACCCCCGGACACAAAGAACCACCAACGCACCGATACCTGAGGGAGTCCGCCACTGGCAGGGGAAGTGGTGGTAGGGGGAGATAGGCCTCCAAACCTCCCTCCACCCGCTCATTGTAGTGTTGATGCATGTGTGTTCTAAGGTGCATTTAAAACCCAGGAGGGCATAGAGCTACCTGCCAGAGAGCAGCAGGTAAGCGCATGGTCCCTCCTGCTAGCCCTCAATGTCTACGTGTATTTAAAATTGAGAGGTGGGCAACGATGCCAGGGGTGGGGTGTACACCCTGATGGTAATTTGGAGTCCGTGTATCGTGCCCACCCCCAAGATCCTATATGTATGTGTAATGAGAGTGTGAGTAATGTGAATGTCTAAGTTGTGGGATAAAATTGAGGCAGAGGCAGAGGGGGGGGGGGGGGGGGTAGCCTCCTCTGCACCCTGGTGACATACCCCTACTCCAAGGCCCTGCATGTGTGGGTGGTTGTGGTGGAGCGGGAAGAGGGAGGCAGCTGGAGATGGAGAGGGAAGGAAGGGAGGGGCAGGTGACCCCTCCCTAGGGCCAGCTCCCCCGCTGACCCCAGTAGGCACCCCCATACTCCGCGACCCGCCAGGGAAAGGGGGCCCAGGCCCATCCAGACCGGGCCCAGCGCCGCAGCGTCCCCCGGCCCCACAGAGCCCGGGACAGTCCACCCAACCCCACCACAGAGAAAACTGCACCCACCCCACCATCCACTCATCTTCCAGACTACATGAGACAATAGACGCCCAGGCTGAGATCTTCCTCCACCTCTCCTGTATCTCCCCCTCCTGCAGAGAGTTTCTGAGGAGAGGAAAGCTCCACCCATTTTCAGGTGAGACCCATGGCCTCAGATTTGGAGGTGCTGATTTTCATTTCCACCGCTTCACACTTGTCTGTGAACCACTCCAGTGCGAGCTGGAGGCCATCACCTGATAAAGCCAACAGAATCACTTTGTCTGCACAAAGCAGAGATGAGATTCTGAGATTCTGCCACTTGGTTACGCCTAGAAATTCTTTCCGTAAAAATTATGAACAGAATCGGTGAAAAAGGCAGCCCTGGCGGAGCCCACCAGGAACGAGTCCGACTTATGGTGTTTCCAGTTTTCGTTGACTGCAACTTTACCCTGACCTCTGACCAACTTTATTTTCATTCTAACAACCAATCCCTCATCTCTCAGCCCATCAGAGTCCCTGGTGTTCCTCCTCCGTCTCCATGGAGATGTCTGACCCACACGATGTCACGTGACATGTTGTACGGGATTTTGTTTCGCTGTTCTCAGCTGCCCTCGGACCACCTGCCCCCACGTATCAACAGCACGCTACCACCCACCATCTGCAGAAAACTGCCACTGCCGCTACAGAGGAGTGAGTACCTGTTCTCTGACTTTTAGAATGCAAGTCAATGTCAGCACTCACCTGCCTTCCTCCACAGGTAACCGCTCTTACTCTGACAGCTTATTGGCTCTGAGGTCTGGAGTTAAACACATGCCGCTCCCACGAGCTTCATCACAGCTGGACTGGCTTCACCTGGAGAGCACTCAAGCCTTCAGAGGTAACAGTCACTGCACTCAAACTTATCAAACTCCTGGATGGAAGGAGGATTAAATTATGATGAGGCTTTCTTGTCTCGTTGGGACAGATTTAGATAGACTGTTTCTTCTCTACTCTGACACTCAAAGCGCTTTACACAACTTGCCTCAGTTGCACAATACCTTTTTTCTATGTAAATGCTTTCTATCTAACATTTACACATGTTCATACTCCGATGGATGCAACAGAGAGCAAATTGGGGTTAATATCTTGCCCAAAGACATAGACTGGAGCAGATGGGCATCGAACCTCCAGCCTTGCGATTAGTAGGTGACCTGCTATATCTCCTGAGCTCTAGCCACCTTAGTTAGTCTCTAACCTCCAGATTCCATCCAATTCAGTTTTATTTATACAGCGCCAAATCACAACAAGGAGACAGTAGACCCTACAATAATAGATGCAGAGACAAACCCAACAATCGTATGATCCCCTATGAGCAGCACTTTGGCGACAGTGGGAAGGAAAAACTCCCTTTTAACAGGAAGAAACCTCCGGCAGAACCAGGCTCAGGGAGGGGCGGGGCCATCTTCTGCGACTGGGTGGGGTGAGAGAAGGAAGACAGGATAAAAGACATGCTGTGGAAGAGAGACAGAGGTTAATAACAGATATGATTCAATGCAGAGAGGTCTGTTAATATATAGTGAGTGAAGGAGAAACAGTGCCTGTTCTTTGCTCCCAGCGCTATTGAAAACTGATTTTAAGGTCCTTAAATGTGTCGCGTTTCTGACCTGGTAATGATGCACACTCCCAGAGGTCAGTGAGGTCAACTGAGCAGGGCTCCTGGTTTCACCGAGGAGCAGATTAAAGCTCAGAGATCAGTTAGGACCTCAGCAACCCTCAGCATCCTCCAAACCGTCTGGAAACTAATTTACGGAGATGGCAGAAGGGGTGGACCACTTCGAGCTGATAGGCAGGAAACAGGAACTCAAATAACTGCTTGTTACAGGCAAAATTACTTAAGGACCGCCTCCTGTGGTCACATGACTCACCGTTGGTCACATCTGGTTTGTTGTTTGTCTGTTGTTGCGAAGCCGCCACTCTCTCTTAGTTAGCTGGTTGTTCACCTGTTCACAGCGGACATCAATCAGACACAACGCACACTGGGGGTGACATCACAGAGCTCCGCCCTGGAGGACAGGTGAGACACCTCATTTATTTTCCATGTAATATTGCTGACATCACAGTGACATCACGGCTCCCCTTCCCTCAGTGACATCACAGCCCGCTCCCTCTCAGGTGAAGTCCTCCAACTGGAAGAGATTCTTCAGCAGCTGCAGCTCGACCTGCTAAAGGTAAAGCGCATTAAACTGATGTCATGGAGGCAAGCGGATGACATCATCGCATTGACTTGTGTCCATGTTGTGTTCAGGAGCAGCGGGACAAAGCTGTGCTGCAGCAGCAGGTGCTGAGCCTCCGTCAGGAAAACCACCGCCTGCAGGAGGAGAGTCACATCAGGAGGTTCGCTGCCTGGATGCTGTGCCAGGATTCGTTACCATAGTAACACCACTAGCATTTACTGAACAGTCAGCACTGTGTCACATGACTCGCAGCGGATCGTGGTGACGACGAAGAGTTTGAACCGTGAGCAGAACAATCGAACAGCACGAAGCAGCACGCTGAATGAAGATGAGGTGATCTGATGGGATCAGTCACAGCTCGGCTGACCGGTCTCGTCAGTCCTCTTCGGCTACCTGGAAGTAGGCGGAGCCTCTCTATGATTCTTGCTGTTATTTGTTTTCACACAGAGGCGCAGTGAGTTAGTCGCAGCAGGAGCTGACCTCCGTGCGCCTCCACCTCTGTCAGCTGGCGACGATGAGCTTTTACTAAACGCCTCAGCGCAGATGTTTAAGGATGTTTTCTCTTCAGACTGTGGATCATACAGATGTGTGATCCAAGCTGAATCAGCTGATACAGAATTAGCTGATTTATCCAAAACTCTTCTTTCATGTGCAAAGAGATCCTGCTCTCTTTCTGCTGTTACGTGTCTTTATTTTTATAAAGGTTTACATCAGAATTTACTTTTTTGGCCTAGTTTTCCTGGAGATGATGTGATTAATACTGTAAGTACAGCAGCATTCACAGATAGAAGGTTCTTACTCAGAAACATTTTCATCAGGTCGATCGTTTTTATATCTGTATATAAAAAATATGTATTTCATTTGGTCAGCAATGAGCAGCCTGAGGAGGCGCTGTGAAGCCGCATGTGTTTAAGCTGGCTGCAGGCCTGATGTGGATGAAGGTGAGCAAAGGTAAACGTGTAGTGGGCCCTGAGCGGTCACATGACCGAGCCTCCGGGTCTGTGGACTTCATACACTCGGTGGGGCTTCAGGAGGAGCTGCCAATCAGCTGCCAGAGGCCGCCCCCTGGTGGAAGCAGCTGTGTAATAAAAACTCAGTTTGTTCACCATGGCAACAGTAAATCTTTACACTTTATTTCTCTGATCATATTAAACATTGGAAACAGTGATGTCACCAATCAATAATCAATACTGTCAGATTTGGAGTCAGCTGCAGATCAGGTGTGTGAGCGTGCTCAGTAGCGAGTCGAGAACCCGTGGATCTCCACTTTGGAAATGTCTCGCTCGTCGGAGAACACGGCTCGATCAATTCGGGAACTTGGACTGCCGACGCTCTTCAGCCAGTGCTTCCTGAGGAAGAGGAGGAGGAAGAAGAGTGCAGTTAGTACATTCGGGGTATTTCTCAGTGACCTCTGACCCCACAGTGAATAAAGAAACACTGCGCTCCTCTTCATCACAATGAGGTCACCTGACAGAGACACAGCCCACGCCACTGGCATCACTTAGTAGGAGGGGCTTAATTGTGTTTAAACCCCATCCTCATTAAAGAGTTCAGGTTATATCACAGGACAGTTACAACACGAGTGGGAGGAGTCATTTCACAAACTACACACTGACACCTCTTTAGCCCCTCCCATCACACCAGTGAGTGACAGAGTTGTGGCATAAAGAGTTTAAGGACCTGCTTGATTTTAATGTAAACGTCTGATGTCACAGATGTGACAGGTGAGAGTCATGTGATCGTATCAGAGCGCTTCACTGCCACACACAAGTAGTTTAGGAGAACTGTGGCCCTGCCTCTCCGAATATGCTCCTGCAGCTCCTTGCTCCTCAGTCCTCCTCCTGCTCTGACTGTGAGGTCATAGCCAGGTCATAGGAGGAGGCAAATGAGGACAGCACAGACCTGCAAAGCATTATGGGAGCTGTAATACTGCACTGACATTTTCAAATAAAAATCCATTAAAGGATATATCTGTGTGTGTGTGTGTGTGTGTGTGTGTGTGTTCGGAGGCTCTGATTGGTCAGCCAGACTCACATGTCACTGACTTTGTCCCACGGTCCCTGGACCTGACCAATCACAGTGCCCTGTCTGGTGTTTTTCACCCAGCCGCTGAGCCCCAGACTGCGCCCGTGATCCTCCGTGTACTGGCACACATTCACAGGTGTGTACGTTTAGTCATGTGACACGTTTCCATGGTACATCCTGATCAAAAACAGCAGTAATGTGAAGGAAAAGAGGAAGCTCACCATCCTGAAGCACACTCCTGAACATGGAGAACAAACACAGGGTCAGCGAGTAAAACCTCAAAAAACACACAAACTCGCCGTCACGTGTCAGGCGACCTACCCTGCACGTTCCCGAAGACCTCAAAGTCCACGGAGACGAGTCTGTTTTCAGCCATGATGGCGTGAAGGAGACAAAGTAAAAGCACACACGGAATCATGTTTGCGCAGCGAGATATTTTTATCTCTGATATTTAAACCAATCTCAGAAGCCTTCAAAATAAAAGCATCACTCTTGACTGGTCACAGTCATGGTGATCTTTATTTTGAAGGGCATTCACAATGTAGTTATACTACAGAATACTTCCAACAAAGTAAAATTCACAGTTCCATGACTTCCTCGCTGTCATGAAACAGTGAAGCTGCTTCCTGTCCAAACATCAGGAAGTAACTGTGTAAACATGACCACGCCCACGCCACTGAACGTGACGGCTTGGACAGGTGAGGACTGGTGACGCTGGGCCAGAATAAAAACACACGGCTTGTTTCTCGTCAGTCTGATTTTATTCAAAGACTTGTGAGTCACAGACAAACAGGCCAATGAGAGGAGGGGGCAGAGCTTCAACATCTCAGGTGTCACTCAACCTTGGTCTTCTTCACAGCGCCAGGTAACTTATCCTGCAGACTGAAAACAGACACAGGACGCTTGTCAGCTGCTTGTCTGGACAGAATAATGTGAACACCTGCAGATTAGAGGTGGGCTCATCTGTGTTAACGTGGAAACTGAACATGGATGATCAATCAGCAACCCGACTGTGGACTTTAACTATAGACAGGTGACAAGCACATTAGGAACAGACAGTATGAACACACTGAGCATGCTCAGTTCAGTCCGACTCTTCATAAAGGTAGAACAGAGCTCACCTGGTTCAATTAAGACAGACACTGAGTTTAGATCTGAGGTCAGCATGTGCACAGGTGAGACAGACGGCAGTTACCTGTGGACCATGGACACCTGAGACAAACATTACAAACCCCAGTGGTGCTGCAGAAATGAAGGTCAGATTCTCACCTCTGACCTCAGTGAGGCATTTAGATCAGAGTTGACCTTCGGTGAGGCCAAACATGATGAACACCTGATTACCCGTGACCTCACCTCTGCAGAGTTTCCTCCAGTTTGAGCCGAACAGCCTCAACGTGACGATCGATCTGAGCCTGAACACAGAAACACTCTGAGCTAAGCACGGAGCAAACTGGGCAGAAGACAGGGACACCAGGTGTGTCTTTACCTTCTTCTTCTGGTAGATCAACGGTGTAGTGAAGAAAATGATGTCAGCTGCACACAGAGAGACAACCAATCGGAGATCAGAAAGACTGATATTTAACTCGCTCAGAGGGAAACAAACTCACCAAGGATCAAGATGGTGACGCCATTGAACACGGCACCAACGTACGTCATCACCCAGGTGACGGCTGCCAGCTGGAACACGTAGAACAAAGACATGGACCAAACACACAAACAATACACAAAATTCAGTTTTATTTATAAGGCATCAAATCACAACAGTCTCAAGGTAAAGACCCTAAATAATACAGAGAAAAACCAACAATCATATGACGCCCTGTGAGCAAGCGCTTTGGCGACAGTGGGAAGGAAAAACTCCCTTTTGCTCTAATAGGGTGATATGGTACTACAAGGTCATTAAGATAAGATGGGGCCTGATTATTTAAGACCTTGTATGTGAGGAGCAGGATTTTGAATTCTGGATTTAACAGGAAGCCAAAACAGGAGAAATCTGCTCTCTCTTTCTAGTCCCTGTCAGGACTCTGGGTTTTTAGGGTCGAGTACAGTAACCTCAGCTTTATCTGAATTTAGACATTCCTGCAGTTTAAGTGCTTGGTGTGTGTTATCTGGCCTCGTGGATAGATAAAGTTGAGAATACACACAACAAACAAACACACAGAATAAAAACACACGCTGACCTTGAGGGAGTCGACCAGGTCTTCCACCAGTAACAGCCTCCTTGTTTGATTACTGAACCAGTTCAAGTGGATCAGAAACTGGTCAGCGAGCTGCCGAACTGACTCTGAGGACACGGAAATGTCCCTCTCCAACAGAGACCTGAAGACGAGAGCTCTAGTGAGGTTAGAGTGATTAGAGCCAGGTTAGAATCAAATCACCCGGGTTACCTGAATGGATGACCTTCATCGGACTTCTGGACGGCCTGGATCACTGATTTATAAACCCTGCAGACGGGATGGAGAACAGGAAGATGTTTTTCATGCTGGGTAATGCGATCTATCTGTCTATAGCAGGTTCCACCCACCTGAAGGTGATTGTGACACAGAGGCATGCCAGGAGCAAATAGGACACCACGCTGATGACTGACAGTGTTGCCAAGGAGAGAAGAACCAGCAGTGAGAGGCCGAACGCCGCTGCAGATTTCTTCGGTTCTCTCCAGTGCACGAGCTGTGAGGCTGCTGACATATTTTCTGAGATTAACCAAAACCAGCTTGATGCCAAAACAACAAATAGATACTAAAAGACAAGAAAGCAGAGAAAAGCAGGCTCCCAGAAACCTTTGACCGGGAAAGGCACAGATATGGACAGAACGAGGACTGCCACACCAATCACACGTCACAGCAGTGAAGCATACCACAGAGAAGCAGATTCAACCTTTCATGGAGGGTTTCCTCGTACGTGTGAACTGGAGTGAAGCACTCACACCATCGGGCTGGACTGGTAATCTGGCATATGGTGCACGGAAGGGCCGCTGCGCACCGACCTTATGACAGCAGCCCATTCGTTCACTTTCATTACTCACACTGGATCGCCTAATCAAACTTCTTAACGAGACCGGCCCAACCCTACCTTCACTGTGTGCTCACACAGCTTGTAGAAAAAGTTTAGCGTGGAAGAAGCAGCTAGAAGGCGGAGCTAAAAAGCAGCTGTTGGGCTGCTGCACCAGCTGTGGAGGAACAGCAGCTCAACAACAGACTGAGGAAAAGATGGAGGAGGTGAAATAAACGTGGCGAGAAAATAGATGGAGGAACATAATCAGAGATCCAGGGAAAATGGTAACTTTGACCACGAGCTGCTCCTGACAGCAAAATGCAGCTTTCACTGCAACTGAGACCGAACCCAACAACAACAATAACAACAGTACCCACATGATTCAAACGAAAACATTCAATAATCAAACTTAATGAAATATATACAAGTGAACGGGATCAAAGTCCAAGACGAGCTCAGAGACGTGGAAATAGCCGGTGTTCTCTCCCACAAGCAAAATGAATCAGGTGAAGATGTGCTGAACCTTCATGAACCATAAACAAATGCACAGGAACCTTCAAGAATGTGATTTATGCAGTGCCAAATCACAACAGACTAATAATCACCAGCAACCTCTGAAATCCATCAGGAATTTTTAAAAACATTCCCAGAACTTAATCCTGGACCTGCAGGACCTCTACTTTAGCCTCAGCAGCATCCAGTCTGCAGGAGAAACAAGCACTGGCCTTATTATCACCTGAAAAACAAAAGAAAACGTCTGATCTTTGCTGTCAGCAAATAGTTTGGCACATGTTGTAGATGTGTTCTCTTTCTCCCATTTCAGGAGAAATGTCCCATTACTGGGAGTCTCTTTTCCCCATTCACTCATCCTCAGCCCAACATCAGCTGGGCTGCTAACAAAAACAACTTTAAATCACCTTCGTTCAGCTTCTTTCCTCTGTAAGCTAAAGAACCGACAACGTTCGAGAGAAAACCCCACCGAGCCGTGACAGACCTCAGGCTGGGCTCGAGCATTTCAACATGTTTTATTCCACGTGCAAAGCTCTCTGTAACTCCACCTTTTACAGTTTCCCAATATCCAGGTTTAATCCCTGCAGATCAGCTGCGGTCATGTGGATCCTATTAGGAGGCGGAGCTACATTCCACAGAGATCCTGTTCAGAGCACACAAGAAAATAAGATCAACGCTGATCTGAGCTGACCTGCTGATGTTTCCTGGAGAATGAGAAAAACCTCAACTCCCAGAAGAACGTTGAAGATTTAATGCCTGATAGATATCATCACATCATCCACCTCACAGTTTATAGCTCAGCTTTGAACACTCGCACACACACACACACACAGAGACAGACACACACACACACAGAGACAAACACACACACAGACACACACACAGACACAGACACACACACACACAGACACACACAGACACAGACACACACACACACAGACACACACACAGACACACACACAGACACAGACACACACACACACACACACACACACACAGACACACACACACAGAGACAAACAGACACACACACACACACACACACAGACACAGACACACACACACAGACACACACACACACACACACACAGACACACACACACAGACACACACACACACACAAACGCGCACACGCGCACACACACACACACACACACACACAGACAAACACACACACACAGACAAACACACACATGCACACACATACAGAGACAAACAAAGACACACACACGCACACACATACACAGAGACAAACACACACACACAGACAAACACACACACGCACACAAACGCACACACACACACAAACGCACACACACACACACACACAGACAAACAAAGACACACACACGCGCACACACACACACAAACGCACACACACACACACGCACACACACACAGACAAACAAAGACACACACACGCACACACATACACAGAGACAAACACACACACACAGACAAACACACACACGCACACAAACGCACACAAACGCACAAACGCACACACACACAGACAAACACACACAAACGCGCACACACACACACAAACGCACACAGACAAACACACGCACACAAACGCACACACACACACAAACGCACACACACACAGACAAACACACACAAACGCGCACACACACACACAAACGCACACAAACGCACACAAACGCACACAGACAAACACACACACGCACACACACGCACACACACACACAGACAAACACACACAAACGCGCACACACACATACGCGCACACACACACAAACGCACACAAACGCGCACACACACATACGCGCACACAGCAGCCTGACTGACAGTCAGCTGATCGGGACAACAGAGCTTTGTTAGCCTGTTTGGTGAAACGCAGTCAGGTGAGAACAGGTGGCAGCCTCCGTCTACTCTACACTGTTTCCATGCCAACAATCAGGTGTCTCACCTGTGTGCGTGAGGTCTCTCAGCGAGGAGGAGGAGTTGTTGGAGGACGATGAAGAGTCTGCCATGTTTCAGCTGCTCGGTCTGCAGGTCTGACCCTCCCTCTGACTCTCCAGAGCTCTGCAGCTGCTCCATCCAGCGATGACATCACCACATGGGTGGAGCTGGAAAGAGGGGGTGACGAAGTTTAAACCTTCTGAGCAGCTCGATGTGAGCTCAGAGCGAGAATGTTCAGGAGGGTCAAAGGTCAGCTGAGAGTAGTTTGAGCAGACTCAGACAAACATCCACACACACTGTTTAAGTCCAGCCAGATACAGGCGTGCTGGTAACAGTCGTTATCGATCAGACAGGAAGTGAAACCAAATGCAGCTTGAAGCGCAACAATCATTAATCAGTAATCAATAATATTGACACAGCTGTATACATAAAAACACATCAACAGACAGGAAATGAGCTCAGTGATCGCAAGAGAGAGAGAGAGCAGGTCAGGATCCAACGAGATCTGTAGAAGTTGGCATCACCATCCGAGGATGATCCCTTGCACAGCTATGGAGACAGTAGGAGGGTCTGAATGTCTTTGTGTTTCCCCAACGAGCATCAGTGATAAATAATCAACAATAAACAGACTGTCGGCTTCATTTCTTGGTTGTTTTCTGTTGGCAGTTTTACAGCAGTGCTGTTGTTGTACAAGCATTAATGTCTGATCCTGAAACACCACACCTGCACTGTACCTGCTGACCTCAGGTCAGACTTGTTGGAATTGTGTTTTTATATTTACTCTCCAACCATAAACAGCAGTGAGTCTGCAGGTGTGAGCTTGAAAACTAAAGCTGTCAGGAGGAGGTGACGCTCGGAGTGTGAGAGTTTACTCTTTACTTTTATTCACAGCAGGAACGTTTTTATGAGCAGCACGTTCAGCGTACTTTAGTTCAATCACTCAGACTACGTTCGCTTGGACTGGGATGACTGCAGTGATTTGCTCCATTAGGCTGAAGGACAGGAAACTTCAGTCTCAAATATCTACTGTGCATGCCTCACCTTAGAGATCAACAGCAGCAGTGATTTAAAAAACAGTTCTGTGTCACAAATCACCAGAATAATGATCATCTTAAAAGTGCTAACGAAGCTGAGCAGAGCGCGTCCAGGCCGGGGGTTGCTCGGTGAACCTGCACCATGTCCCTCCACCAAGATGGTTCACTACTCGAGGCGCTTTAGTCCTCTTTGGTGACATCTGGTGGCCAAAAATATGAACAGCAGCTTGAAATGAGCCGCCTCACTGTGATCACCCTCTCTGCATTAGCAACTTCTGTTTAATATCAGGCTATCGGTGTGGTGCATCTGTTTTACGGTTATTTGATTAAAAACTCATTTGTATGAAACGTTTGAACATGGGCGTGTCCAAAAGAAGCCCGTGTCGGGCTCCAGAATATCATGTGACCAAAGATGAACTCTCTGAAATGACGTCAATGCTTCATTATGTGATTCGAGCTGTTGAAAAGATGCACCACCAGCATTGGTTGGGACTATGCTTGTGCCGTGAGGTCATTCCAGACCATCTTTTTGTTTGCCTTATGTGGAATATCCTTTTGAAGCGATCGCTTTTCTTTCTCCATATTAATCAAATCAAAGTTGATGTAAGTCTGTAGAGATCTCTTTGGGCATTTCTGGTCATAAAGCAACATTGTCCAGTCTTCGGCAGTAACACAGGAGTTACAGGAGCAAAAATTGGAGAAGTTTACATCCTTTTTGATTGTTTTCAATAATCACCCAAATATGTAGTTTTGTTTTAACAGGTATACCATTAATTCTGACAGATTTAAATGTTTGAAAGGTAATAAGACAGACTCATTTTCAGCCCTGACACAAGTAGCTGTCTGCTCACATCGTGTGTATTCGACAGGAAAATTGCAGTGTCATCAGTCAGGTGTGCCCATCTCTATCTAAGGGTGGGATACCCTGAAACTGTCCTTTTTTAATATGCACTCCATAATTTGTGCATAAATTGGATGCAGTTGTTCGCACTACACCCAAACATTCACCATCTTCACTCATGCGGCCATCCCACTGGCGCCAGCTGAAGGCTGCCGAGGTCGAAGCTGACTGGAACAACAAATTCGTCCATGATAACAGGATTGTTGTCAGAACTCTTTGTCCCTCCTTCAAGGCCGCCAGACCTTCGCTTAACCGGGCGTGATGACACTTTCTCTCAGCTGAACACGGGATAAACATACACACACAAATGCACACGCATGAAACATGTACACTGATACTGATACGCCCTCACTATCACCCCCCCCGAATCCAACACCTCCTCCCAGGTTTACCTCCCATCCAATGTGGACAGTGGATCAGCTGGAGGTGCGATCGAAGATTGCAGCGGTCCCAGATCAGCTGTACACACTGGAACACTCTCCCATGTTGCTGTCTGTGTTTTATTGTGATATGGTGTGATGATGATTCCTGGATTATCCTTTTGTGTTACATATTTCAATGTTTTTTTCCTCGCTACCTAGCCTGACCTGTCTCCCCAATGTGATGTTTGTGTATTGTATGTACGGTCTGTCATCTCGGTTGTGGGCAACTGCAACTGACAAATAAAGGCCATCCCATCTCAACTAGCTAACATTACAGCCAACAGCTAAAACATTAGCACTAAAGACCTACACAGAATACATCGCCATAGACATACAAATAACATAATTTCAGTTTGATGAGTTTAACTGCAAAGCAGATAATGCTATCATAAATTGAAATTTTTTTTTTAAACTTACTTTTCGCAAGCAAATTACTTCTTTTCTTCTTAAATTGTCCGTGTTTGCCAAAATGTGCTAATTTTTCACATGTGATAGAAGAACTGAATTTGGCATGTACAGAATGAATCGCATCATTTGAAACTTAGCTCTGATTGGAGAAATTGGAAGTGTTAGAACTGACCCACATTACGGTCTCCTCTACTACTGGAATTCCTTTCTTGCCTATGGAGAAATTTATCCATTTGTATTTTCTGAATGAGCCAAATATGATTTTTGGTAAATATATTTAGGAAACTATTTTCACTTTCACATATTGAATGAATAATTCTGAGTTTTCTAATAAAACATTGTTCAAAGTTTCTTTTATGTTAACTAAAGAAATATTTTGGGCATTTTTTCCGCTGTTCTCACCGTTTCCTCCTAACAGCTTTAACATCTGACTGACGGTGAGATTATCGTTTAGACAAATTGTTTTTTCACATAATCTTATTATTCTAGAAATAATTTTAATTTCTCTCTCGTTTGTCTTTAGAGAAAGCATTTTCCTTTTGAAAAATTTCTGATATCAAATTTCATTTCCATAAAAACTCTTAAATAGTTTTTCTTGTTAATAAGTCTCAGGGCTTAACTTTGGATTAATTTAGTTTCCAACAGTCTTTATTCTGAATTTGTCCAAATAATTTCAAATCAGTCTAAACTGGACTGCTTTATGGTCACGGATATGTTCGAGCTCGGATGATGTTTGTTCATGTGGGCATCTATCCATGCTTTCATTCATCACTGTGTTGGAATCACCTCCATATAAAAGTTTAGCTGAAGGACATGAAAATAACATCTGCCTTATCGTCTGTGGTTAAAAATAAATATACATTTTATAATTAAAGCCATTTATAAAGTGTGACTGATCAATATCAACCAAAAGTGTAATCCATTGTTCGCTGATGTTGCAGTTTAAGTGTGAACCGCTGCAAATCTGCTGTCACCAACAGAAACGTGCTGCCTTTCTCACTCTTCTTGTTCATTATTTATTGAGCTTTTAAAGAGTCACATTTTATTTGAAATTAAATTTGTGGACTTATTTCAGGAGTTTTGGATTTTCATCAGTTAACGTATTTATTTTATTTTTGCTGTTTTATTGTGAGCTCGCAGTATTACTTTTCTTCTTATTTGGTTTCTCTTTAATGTTTTATGCTTTGGCCGGAGGGTCTCTATTCTATTTCTAGTCGCTTCTACTGAATGTTTTTGCTGTGCCCGCTTCGGCCTGCAGGGGGCAGCCGCGGCTCAGTTTACGCCTTAAAGCGGAACTTTTGTTTCCGTGTTGTGTTTTCTCAGGAGCGTTAACAGCTGTGAACAGCAGACGGCAGGGGGGTGGAGGGGTGTGTGAATCGATTATTGCTCAGCTATCGATCTCAGCACCGTGAGGTCCATGATGCAGTGCGGCTGGCCCCTCATGGGTCCGCTCAGGTGGCTTCACTACCTTAACAAAGAGGTGAAGGTGAGAGCGGGAAAAGGCGAGGAGCACCGCGGCTGGCTGTTAAGCGTGGACCCGGTGTCCGCCAGGTAACGCGCACGTGGAGCCTAATTTGTAAATCAAACAGCTGATCGTGACGAACGAGTCAAGTTTTTTTTCAGCCGTTTCCTGTGAACTTTGACCTTAACTCGTTTAAGTTAAGTTTAAGTGTGACTCCTGATCGTCACGTGGCTCTGACCCTTGTCTTCCTGTGCCCTGCAGTGTGGTCCTGGTGTCCTTTGGTGAGGCGGTGGCGGTGCGGGTGGTGATGGGTCACGCCGTGGAGGCGGTGGAGGTCCTGCGAGCGGCTGCTGATGATGAGACGGCGAAGCGTCTGCGGTCGGTCTTCCTCCCCCCGCCGTCCCCTTGCCTGGACCCCAAGGAGCTGCGTCAGCGGAGGGATGCCGTGCGGCGGTGGCTGCAGGAGAACCGGATCCCCGTGGAGGAGGAGGGGGAGGAGCTAAAAGTGGCGGGCGTCCTGACGATCGCTGCGCCCTATAGCGCCCACGACTGCAGGAGCTCCAACCAGATCATCCTGGACCGGATCCAGAGACTTATCGGGATCCAGGACTGTACCAATCAGGGGTTGCCACTCTGAGCTGGGCCAATCACCAGGTTAGTGTGTTGTTTGAGCTCCGCCCTTTTGTCATTTGCAGATGTAATCTAAATAAAAGGAGTTTCTAAGTGACTCACTTCCTGTAAAACTCACCTGTCCCACAGACTGACGAGTCACCAATCGCCATGATTAGTTACGTCAGAGTGGGAGGAGTTTTAAATATGTGCATAATTTTAAAAGATAAACTGGTTTTATTGTGACAGGCACAATTTCATTTCAGGTGAGAAGAGACCTGCAGCAACCACAATGAACCAGGAAACCAGAGTGCTGGCTCACCTGGGGTCACCCGGGGTCAGGGTGTGCACGGGCGGATTTCAGTTTGTCAGACTTCAGTAATCAATAATTATTGATCTGCTGTAATCATTGACACCTGGATGTCGCTGATGTGATTGAACATCACCTGAATCACCTGCGTCAGTATCAGGTGTCTCCGGTCTGTCCTCTGAGGAGAACTGAGTTCTGCTCTTTATTTGCCCGTTTCCTTGGTGACACCTGCGCCTGTGGGAATGACTTGCTGCAGACTGATTCCTGGAGCGTTTTTGTAAAAGTTTCGTGTCGTTTCATACTTTGTAAAACAAATTCAGACTGGAGTCAAACTTAAACCACGAGCTTTGATCTTTGTCAGTTTCAGTAAACATGGGGATGAAACGTCTACAGAGTCATCTAATCACTGTAAATAAACTGTAAGGTAATTATTGTATCTATGGTAACAAGACACCCATCCCTCCACGCATTTATTTCAATATGCTCTGCTTGGTTTTGTTTGTTGAATGCAGAGCAGAGAAACACTTGTATCCTGGGGCTTTGTGTGTGTTCAATGTCAATAAAGTTAATTGAAACCAGCCCAGCGCCACCTTATCTGCTCTTTAAGTGATGACATGATGAATCCTGCTCCCGGCCCAAACTACTCTGCATTTATTAAGTCTGTGTTTTTAACATGTTTTAGTGCTTTGTATATAGTTCAGTTTAATCTGAACAAACCCCTAAAAACAGTCAGTGATCACTATTGTCCCCTCTCGGTTTTTATTACCATTGTTCATTTTAAAGCTCAGTTTTTAAACCCTATCTACAGCCCAGCCCATGCAGCAGTATAATGACTGACCTCGTATTGTGGATGGATTATCTCAGTTGTTCTCCTGACTGAAGTTTGGTCCTTTTACAGCATCTTGCCATGCGACTGATATTGTCTCTAACCATCAGGAACCCTCACGTTAATTTTTATCAAGCAGAAAAGTGTTCGCGTTCATCCTCCAGCTTCACTGTGTTTATGCTAACATAGCTGTGTTGCTAGCGATCACGTAGCACATCATTATATACCAGCTAGCCCAACTTTAGTAACCTTACAAACGTCACTGCTGTTTAGTTTTCTGTCTTCATTTATGTTGGAAGTGATAGCAGAGCTGTACGTTTAAATTTGTTCATAAATCTCTCAGTCAGAACATGCTATATCATGTTTAGATGGAAACTGGCAAGCTAACTTCCTGCTAACTTCTAACTCCATTGAATTTAATAAATCCTGTTTTCATGGATGCCTGGATGTTAAACTTCATAGTTACACCTGGTAAAGCAGCAACACTGATCATTTTATTAAAGATGAAAGACTTTAGACAGTTTTTAACTCTCAGTGATGCTGCAGTGATCGTTTGGACCTGAAGCAGAGTTTGAACCCAGACACGAATAATGATGTCAGACTTGAAGACCACCCGCTGCTGCAGGGGCAGTAGATGTGGAGGAGCCCACCTACAAAAACCAGCCACAGTTCAGTTCAGCAGGTAAAATAAAGACCGATGAATTCCAGGTTTCTTCGAGCTCAGTGAAAGAAATGTTTATTCCCTTGTTTTTGTTTACATCACTAATAATGACATCACCACCATCTTCTTCATCAGGTCCACCTGAACCACTGCAGTACCTGTGTGGCTCCAGGCCAGTACCTGAGGGTCTCGTCCCTCTGAGGTCTGAGCTCAGAGATGTTCAGAATAAGAGCACATTTTTGTTTTACAGTCAGTCTCAGTTCGAAGCAGTCAGAGCTTCCTGATTGGTCCATCACACATTTTTACTTTCTTCTGATCCAATCAGCTGTAGTGTTAACTCAGTCTCCTCCACAGCCTGTCCAATCAGCTGTCCCTGAACCCTCTGGAACTCCAGGCTGTCCAATCGCACAGAGGGCGTGTCCAGCATGGGGGCATGTCCAACAGAATCCCTCTTGTATGTCTTTGGGGGGAGTTTGGGAACACTGTGACGTGGAGGCACAGGGGGGCCATCCAAGGTGAGGGGAGGGAGTGGGGGGAGGGGTGGAGAAGGCAGGGGTAATTTCCTGGAGGTGGGGGTGACAGGAGCAGGGAGAGGGGGTGAGGAGGACAATGTGGTGGGGGTGGAGCAAATGGAAGTTGGGCCAGAGATGTTGGGGGGGAAGAAAGCCTGAGGCAGGAGGTCACAGCGGGGACGACCCTGAGGGGGGGGCAGGAGGTGTAGAGGGGAGCTGAGGGGCTCTCGTGGAGGCAGGGAGGGGGGGCTGTCAGGTGGTGATGATGACAGTGACGAGTAACGAGAGGGGTGGAGCTTACAGGTGGGCTGACGAGGTGGAATGGCTGGGGGGCTGTCCAGCTTTGACACCATCTGTGAGGGAGAAGGGAGGGGGGGGGTCAAATGTCACATTCAAATGAATCTTTATCAAGATTGAATTGAGAAGGCGGCGTCAGACAACAGCCCCGCCTCCCCTCACCACAGACCTTTGTTTACATTTACACCATAACAGGACGCCAACAGGGGCCCGTTCTTCGTACCTCGCTAAGTAAGTTAGCTGGATTAGATTGTTGACGATTTCGCGTGATCTTGGATCGTTCGGTTCTCCGAAGCTCATCCGGGACTTGCTGTCATAGCAACAGATCCGTAAGTGTAAACCTGCTCGGGAGCAGGTTTACTTTATGTAAACAGGATTAGATCGCGGCCACGCAGGTATGTCCGCTTCATTTATACCAAAGCAACAGCGATATTCCACCACTGTTTCACCATAAATAAATAACATCAATGTAACTAAAGTTAATGCAGCACTTGATCCTTTTATTGATGTCACACAGATACATACAGGTCATTTCCTAAAAAAGGGAAATGTACTATTAACATTCTATTACATGTATGTGATTATTACAGATGTAATTCATATTTCAGAGTAGTAATAGTAAATTACTTCGTGTAATCAAGATGAGAGACCACGGCTATAAAAGCGAAGGTGGATTTGGGAAGCCTGTCGCAGCCATGTCCTGTCCGTATACGCGAGCAACCCATTGCGGAAGGTGCAAGATTGATAAGGAGAGTCCTCAGAATTCAGCGTATATTGCGGGACAGACAGGATCCTTTAGCTCAGCGCGACAGTGTGCTCATAGAGAGATATCGATTTTCCCGTGAGGATATTATTCACTTAACCAACTTGTTGACGAGGGGGTGCAGGACCACCACCTGTCTTTTTTTTGCTCTGCCCTTTTCTTGGTTGCTGTTATGAACAAACAAACAGATTATTTCAGGGTCTCTTTCCAAGAGACTCAAAGCAATATAAGTGATCAATATTACCATTCTGTAGAATATTCTTATATTTCACTTTTACTTGTTCCCATGTTCTAGTGGGTCCTGTTGTGGCTCTAATGTGAAAGAGGATATAATGTAATATAATAAATTTACCCTACCGCCTACTGGTGTTGGCCAGAGGGGCCGATGGCGCAATATGGCAGCCTGGCTTCTGTCAGTCTGCCCCAGGGCAGCTGTGGCTACACCTGTAGCTGCCTCCACCAGTGTGTGAATGTGAGAGTGAATGAATAGTGGCATTGTAAAGCGCTTTGGGTGCCTTGAAAAGCGCTATATAAATCCACTCCATTATTATTGTTATTATTAAATTACTTACGAGTTTAATTTGTCAGCAACTTTCTGCCAGCCCTCTCTCCTTGCTTTTGCAGCCTTTGCAGTGTTCCCTTGTGTTCTGATTAAACTCTGAAACTCCTGAAATCCCTCACTCAAGAGTTCTTGCTCTGCTGCCGAAAAATACTGGACATTTTCGCCGACCAATCAAAGGGTTGCCGATCAATGTTTCTACTATCGATGCGTAGCCCCTGTTAAGCCACCCAGTGATCTCACATTACTTCATCCAGCTGTACTAATCGTCAACAACAGGTGTGTTCGGAGAACCGGATTAGCGAGCTCACGGTTAGCGCGATGGTTTGATCTTGGATGTGTCATTTGATCTTGGATGTAGTAAGCGAGGTACGAAGAACGGACCCCAGGTTGACACAGCAACAACTACACCCACAACAACAAGGTGGAGGTTACACGTCTGGGCTGGAAAAGCCGCAGAACCACAGGAAACGCTCCTCCGGGTCTATAAACAGCTTGATGTCTGTGAAGGTTCTCAGTCATCCAGGTCATCGTAGTCAAAGGAGCTTGCAAAGAAAAGCGTCTGGACTTCCTTAAGTTACTTGAAGACGTTTCACCTTCATCCGAGAAGCTTCTTCAGTTCTAAGGTCAAATGGTGGAGAGTCCCAGATATAAACCTAGTGGGAGTTTCCCCCCACAGAGGGACAAAAGGACCCCCTGATGATCCTCTAATCGCCTGAGCCAAGGTGTGAAACTGGGTGTGGGTCCCAATCAGCCAGAGTTTCGGGTGAGTTCATTGTGAAACCTGGCCCCACCTTATCATGCGAATTCCTGAGGTCAGAAGAGCCACCTCCACAGGACAAGACTCAGCAGTCCATCTGCATCTTAAGGTCAAAGGTCATTCTTTCGAGGATACCAATGTTCACATTTTGGACAGAGAGGACAGATGGTTTGAAAGAGGAGTGAAAGAAGCATCTGTGTCCACTGTGAGCGACCATCTTTGAACAGAGGCGGGGTTTACGACACCAACTCTCTGCCATCTATAATCCAGTTTTGAGATTCCTCCCCAGACGCCTTAACGCCCACTCACATCCTGGGCCATCTGACCTCAGGAATTCGCATGATAAGGTGGGGCCAGGTTTCACAATGAACACACCCGAAACTCTGGCTGATTGGGACCCACACCCAGTTTCACACCTTGGCTCATGTGATTAGAGGATCATCAGGGGGTCCTTTTGTCCCTCTGTGGGGGGAAACTCCCACTGGGTTTATATCTGGGACTCTCCACCATTTGACCTTAGAACTGAAGAAGCTTCTCGGATGAGAGGTGAAACGTCTTCAAGCAACTTAAAGAAGTCCAGACGCTTTTCTTTGCAAGCTCCTTTGACTATAAACAGCTTGAAGCTAAAAACAGGTTCTAAGAATTTGGTGGTTGCTGCTCTGTGATACACAAAGAACAGAAGGAACCCTGAAACGTTCTTGCAGTCCAAAAGCTCCTCGGGCTAAAGCAAAGAGGGTACCTTGGAGGGGGAAGACTCAGCAGGAGCCGACTCCGGTCGTCTGCGGGGAGGAACAGGAGGAGGAACGGGAACATCCTCAGAGGCCCGACTGAAGCTCACCATGGAGGAGACCGAAGAGGACCCTGAAAATTACCAGATAGACACTGTTAGAACCAGGAGAACGAACAGGAGAACCATACAGCAGCCAGCAGCAGATTGGTTTGTTGCTCGTTAACTTCACGCTTTAAGTACTTCAGGGCTCCAGAGTGCGACCAACTTGGTTGCACATGCGACCTAATTTCTCAATGCTGCGACTAAAAAAAAAATTTAAAGTCTCAGCAACTCTGAAAGTCTCCATGTGATTAACAACAGACACACATTATCCACATATCGTGGTTTAAACCATTCAGAGATGGTCAGGGGCGGGACCTCTCTGATTGGCCGTAATCCAGATATTCCTGTAGGCCTTGTGTGTATGTTTGAAAGTGTAGGTCAATAGAGAGGTGAGTAGGCAACAAAGGCTGTCACACTTGGTGTTCGCTCGCTCTGCGGTAGAGTATCACTTCCTGTTCCTGCTCAAACACAGTGGTGTTTCTGAGTAGCTTATCTGCTTAGCAATTTAATTAAAATTTTTTATATACATTCTTCTTTCATAGTATAATCTTCACGTGCTTCATCCAAAGCACACTGTGTACTCACTACCTAACTTATAGCCAAAGTATTCACTCACTGTGTCTTTACTGTTTTGCTAACTTAGCTTAGCTCGTAGCCGACTCGTTAGCACCATGGCTACTTCACCTGTCCCTCCTGCACTTTCTTGCTCATTGTGTCAGATGTTTAGTTACTCCTCGGCCTCCTTTAGCAGTAATGATATCTGTAACAAATGTAGCATATTTGCAGCTCTGGAGGCCAGGATTACTGAATTGGAGACTCGGCTTCGCACCCTTCATTCACCCATAGCTAGCCAGGCCCCTGTAGCTGGTGCAGCCGAAGATAGCGTAGCTGTTCCCCGGCAGACCCCAAGCAGCTGGGGAAAGAGGGCGGCTGGGTGACGGTGAGGAGGAAGCATAGTCCAAAACAGAAGCCCCAGGTACACCACCAACCCGTTCATGTGTCTAACCGTTTTTCCCCACTCGGCGACACACCCGCCGGGGGCATGTGAAGCTAGAGACACTGGCAACCATAGTCAACTGTCTTCCAGGGGCCAGAGCAGGCGACATTGAAGGAAATTTAAAACTGCTGGCTAAGGGTAAACGTAAATTCAGTAAAATCATAATTCACGTCGGCAGTAATGACACCCGGTTACGCCAATCGGAGGTCACTAAAATCAATATTGAATCGTGTGTAACTTTGCCAAAACAATGTGGGACTCTGTAGTTTTCTCTGGTCCCCTCCCCAGTCAGACCAGGAGTGACATGTTTAGCCACATGTTCTCCTTAAATTGCTGGCTGTCTGAGTGGTGTCCCAGAAACGATGTGGGCTTCATAGATAATTGGCAAACCTTCTGGAGGAAACCTGGTCTTGTTAGGAGAGACGGCATCCATCCCACTTTGGATGGAGCAGCTCTCATTTCTAGAAACATGGACAAATTTATTAAACCCCCCAAAATATTAGGTCTCTCTCCTCCAAGTCTCTGTTAGTACATGACTTAATAATTGATCAACAAATCGATTTACTCTGCCTTACAGAAACCTGGTTGCAGCAGGATGATTATGTTAGTTTAAACGAATCAACACCCCCGAGTCATTCTAACTACCAGAAACCTCGAAGCACAGGCCGAGGGGGCGGTGTGGCAGCAATTTTTCACACCAACCTATTAATCAACCAAAGACCCAGACAGACTTTTAATTCATTTGAAAGCCTGATGCTTAGCCTCGTCCACCCCAGCTGTAAAACTCAGAAACCAGTCTTACTTGTTATCATCTATCGTCCACCTGGGCCTTACACAGAGTTTCTGTCTGATTTCTCAGACTTTATATCTAATTTAGTTCTGAGCTCAGATAAAATAATTATTGTGGGTGATTTTAACATCCATGTAGATGCTAAAAATTACAGCCTCAACATGGCATTTAATCTCTTATTAGACTCAATTGGCTTCTCTCAAAATGTAAAAGAACCCACCCACCACTTTAATCACACTCTAGATCTTGTTTTAACATATGGCATAGAAACTGAACATTTAACAGTGTTTCCTGAAAACCCTCTCCTGTCTGATCATTTCCTGATAACATTTACATTTACAATAATTGATTACACAGCGGTGGAAAGTAGACTTTATCAAAGTAGATGTCTTTCTGAAAGCGCTGTAACTAAGTTTAAGAATATAATCCACCCACTGTTATCATCTCCAATGCCCTGTACCAACACAGAGCAGAGCAGCTATCTGAACGCTACTCCAACAGAGGTCGATTAGCTTGTTAATAATTTTACCTCCTCACTACGTACGACTCTGGATACTGTAGCTCCAGTGAAAACTAAGGTCTCTAATCAGAAGTACCTGACTCCGTGGTATAATTCTCAAACATGTACCCTAAAGTAGAGCTGGGCGATATATCGAGTTTTTAAAAAATATCGATATATTTTTATACGAGATATAAGATCTGACAATATCGTTTATATCGATATAGTCTATGTTACGTTATAATTATACTTGTGGAGCCGCAAGTTTGCCTCTCTTTCGTCCACTTTCGTCTTTACGTTACTCGGCCTCGCCTCTCCTTCACTGAACACAACTCCCCCTCCTCCCCCATCGCTTCACCTGCAGGAAGCAACAAGATGGACACGGCAAATCTCCTTTAACGAGTTACTGCGCATCGCCCCGTGCATGGGGCTGGACGGCGTCAATGTGTTAGCTAGCTAACCACGCTAACGAGCTAACCACGCTAACGCCATGCCGCCCAGAGGTGCTGCACAGCCTAAAATCCTTGCATTTTCTCAAAAGTTGACAGCGCGCCTTATGTATGAATTCTGGTTGTGCTTGATGGCCGCGAACCGATTTTATGTGGTACACGGCGCTCAGCAATCTGTCAAAAAATGTTTTAGTACGACTTTGGTAAGCTACGGAGCTGCACCGCTTGATGGATTGTCGGAGCATTACGGCTGAGCCTCGCGGAGTGATACGTACTGGGCTTCAACGTAATATTACCCTACTGTGTATAAGGACCATAAATGGCACCTGTTAAGAGACGTGGTTGCGAAGTGGATTTCAAACTCAATGCTGTCAGTCACGCAGTACAAGTTGGGAACAGAGCAGCTGTGAAATCTGTCTTTGTTATTGTGCTCGTCTTTTAGTTTACATTTTGACTGCACAATTGTGAGCTCTTTGTTTAGCACAAAAACAACCTTGTTTTCTTTTATTTATGGAGCATTATTATTTAATAAATGCTCATAATTTATTTTTGAGTAAATTTTATGTACATCTGCTCTATGTTAATAAAAGTGCCTGTGTGACATCTGGGACACAGCTTTGACTAAGAACTCTCTTTTTGTTCTTACTTTATGGCTTTAAAAAAAAAAAAAATCGAGATATATATCTTATATCGCCATCCAGCTAAAAAATATCGAGATATGAATTTTGGGTCATATCGCCCAGCCCTACCCTAAAGCAGATGACTCGTAAGCTGGAGAGGAAATGGCGTATCACAAAATTAGAAGATCATCATTTAGCCTGGAGAAATAGTTTGCTGCTTTATAAGAAAGCCCTCCGCAAAGCCAGAACTTGGGCTGGGCCATATCATACAGTTCACGGTAATACCGGTATAATGTTGGGCAACGCTGAGAAAATAAAATATCGCGATAGAATATGGCTAAAACACGCATGCCCAGTGCCTTTGTTTTCATATGCACATGGCCGAAAAAGCATGGCGGCAACGGAGAATGAGAAGGGGGAAAGCGCATCATTGAGCGAAACCGATGAACTGGTTTGTAAAATGCTGCAACTTCAGTGATGTGGAACTGGCTTGGTGTCTGTCCGTCAGATACTCACCAAAGCACATTTTTTTGTACAACATGCAAGCGGGCCGTCGTTATTGCCGTATTTGTCGGTCTAAGGTGCTCGTAAATCTGGGAGTAATCTGGGTCCTAAACTCAGTCTCATTCAGGTCCAAAGTCAAACGATCACTGCGGCATCATTGAGAGTTAAAAACTGTCTAAATTATTTCATCTTTAATAAAATGATCAGTGTTGCTGCTTTACCAGGTGTAAGAATTAGGTTTAACATTCAGGCATCCATGAAAACAGGATTTATGAAATTTAACAGAGTTAGAAGTTAGCAGGAAGTTAGCTCGCTAGTTTCGCTAGTTACCTAAGCATGATATAGCATGTTCTGACTGAGAGATTTATAAACAAATTCAAACGTACAGCTCTACTATCACTTCCAACATAAATGAAGACAGAAAACTAAACAGCAGTGACGTTTGTAGGGTTACTGAAGTTGGGCTACCTGGTATTTAATGATGTGCTACGTGATCGCTAGCAACACAGCTACGTTAGCATAGCATAAACAGTGAAGCTGGAGGATGAACGCTAACACTTTTCCGCTTGATAAAAGTTAACGTGAAGGTTCCTGATGGTTAGAGACAAATGCAATCCTATGGCAGGATGCTGTAAACGGACCAAAATTCAGTCAGGAGAACAACTGAGATAATCCATCCACAATACGAGGTCAGTCATTAATATACTGCAACAACATGGGAATAGTGCAGCCGTGATAGAATACAGCATTAATGAATCAATGGTACAGAAGTGGAGGAAGCAAGAAGAATGAGTTTAATAAAGTTTGATTTATCTGACTGCTTTGTTTCGCTTAATGTGCCTTATAATCCTGTGCAATTTTTTGTCTGAAAAATACGTATTTGACGTTTTTATTTGGCACACTGCAGTTTAATGTTGCAAAGCAGGTCTTTTTAACTTCAGTGGATATTATACATGGTTATGCTCAGGATATGTCAGCCCATTTCTACTGGAAATGCCTTTTGGTTAAACTTTCAGCAAGGAATTTGCATTTGCACTGTTAAATTTTTATATAGCTTTAATGCACATAAAAAACAGCTGCTTGTTTAAGTGAAAATACATTGATGGGGGTTTTTTGCGCTAGCAAAGTTGTGGAGTTGCATTTTGTCTCGCATCAATTATATCGTTATCGCAAAGTTTCAAATATATATCGTGATAAATATTTTTGGCCATATCGCCCTGCCCTAGCCGGAACATCTTACTATTCATCACTGATTGAAGACAATAAGAACAACCCCAGGTTTCTCTTCAGCTCTGTAGCCAGGCTGACAAACAGTCAGAGCTCTTTTGAGCCAACAATCCCTTTAACGTTAACTAGTAATGACTTCATGAACTTCTTCACAAATAAAATTTTATCATTAGAGAAAAAATTACCAATAATCATCCCACAGATGTAATATTATCTACAGCTACTCTTAGTACCATTGATGTTAAGTTAGACTCTTTTTCTCTAATTGATCTTTCTGAGTTAACTTCAATAATTACTTCCTCCAAACCATCAACGTGTCTTTTAGACCCCATTCCTACAAAACTGCTCAAAGAAGTCCTGCCATTAATTAATGCTTCGATCTTAAATATGATCAACCTATCTCTAATAATCAGCTATGTACCACAGGCCTTCAAGCTGGCTGTAGTTAAACCTTTACCCAAAAAGCATCTCTAGACCCAGCAGTCTTAGCTAATTATAGGCCAATCTCCAACCTTCCTTTATATCAAACATCCTTGAAAGAGTAGTTGTCAAACAGCTAACAGATCATCTGCAGAGGCTTATTTGAAGAGTTTCAGTCAGGTTTCAGAGCTGTTATGTTGCGGGTCACATTGACCCAGCACAGAAGAGATTTCACATGTCATCTGCATGACTACAGAAAACGAAAAAAAAAAAAATCAAAATTATAAAAGAAAATTGTAAAATAATCAATGCCATTGTTTCTAACACTTTTGGATGAGTAAATTTGCCCTGGGTCAAATTAACCCAGGAGCATAATTGGTGTTCCTAGAAACCAACATAACAGGAGAGTTAAAAGGGAGTTTTTCCTTCCCACTGTCGCCAAAGTGCTTGCTCATAGGGGGTCATATGATTGTTGGGTTTTTCTCTGTATCTATTATTGTAGGCTCTACTGTACAATATAAAGCGCCTTGAGGTGAATGCTGTTGTGATTTGGCGCTGTGTAAATAAAATTGAATTGAACTGAATTGAACAAAGCCTCATTTCTGCTGTTTAATACCAAAGAAAATTAAACTTAAAATGATACCAAATTACAAAACGCTGTCTAATAAAACCTCTATAACTTGACTCCGCTTCACTTCATGTTGATTCATGGTTTTCTTCAGTTTTTAATCTACTGCAGATATTTTAAGGTTATCTGCTATAAAAATCCAGGCCAGGAAAATCTCCATAATGTTTTTCTGTTTTATTCTCAGTTACTTTGACACAAAGGCATTTGCTGTGATGCTCACACAGTACTGATAAATGATCAGAATTATAATATTTCTGACTGTCTGAGGAAAAATTGAATTGAATCGAATCGGGGCCTTGTGAATCAGAATCGAATGGATTATAGAAATCAGTGATACCCAACCTTAGTGAGCAGCCTAGGCCTGACAGAGGTGGATGTAGCTGTGGGTAATAAGAAAAGATGAAAAGAACGATTGATAGTGTTTTCATTAAGGCCTGATCCGTCTGAAACTCATAGCCAGTGCTCTGACACGGAGCCATGGATTGCTCAGCTTACATCTAACACCGGTCTGGAGACGGCATCAGATAATGAGCCACATACGATGGACCCCGAGCCAGAGCCCACTGAGAGTAAAAGGAGGAACGTGTATACTTTTGGAAAAGATTCAGTGAAGCTGATAACATGATGCACTGCATTTACTGTTGCGAGTGTGGAGAGACCGTGGCCGGCAATACTGCATTTGTGACTGCTTCTAATAAATTTCAAAGTGAAACGCTGAAAAGCACAGTGTATCCAGAGAACACATTATAAGCTGCGATAAACGCCCAGTGTCTCCTCACTGCCTTTCAGCAGCAAACAGGTCGTCAGGAGGCCGACATGATGATGAAGTTTAACATTGGCACTCTTTAGCAATACTGTAGGCCAGGGGTGCCCAATCCCGGTCCTCGAGAGCTACCGTCCTGCAGCTTTTAGATGCATCCCTACTCCAACACAGCTGAATCAAATGAATGGCTTGTTATCAGGCCTTTGCCAAACACGATGGCACGCTGAAGAGGTAATCAAACCATTTGATTCAGTTGTGTTGGAGTAGGGATGCATCTAAAAGCTGCAGGACGGTAGCTCTCGAGGACCGGGATTGGGCACCCCTGCTGTAGGCAAAGCACTTTAAGCACAAGCACCTTTTCAGGAACTTATCCTTCTTGCAGAAATGTGCTCCAAATAAAGCACTTTGTGTTGACAAGATTGATAGTTAATCATTTACAAATCAATATTGTCTGTATGGACAGCAGTTGGAACATGTAAAAAGGCGGGGTTAAGTGATGCGGTTGAAAAACTTGGGCGCAACTAACTTTTGTGCTGGTGCACATAAGAAAACAAGTTAGTGTAACCAGTGTAACCACGGCAACAAGTTAGTCTAGAGCCCTGTACTTAATTCAAAAGTTAGAATTTCTTAAAAAACCAAAATAAAAGTAAGATCATCCGTCCAGTGCAGCGGTCTCAACAGACACTGACCAGTCATCTCTCCAGGGTTTACCTGGGGACTGAAACCTGACCTAGGACAGGTATCCTGGTCGCATGAACCACCTAAACTGACTCCTTTCAATGTGGCGGACCTCTAAAGCTGACCCCAGAAGCTCATTTCTGCTTCACGTTTTTCTGTTTTATCCTCAGTTACTTTGAACCAAGGGCATCTGCTGTGATGCTCACACCTCTGATGAAGTGTCAGCTTTCTTTTTATACATATAAAAATGTGCATATGTACTGATAAATGATCAGAATTATGATATTTCTGACTGTGTGAGGCAAAACTTCACAGATTCAAATAGAACCAAATCGATTCTAGAAATCAGTGACGATACCCAGCCCTACTCAGGATGCTGTGCAGGTGGTAGACGAATGTCCCAGGCCTGCCTGCCATGTTACCCTCAGCTGATCGAGGAACTTTCCAACCTTCCCTTCAGGATTCACTGTGACTGTGTGCATGGAAGAACAGCAGACAGCGCACTCATCCAAGCACGTCAGGTACTCAAAGACGAGTCCTGTTCCAGCGAACAGGTACAGAACCAGGAAGGTACGAGTGGACTCAGGTGAGCCGGTACATCTCACGCTCGTCCCCAAAACCAGTTTACGCAGCCTGAGAGCAGCCTGCCAAGACCTCGGCCATCGTGTGCTGCCTGAACCACGAGACGCTGGAGTCCAACTGTATCCAGCTGGAAAATGGACTCCAGTCTTTTTACAGCAGACCTCTTTCACTTTTTTCTGGCCTTCACACTCCGATGGATGCGTCAGAGAGCAACTTAGTATCTTGGAAGGATAATTGGCACGCAGCCTGGAGCAGCCAGGGATCGAACCACCAACCTTGGATTAGTAGATGACCTGAGCTACCTCCCCCACCTTAGAGCACCCTCCTTCCCCAAGGGTGATGGGGATGAGGAAAATTCCCAGTTTACGCAGCCCAACATCAGCCTGCCAATGCATCAAACTACAACTGCTGCCCGAAACAAGAGACGCCAGAGTCCGAGCGAGCCGCCGGATCAGAACTCACTGAACTTCCCTGACGCCTTCTTTCATCTCGGCCGGTGCAGAGACAGTAACACAGCTGCCAGTTTCTATGGAGACAAACTAATACAATGGGTGTGACATCATGCACAGGTGAGACACAACAGGAAGTCTAATCAATATCCTCTATACCAATGAGCAATCAATAACAATGGAACAGAAACCTGAAACACACTGAGACAGGTGAGAGACAGACAGGTGTGATGTGTGGGGCGCAGGTGAGCTGTGGAGCAGGCGTACGGAGAGTCAGGAAGGTCATACTAACGTGGGCCGTGCGGCAGAGACACCACAGCAAAGATGCTGTCGCAGGCTGCAGGTGAAGAGGAGAAACACTGTGAGGAAGGGAGAGGAGTGGTGACATCATCCTGCAGAGAGGAGGTACGATGATGGAGGCGAGAGCAAGGAGAGGAGGTACGATGGTGGAGGTGAGCGCGAGGAAAGGAGGTACGATGATGGAGGCGAGAGCGAGGAGAGGAGGTACGATGGTGGGGAGGAGCATGAGGAGAAGAGGCACGATGGTGGAGGTGAGCGCGAGGAAAGGAGGCGCGATGGTGGAGAGGAGCACCAGGAGAGGAGGCGCGATGGTGGAGAGGAGCACCAGGAGAGGAGGCGCGATGGTGGAGAGGAGCACCAGGAGAGGAGGCGCGATGGTGGAGGAGGCGCGATGGTGGAGAGGAGCACAAGGAGAAGAGGCGCGATGGTGCAGAGGAGCACCAGGAGAGGAGGCGCGATGGTGGAGGAGGCGTGATGCTGGAGGTGAGCGCGAGGAAAGGAGGCACGATGGTGGAGGAGGCACGATGGTGGAGAGAAGCACAAGGAGAGGAGGCGTGATGGTGGAGGCGAGCGCGAGGAAAGGAGGCGCGATGGTGGAGGCGAGATGGTGGGGAGGAGCACAAGGAGAGGAGGCGCGATGTGGAGGCGAGGAAAGGAGGCGCGATGGTGGGAAGGAGCGCGAGGAAAGGAGGCACGTTGGTGAAGGCAAGATGGTGGGGAGGAGCGCAAGGAAAGGAGGCACGATGGTGGGGAGGAGCGTGAGGAAAGGAGGCACGATGGTGGGGAGGAGCATGAGGAAAGGAGGCGCGATGGAGGAGGCGCGATGGTGGAGAGAAGCACAAGGAAAGGAGGCACGATGGTGGGGAGGAGCGTGAGGAAAGGAGGCACGATGGTGGGAAGGAGCGCGAGGAAAGGAGGCACGATGGTGAAGGCAAGATGGTGGGTAGGAGCGCAAGGAAAGGAGGCACGATGGTGGAGGCTAGCACGAGGAGAGCGCGATGGTGGAGGCGAGATGGTGGGGAGGAGCGCGAGGAAAGGAGGGGCGATGGTGGAGGAGAGCACGAGGAAAGGAGGCGCGATGGTAGAGGCGAGCACGAAGAGAGCGCGATGGTGGAGGCGAGATGGTGGGGAGGAGCGCGAGGAAAGGAGGCGCGATGGTAGAGGAGAGCGCGAAGAGAGGAGGCGCGATGATAGAGGCGAGCGTAAGGAAAGGAGGCGCGATGGTGGGGAGGAGCGCGAGGAAAGGAGGCGAGATGGTGGGGAGGAGCGCAAGGAAAGGAGGCACGATGGTGGGGAGGAGCGTGAGGAAAGGAGGCACGATGGTGGGGAGGAGCATGAGGAAAGGAGGCGCGATGGAGGAGGCGCGATGGTGGAGAGAAGCACAAGGAAAGGAGGCACGATGGTGGGGAGGAGCGTGAGGAAAGGAGGCACGATGGTGGGAAGGAGCGCAAGGAAAGGAGGCACGATGGTGGAGGCTAGCACGAGGAGAGCGCGATGGTGGAGGCGAGATGGTGGGGAGGAGCGCGAGGAAAGGAGGGGCGATGGTGGAGGAGAGCACGAGGAAAGGAGGCGCGATGGTAGAGGCGAGCACGAAGAGAGCGCGATGGTGGAGGCGAGATGGTGGGGAGGAGCGCGAGGAAAGGAGGCGCGATGGTAGAGGAGAGCGCGAAGAGAGGAGGCGCGATGATAGAGGCGAGCGTAAGGAAAGGAGGCGCGATGGTGGGGAGGAGCGCGAGGAAAGGAGGCGCGATGGTAGAGGAGAGCGCGAGGAAAGGAGGCGCGATGGTAGAGGTGAGTGCGAAGAGAGCGCGATGGTGGACGCGAGATGGTGGGGAGGAGCGCGAGGAAAGGAGGCGCGATGTAGAGGAGAGCGCGAGGAAAGGAGGCGCGATGGTAGAGGCGAGCGCGAAGAGAGGAGGCGCGATGATAGAGGCGAGCGTAAGGAAAGGAGGCGCGATGGTGGGGAGGAGCGTGAGGAAAGGAGGCACGATGGTGGGGAGGAGCATGAGGAAAGGAGACGCGATGGAGGAGGCGCGATGGTGGAGAGAAGCACAAGGAGAGGAGGCGGGATGGTGGAGGCGAGCGCGAGGAAAGGAGGCGCGATGCTGGAGGCGAGCGCGAGAAGAGGTGGCACGATAGTGGGGGAGGAGCGTGAGGAAAGGAGGCACGATGGTGAAGGCGCGATGGTGGGGAGGAGCGCAAGGAAAGGAGGCGCGATGGTAGAGGAGAGCGCGAGGAAAGGAGGCGCGATGGTAGAGGTGAGTGCGAAGAGAGCGCGATGGTGGACACGAGATGGTGGGGAGGAGCGTGAGGAAAGGAGGCGCGATGGTGGGGAGGAGCGCGAGGAAAGGAGGCGCGATGGTAGAGGAGAGCGCGAGGAAAGGAGGCGCGATGGTAGAGGAGAGCGCGAGGAAAGGAGGCGCGATGGTAGAGGCGAGCGCGAAGAGAGGAGGCGCGATGGTAGAGGAGAGCGCGAGGAAAGGAGGCGCGATGGTAGAGGCGAGCGCGCAGAGAGGAGGCGCGATGGTGGAGGCGAGCGTAAGGAAACGCGCGAAGAACGTCCTGAAGCGCAGCACGAGGGCGGAGCGCAGGTTGTCGCCGCCTCGTTCAGACTAAGAGGCTTACTTTGTGTCTGATTGGTCCTCCTGCTGCCGTGACCTGTTAGGGCCTCACAGGTGGACAGCAAACAGGAAGCCACAGTTCCAACCCAAAGACAGCCAATAGGGTTGGGTGGTCACATTCAATGCGTTCAATAATATCAGTGGGCAGGCTCAGTGTCAGTGTGAGTGGGCGGGTCTTACTGGAGTGGAATGGGCTGCTGGGTCCTTGCGGCGAGTCAAACACGCTGCCCACATCTGTGGAGCTGGAGGCGGCGGAGGCGGCGGAGGCAGGGGGCGGGGTCAGGGGGGTACGGGGAGAGTTGGGGGCAGAGGCCGGCGTCCCCTCGGACTCGCTGTCCGGGATGCGGCTGTAGCTGATCTTCCTGGGCTCGTTCTGGAGCGGCGTCGGATGTCTCATGGTGCCGGGTCGGGCCGAAGTGGGTCGGATCCCCGGAGACTTCAGAGGATAGGTGTACTTCTTCGCCTGCAGCAGGTGAGTTGATTAGTGTCATGCACGTCACACGCAATGCAACATGTAACATGACAAGGTGCCGCCACGCTCGTACTTACAAATCGAGGAGCCGATCGGAGCTGGCGAGGTTCGATCTCCAGAGACTTGTGGAAGAGATAATCACTGAAGTCCTTCTCCGACAGGTCGCCCATTGGGTTCAGGTTCTCGAAGAACTTCTGCTCCACAAAGACAAAACAAATGCACGTCAACAACAAAAGACCACGCTCCAACCGCTGCTCCAACCACACTTCATTGGCTTCCTGTTAAATCCAGAATTCTCACATACAAGATCTTAAATAATCAGGCCCCATCTTATCTTAATGACCTTGTAGTACCATATCACCCTATTAGAGCACTTCGCTCTCGCTCTGCAGGCCTACTTGTTGTTCCTAGAGTATTTAAAAGTAGAATGGGAGGCAGAGCCTTCAGTTTTCAGGCCCCTCTTCTGTGGAACCAGCTTCTTAGTGAACTTCTCAAACCACATACTCCTGCTAGAACACTCAGATCTGCCACTCAACTACTTCTGACCCAACCCAGATCTCGACTGAAGTCTCGGGGTGACTGTGCGTTTGCTCTGGCTGCCCCGGTACTGTGGAACACCCTTCCTCTCGACCTCCGCGCATCTGATTCCATTGCACTGTTCAAATCACGATTAAAAACACACTTATTCAATCTTGCCTTTCCCTCTAGTTAATATTTCTTTTATGATTTTATATCACGCACTTTTATGCTCATTTAAATTCTTGTTTGCTCTGTACCTGTTGCTTTCCTATGTATTAGTGACAGTTATCTGCTTGCATATTTAGTACTTGCTTTGGTCCTATTTCTATTATCCTCCTCATATACTCTATTTTACTTGTTAAGCACCTTGGCATACCCTTGGTTTTTAAGTGTGCTTTATAAATAAAGTTTATTATTATTATTTCCTTTTTGCTAAAGCATATAGTTAGGGCTGGACCAGGTGACCCTGAATCCTCCCTTAGTGATGCTGCAATAGACGTAGGCTGCCGGGGATTCCCATGATGCACTGGGTGTTTCTTCTTCACTCACTATGTGTTAACAGACCTCTCTGCATTGAATCATATCTGTTATTAACCTCTGTCTCTCTTCCACAGCATGTCTTTATCCTGTTTTCCTTCTCTCACCCCAACCAATCACAGCAGATGGCCCCGCCCCTCCCTGAGCCTGGTTCTGCTGGAGGTTTCTTCCTGTTAAAAGGGAGTTTTTTCTTCCCACTGTTGCCAAAGTGTGTGTGTGTGTGTGTGTGTGTGTGTGTGTGTGTGTGTGTGTGTGAACAGAAGGTGAGGGGGTGTGTCCTCACTCTGATGTCACCCTCCACCCGCAGACAGTACGGCTGGTTCTGGTACTGCTGGATCTCTCCGGTGATCTCGGCCACTTTCCGTCTCTTGCTGAAGTTGATCAGATCTTTGCCGTGTCTGTGCAGGAAGTCGGGGTTTCCCTCCTCCGTTTTCAGGATGTTGGTCAGGTAGATTCCTGTCACACACACACATACAGTTATTTGACCTTCGAGCTGCATAGTTATCCATTAGAGATCGGTGAGAAATGAGTCATTGATAAATTGATTGACTGATAATACTACTAATCCCGAGGGAAATCATACCAAAGAAGGGGACGCAGGGGGGGTTGATGGAGCGCAGTTTAGCCAGGTACTTCTTGTAGTGGTCCTCGCTGAGCTCATGAGCGTCCTCCAGGATTTTTCTCTGACGACTCGGAATTTGCTGCAACCATAAACCGACATTTCTTCTTCTTCAAACACACGATGACGCTCACATTCTCTGTCAGCAGATTAAACTCAGATCCTTCTGATGTCAGTGACGTTCGTGGTCATTATTACCTCAAAGGTGTGATCCAGTCTGTACACGGGTGCAGAGTTCATGGCGCTGACGACCTCTAGGACGCCATTGAAATTGTTGAGCTCCTGAAACACCTGTAGGATTTCGATGATCCGGGAAAAGACAGCGACGCGTTCCTCCAGGTTCTCCGTCTCTACGATACACCTGCAGAGGAAGTACAGCTGACATCAGCCTGACGTACTTGTGGAGTTTAGTTACCGCACACTAGACCCCGCCCATGCCAAAGTAAGGCTTACTTTTCAAACCACAGGGTGAGGTTGGTGGTGTGTCGGATCATCCGTAACAGGTTGGGCGAGTGGATCTCTTTGTCCTCTTTGGTCCAGACGCTACCGACCAGCTCAGACGGTTGCACCGCCCTGCAGGTGGAGATCGGTGGTTAGATAACAGTGGGACAGGTGCCAGGCTGGTGCAAGACAGGCGCAGGGCGGAATGTTACCTGTAAAAGTCGGACTCGAGCAGGGTGAGCTGGCGGGCGATTTCGATGGGGTGCAGGGTCATAAGGTCGAAGTGCTCAGTGTCTCCGGGTTTGCAGATGTGCCATTCGATGGGAGGAGGGGAATTCTGGAAGGTGATGCTGTGACTCGGCACGCTCACCTGGACCTGCTTCTTCCTCTGGATGATCTTGGTGATTGACTCCACCCACTTCTTCATCGCCTTACCTGCGACATTTGACATCATTTCCTTGCTCCAGCTGTTACACATTTGCACTGACTACAAGCTCTTATGTTTTCATATTCAGTTTTATCTTGTAAGAAAAGAATAGCTGACCTTTTTAAAACTCGGAATTTTGAAAAAGCGTTATCGTCTGTGCTGCACCTTTCTGAACACCTGTACGTACCTTTGACTGAAGCAATGAAGTCCTCCATCTCGCTCAGAAGGAGAGGGTCTCTCTCAAAATCATAGAAGTGATGTTCGACCCAGTGGCGACAAACATTCAACACTCTGCAGGAGGACGACGACATTACTAAATTAAAGTCGCATCGTTTTCGATTTATTCCAAACTCGAGCAGAGTGTAAACGAAACTCAGAGAACGGGTGTGAGCAGGTGTCTCTTGTAGCAGGAGCGCTTCCTACCTGAGCTGAACAGGTTGGACAAACTCTTTCCGGAAGCGTTTGAGTTCAGCGCTGGGTGGCTGTTCTCCTCCCTCCGTCTGATTGGCGTCCGCCGGCTTTGGCTCCGGGATCTCAAACCTGAAAACATCAACATCACAGAGCTGAGAGCAGAAGCACACCTGTTGAGATCCACAGGTGTGCTTCTGCTGCGACCTCCCCACAGTCCACAAGGGGGCAGGAATATCGTCAAATTTCAGCCCATTGAAAGATGGTTTCCATTCCCAAAATGGAACCATTAACAGAAGACCTCTGCTCCTCCTCCTCCTCCGCCCTGCTCCTCACACTTTATTTGCTCCGATTGTCTGTGAAGGTTCTCAGTCCTCCAGGTCGTCGTCGTCGTCTAGGCAGCTCAGAAAGAAAAGCACCTGGACTTCTTTGGGGGTTTTTTAAGATTTAATTTAATTATTACATTTTAAAAACAAAAGCTCTTACAGAATAATTATGGCACAAAGTAAATATCTACAACTCGTTACAATACGGTAAGTTATTGTGACTGTAGGAACACACTTAGGTGTATATTCTTGCATCCCAAGGATAATGTCATCTGGACTTCTTTAAATTCCTTGAAGATGTTTCAGAAGGTGGAGTCCCAGATTTAAGCCCTCTGGGAGTGTCTCCCCAGAGGGTCCTGGACCCCCTATTGAACCTCCCCTAATCACACGAGGATCCAGGTCATCGTAGACCCCTAACCCCTGTGAGGTGGTATCAGGTGAACCCGCTGTGAAACCTAGCCCCACCCTATCATGTGACTTACTGAGGTCAGATGGCCCAGGAAGTGAGTGGGCGTTAAGGCATCTGGGAAGGATCTCAGACTGGATTATAGATGGCAGACAGTTGGTGTGGTAAGCCCCGCCCTCTGTTCAAAGATGGTCGTACACAGTGGACATAGATGCTGATCAGGCAGATGATCAATAGGGGGTCCAGGACCCTCTTGGGGGACGCTCCCATAGGGCTTAAATCTGGGACTCCACCATCTGGTCTCAGAACTGAAGACGCTTCTGGGATGAAACGTCTTCAAGGAACTTAAACAAGTCCAGATGCTTTTCTGCCCGAGCTCCTTCAATGTCCTCCGATTGGTTCTCCAGACTCTCATGAAATTGCGTGTAAACAATATGTGTTGCTAGGCAACCAGAGACAAGCTGAGGTGTAAATATGAGCCAGTCTGCTGTATATATGGTTCTATTTGTTTAAATGATAAATAAACCCAATAACACACGAGACGACGGGGTTTTAATGAAACCGCTGTGTGAGAGCAGGCGTTCTGATTGGTCACTGTGCCTGGCAGGTAAGCTCACCTCTCTATGAGCAGGTCCAGCAGCTCCCGAGGTTTGCAGAATGATCTGTAGGTGGTCAGAAAAGTCCGGACAAAGTTTGGATCTGAAGGAAAAAACACGAGCTGATCAGTGAGGGATCAGATCAATCAGCCTCGAGGGCCGGTGCCCTGCAGCTTTTAGATCTCACCCTGGGTCGACACACCTGAATCACACGATTAGTTCATTAGCAGGCCTCTGGAGAACTTGGAGGTCATTTAGCCGTTTAAATCAGCTGACATGTCTAAAACCTGCAGGACACCGGCACAGTCGGCGCCCACATCGCCCCCAAGTCTCACCTCGCTGCCACGTTGAAACTCAAGCTACAGGTCAAGAAGCTAAAACAGCAGCAGTACGACATCTCACCTGTGTGACATCACGCCTCACCTGCGTACATGTGGAAGGTGAGTCTCTCGATCAGCTTCAGGACAGTCCCCGCCTTGATGATGGGAATGCCGGACTTGGACTGGACGTTCTCCTCGAACACGACGTTCTCCTCGGAGTCGGGCTCGGCAAAACGGTATACCTCGGCGCCCGGGAGTCTCATCTGCTCCTCCTTCTCCTCCTGCAGCATGGAGGTGTCCAGCATGCGCTCCAGTGTGCTGCGGTACTGCAGCGAGATCAGCGCCGCCATCCAGCCGTTCTTCTCCTCTGCAGACTTGGCGGCAAACACCACACTGTTGCCATCTTTCAGGATGATCTCGAAGGCGTGGCGGTACTCGCCCTCCTTGTCATCTTTGTCGTTGATCTGAACTTTGCGCATGAAGAACTTTTCTTTGAGGCGGTACTCCGCGGTAGAACTGGCACCAGGCAGCCGCGGCGGGCCATGATTAGACTTGCAGCAGATCATCAGGCCGTCGAACAGGAAGATGTGGCGTTCGTGTTTGGCGCCGACGCGGGTCAAGGTACCCTCCATGATGAACTCATTACAGCACTGGCCGATGTCCTTCCCCTCCCAGCCGTCGATGTTCTTTTGGATCTCGTTCATCTTCTTGATGGCAAGGTGCTTACCCTTCATCTGGTGGCAGTAGAAACGGCACGCCGACTCGCTGCATGCCACCACACAGGAGCGAGAATATGTAGAAGAAGAAGAAGAGTTAGTGAGGAGGATGGAGAGAGCAGGGCTCGCAAAATCACTAGCCCGACGTCCCGGGGCTAGTAATTTTTCCAGTCGGACTACCAAAATCTATCTCTGCCCTGCCCGTCGGGCTATCGTAGGAAGGAAAAATATATGTCAATGCTTTTGCATTCTTTCAGAAATGTAGCTGGGTAATTATGTCATTGGCATCGGTGAGCCACTGTCAATATGTGACATATTGAAGTCGCGTTTGAATTTGCGCTTGTTTTTTTGCTTTCACTTTGCAATCGTGTGAACTGTGTATAGAGAGCGACAGCACTGATCTGTGAGTGATGATAATTTGTGCAACAATTCCTCTGACATCGTCTTATCAATCGTTAGCTTACTATGCAAACATGACAAGTGAAATCTCCCGCAGCTTAAACATGTGAGAGGTTGATCGCGCAGAGAATCGCTGAGCTTATGTGAGTGAGTGTGTAAAAGCATTTCAGTTCTGCTGAGCCAAATAAGACAGGTCAGGGTGAAGAAGTGACAGCCAAAGAAAAGCTTACCACAAAACGGAGAAGTTATGACAAATCAGACTATAAGGCAAAAAGAAAGTGCAGCTTTATGGTTTCATGGACAAAAGAATTTCTGTGGCTGCGATATGACGAGCTAAATAACCAGGGCTGCACATAAGTGGTCCGCAGGTGCGCATTCGCTGTCAAAATAAAAAACACGCACAAGATAAGAAGTTGCAACGCGTGTTTGCGTACATAAGATTTTCAGGAGGAGGACAGACATTTGTTTAGAACTCTTAAAGATGTCGAAGAAGCTCCTTTAAGCAATTACTGTGATGTTCCTCCACCTCCAAAGAAATGTCAGATGGCGTACGAACCACAAAAGAAGCGCGTACCGTATTTTCACGACCATAAGGCGCACTTAAAAGTCTTAGATTTTCTTCAAAAAGTACGGCGCGCCCTATAGCGCAGTGCGCCCTGTGTGTTGTAAGGAGGACGTAGTAGAGAACACCATGAGAACGCTAAAGGGTGAAGTGTGGGCGCAACCCTGAAAATGGCAAAGAGACACGCTTATGGAGCACAGTTTAAACTGAAGGCCATCAGCTACGCGGAGGAACATGGAAATCGAGCAGCGGCGAGAGAATTTAAGATAAACGAATCGATGGTTCGCAAATGGAGGAAGCTAGAAAACAAGCTCCGGCAGGTCAAGAAAACGCAGCTGAGTTTCCGCGGACATAAGGCGAGGTGGCCTGAGTTGGAGGAAAGACTCGAGCGGTGGATCATCGAGCAAAGAACGAGCGGGAGAAGCGTTTCGACGGTCACCATTCGGCTAAAAGCAGTTTCACTTTCACTTTTTATGAAACGGTGCCATTTTTCCATCCGGATGTATGTAAGGAGACCAGGTGGTTTTTTCCACGCATCACCATCGCTCTTAATCTGTGACTCTATGCGTGCCCATCTCACAGCCGATGTGAAAAAACTAGTGAAACAAATGAACTGTGAGCTTGCTGTCATTCCGGGAGGCCTGACAAAGGAACTCCAACCGCTGGACATCGGTGTGAACCGCCCGTTCAAAGTAAGGCTGCGAGCGGCCTGGGAGCGATGGATGACCGATGGAGACCACAGTTTCACCAAGAGTGGAAGGCAGTGCCGGGCGAGTTACGCCACAATTTGCCAATGGATTGTAGATGCTTGGGCTAACATGTCTGCTGGCACTGTTGTTCGAGCTTTCGCAAAAGCCGGCATCATTTCCGAGGAGCCGCACGGCACGGAAAGTGACTCTGACGGTGAAGAAAGTGAACCTGGCATGTTTGATGGAGATTTAGCGCAGCTGTTCAATTCAGACACAGAGGATGAGGACTTCGATGGGTTTAATTGATGATAAAAATGTGAGTACCAAACTTTGTTTTGCTCCTGCTTTATTTTTAAATACGCACACTTGTATGCTTGTGTGTTGTTGATGATGACGATTACCGGTAATAGAAATGTGAGTAAGGTACCGAACTCAGGTTTGCTCCCGCTTTATTTTTAAATACGCATACGGTACTTGTATGCGCCCTATGGTCCAGTGCGCCTTATGTGTGTGTTAAATACAGTAAGGGCACACATAACTGAGACTGCGCCTTTTAGCACAATGCGCCTTATGGTCGTGAAAATACGGTATTCTCGGAAAAGTGGTTGCAGGAGGTGAGCTGGCTTCAAACAAATGATGAACGCACAGAGATGTGGTGCAGAATGTGCCGTGAAAATCCCACTCTAGGACAAAGACACTGCCTTTATATGGACGCAAACGCGCGCTGCAACTTCTTATCTGGTGCGCGTCTTTTATCTTGACAGCGAATGCACACATGCGGACCACTTATGTGCACCCGTGTATATAACATAATGTTCTGCCGGGTGTGTTGTTGGTTTTCCCTCGATTTCTGAGTCGACAAGCGCCTTTGTTACTGGGACCAGTCATTTTAAGAAAGGCCCCCATTAGAACCCATGAGAAATGCAAGAAATGCATTATTGCTCAGTCTGCAATATCTTTCCCAGAACAAACACCAATTGCAAATAATATACTAAAAATAAACCTGAAAAATCTGTTTAGAACAGCTACTATGTTGCAAAGAGTGAACGACCACTGGCACAATTTTATCAGTCTTTGCAAACTTCAAAAAGCAAACGGCCTCGATCTTGGTTCCTCTTGCCTCTTACCCGTGACTTCAGTGGAAATTTCAAATTCTGATCTGACACAGACTGATTCATGTCCTACACAGTTCTTACAAGTTCATAGAAATTTCTGTTCAATTAGAACCAAGTATTTGAGTTGATGATTGTAATTTTTATACAATGTTGTAATTTGTGTTTCAACAATTTTTTGATTGATGTTTTGTTTCCAATATTATACATTAAAGTATAATATTGTAACGGAAACAAAACATCAATCAAAAAATTGCTCTCTCTTTTATTCGGGCTACTTAAATTTATTTTGGGCTACCAAAAACTGAAGAGTCCCTGCCCGAAGGACTACCAGGATTTTGAAATGTTGCGAGCCCTGGAGAGCCAGAGGGGGCGGGTCTCTGTGTGATTTCAGTGAGAAACACATTTAAGGAAATCACGGGACTTTCACAATAAAAGCAGCAGCTGTATAGCAGCTCTTGAAGTTATGAGCTGAAGTCAGAGTTACACGTTTCACTTCCTGTCAGCTGCTGCTTTCTTCCTGTGCGTCACACAGACATACGTGATCAACATTTCTGATCAGCTACAGATCGCTAAATTATTGGAAGTTAGTTCACTGCTAATAGAGCTGCTCACTCATCATTGGGTTGGTTGAGGAGGTCAGGCTTTGTACAAACCAGCAAAGCTGCAGCGACAACAGGAAGTGAGGTCACAGCAGGCCGACTCGGACCTCAGCTGGGACAAACCGCCACGCTGTGACAGAGACACAGTGACATCGTCATTAATGAGCACGTGTATTATCAATGGCAGTACTGGGTTCTGATCAACGTGTGAAAAACACCAATGTGATGTCATCAGGACGTGAACCCTGCAGGCGTGAGGAAGCAGCGCTGATCAGACGCATCGACGGCCCTGCAGGTCTGATCGATTGGACGACCTGAGAGCGGACGGACTGCTGCTTTATTCGCTGAGCCTGTTGTTCCTGCGAGCTGCTCACTAATCACATTATAACTTAAACCCCCGAGGTATGTGGAGGCGGGGCTTCACTGGGTTGCAGCAGACCCTCGACCACATTTACTTCCCTCACCCAGGGCCTGCCTCCAACACCAGGCGTTTACCTACTGATATTTATCTGCCCCCACCAGTGACCATCAGTATAACTCTGAACCCATCGGCCGGCACCGACCTTCATTATTGGCTTTTATGCATCTCTACCCCACACCATCCACCTGCTTCCATCCACCTGCCTTTGGTCATTCATTACCAGCCTTATCTGCATGATTTGTGCAAGGATCCATCCAGCTGTGACTTTCAGCTTTAAAAAGAAGTTTAACAAAAGTAGTGCACGGAGTAATGAGCGCCTCACCTGAGCACCGGGCACGTCACCCAGTCAGCTCTGAACATGGCAGCAAGTGCTCAACTGTCGATGACTAAAACCTGACACCTGCACTTCAGTCTCAGCGGGACGGATTTAAAAATCTGTTGTTCAGAGTTATGAAACACATCTTTTTCTAACCAGCAATGAATCCAACTGCACCACCAATTCTATCTCCCTCCACCCGCCTCCACCCGCCTCACAGGCTGATATAAATCTTTTCCAGCTCTTCTGTAACTCGTCAGTGAAGAGATGGAGGACGGCGGTCTGCACTGTATTCAGGTCAGTTTATCAGCCAGACAGGTGGTGCTCAGCCACAGAGGGAAACACCTCCACCTCCTCACAGTTAGGGTGGAACAAAAACTTCTGTGCTCTGACCAATCAGACACGGAGATTCGGACGCCGTTTCCGCCAGGCTATGGAGAAGAGGGAGCATGCAGCATGCAGTTCAAAGCAGCATCCCTGCTTGTGGGCGGGGCATCAGTTTAACCACACCTCCATTACATTTCTCGTATCATCATTTCTTCTGAGCCTGATGCTGAACGCTCCACGTCTCAAACTTAAAACCAGCCAATCCCCTCGTTAGCTGTTGGGTCCTTAGCATCGACTGCTACAAACAAAAACACTAACAGGTCGTATCTAAGCCGCTTTTCTCCAGTTTACCTCCACCGCTCTTTGTCTACCACCATCACGCCTACAGGAAAACACGAGAGAACAAAGAGAGGTCACCTACGTCCTCATGTCCGCCTGCCAGTCATCGACCGTGGGCCCTCCGCCTGCTCGTTTGTCGTGTAATAAAGGAGAAACTTTACTGAGCGGGCGGCAGCAGCAGCTTTCCCCTCTCTCTCTCTCTGAGCTCTTTTCTTTCTAACAGAGAACAATAAGCTGCCCTCGCGCTTACGCCACTTCCTCCAAACACCGCCACCCCCCCACCGGCGACCCTAACGAACCCTCCCCTCCCCATCCTGCTCTATTTTGGTCCAAAGGGAAACGCAGAGGATGGGCGGAGTCCCACCCACAGTGTTTGTGCAGAGTGCGAGCTGCTGCCCGGCAGTTACAGCTGAACTCGGCCGGTTCTGGTTCTGTCCTGGCTCCGCTCGGGGATCTCACACTCAGGGGTGAAGGCTGACTCTTTGCCATGAACAGGTGAAGGAGCAGTCCTCGTGTGGTCTACACGCCTGACACTGATTATTAGTTATTGATGAACAGGTAACGATCAATAACCTGCTGTCGGTCATGAGGTTCTTATTATCATTTCTACTCATGCCCTCTGCCCGTCCATCGCGCACGTGTGTGTCTGTGTGCGTGCAGGTGTGCGTACCTGAGCCTCCTCTTGGCCAGGCTCCTGGAGCAGATCCTCTCCATGCTGCTCTGCAGGTTGAGCAGAGCCGTGATGGCCTGTTTCAGACACTCTTTATCCTCGTCATCCTGACTCTTCTCCTCCAGTTGCTGTGGAAACAGAGAAGGGAGGGGCTAACTACCTCCATCAGACAGAGAACTAAGAACAAAACCTGTGCTGTCCAATCAGAGTCCAGGACTCCCTCTGCCCCCCGTGAGCCCTCAGCTGTGAAATAATCTGCACTACATGACTGGAGGTATTTCAGAGATTTGCCCTCAGAGGGGCAAAGCCTCTTACGGCCGCAGTGGAAAGTCCCAGACCTGGACCGGCTCCACGGGAGACTGGTGCGTGCCATCACCGCACCTGACTGGGTTCACCTGGGACCAGTTTCATGTGCTCAGCCACTGCCGGCCTGCAGGGAATGCTCTGTGGCAGGATACCGCCACATCATAAAGCGGTGCTATGACCAGGTTTGATACAGGTATAGTGCGTGTATAAGGCAGGTGAGTTACAGGTGCACTTGTGTGTTCGGCATCGCCTCTGTTGATCTCTGCGGGTGGAAGCGTGCAGAAACGCGCAGCGGGATTTAACACACATGTACAAGCGTCTCTGTCAGGAGACTCACCTTGAGGATCTCGAACAGGTGCAGGCAGTGGTAAACAGGTGTGAGCAGCAGCCTGGGCAGAACGTACTGAACGGCCTCTTTAAAGCCCTCGCAGATGGACTGCAGACAGACACACAGACAGACGCTTCATCATCAGCGGTCACGTGACCCGCCGCACACGCCGATCTCTATCAACACGCTGCACACCTGAGCAGAGGTTCGTCTCACATGATAATCAGCTGACGTTGCACCCGCTCGTCTGTTTGTCTTATGACATCAGAGGAAAGGTGGCTCCGCCTGTGAAAGCGCGCTCATTGGCTAACGACTTGTGATTGACAAGTCGTTAGCCAACGAATGTGCAGGAAACACTACAGGCTGTATTTTTTTATTTAACTGATCCCAGAACCTCCCAGAGGTCAAAGGTCAGAAAAGTCTGCTTTCACCTTCTCTGACAGAACCATTGTAATCAGAGTACTGGCCTCACCTGCAGGTGGAAGGAAGCTCCAGGTTTGGACACCTGACTGAGGAAGTGTTCATGGAAGCCAGAGCGCAGCATGTCCTGAGCGTACGTCTCATAGGGGTCGAAAGCCAACTCCTGCCAATCAAAGCTCACGTCATTCTCAAGCAGACAACCGATCGATCAACAGATCAATCCACAGGCGTACAGACCTCAGCCAGGTCCTCGAAGCAGCTCCCCACCAGAGGATGAGGACTTCCCTCGCCGGTCATTTCCACCGTGTCCTCGATCAGACCGAGCAGCTTCACCGTCACCTCGTGGATATCCAGGATCCGACTGAAGATGCTCTCCACATCCTGCAATCGATCAGAGACTCATCAATTACACCAACCTGAGAATGTCACGGATCAAACACGTCGTCGTCACTCACAACAGAATCACCAATCACCAGACCAGTTAGTGATGTCACCGGTGGACATACGTGCTGGGAGAAGAGCATGGAGTTGGAGTTGAAGGGCTCCCTGAACACCCTGATGATCAGGTTGAGCTGCCTCAGGTACTGCCGACAGTCCGCCATGAAGCTCTTCACCAGCTCGTAGTAACTCTGCTCCTCATTGGCTGACGGCTCCTCATCCATTAGCGGGAAGCCACTGATGTCCTCCTCGTCCTGGTGAAACATGTTCATCAACACCTGCACAGCGACACACAGACCTACAGGTGAGACACGCAGAGTTTAAAGGTTCCTCCAAACCATGAGACGGACTGAGCGGCTGCACGGTGTGGAGCTTTCACTGGACTGTGTTGTATTTTGTTGTGTGCGTGTGCGTGTGCGACCTTGTCGGCACACATGGCCACGGTGATATCCTGCTGGGAGATCTCATAGTGTCGAATGTTCCTCACGTAATTTCCTGCCAGCTTCAGGATGTCCGCAGAGATGTACTCCAGGACGGCGACCATGTACACGGACACCTGGTGGTCGATCTTATAGCCCAGCACCTCCTAAAGCACAGCACCGTGGTGAACACACTCAAGGCACCATGGGAAATGTGCGTAAGCCATATGATGAAGAAATGTACCTTGAGCAGGGGATGGATCTTATCAACAGGCAGCGCCAGCGGGTTCCTCCTCCTCCTCTTCTCAATGGCACTCTGAGCATCACTGAGTGCCCACTTATCGATCGGGTGAGGAAAACTCTTCTGCACGCGCTCCTGGAGAGAAAAGGGGCGGGTTCAGGACACGAAGCGGACTCCGGTAGCCTGCACGCCTTGGCTGGGCCGATAAGAACCAAACAACACCTGATCTGAGCAGGGCTGTGCGATATGACGAAATGAAAACATCTTTCATATAATACACTATCGTTTGTTTCACGGTGACGCAAAATCCACTGTTTATGGATGCGGGGACAGAGAATCCCAGCACGACCAGTTTAGACGAGGCAGAACCAGGTAGCTGCAAACAGACGGACCAGTCCACACAAATCCAGGACCTTATTCCTAAACGAGGGCCGCCTCTGTTGCGCGGACACAGTTTGGTTATGAAACGTCTGACATGGAAAACTGCACAACGTAAGTTCTGGCACAAAGCGGCGCCACTTCAGACTCGAACAGCACAGAGCTCTTCTCAGTAGGGCTGGAACACAAAAAAAAAACGTCGACGTAAAAAAATCTGCGTCGATGCGTCGTCACTTTCAAAAAAAGACATGGCGGCAGCGAGTAGTGGAATCATGAGTGAGGCAGTTGCAGTCAACTTAAATCACTCCACCCGAACACGCAGCTCTACAGTATGGGGATATTTTAACAGAAAAGGAAGTGATTCAGTCGTTTGCCGGCTTTGTGAGGTGGAAATGGCCTATCATAAAAGCACGACGGCTATGCACCAGCACCTCAAACGACTGCATCCAGGAGCAGCTTCTGCAAAGGACAAACCACCGTAAGTTTAACTTTTTTACTAACGCTAGTTTTTACCCGTTAATTCATCCAGACCCCCCTGCGTAGACGTACACTCACTCATAGACACAGATAAAGACCCAACCTCCGTAAATGCAAAACTCATTTAAGCTGCTGAGCAGTAACATACAGCAGCTGCTGTTTAGTTGTTGTTGTTTTGTTTGTGGCCCATGCTGGCAAAATGAGTCTGAATGCACGCAGGCTGATTATCAGAATCGGCGAAAGACAAAAATGTGAGACAGCGAATTGGCCGCAGGAGAAATGTTAACAAGGATAATGCACCACCTGCTAAACGTAGCCGTCGTGGACACTATTACAACATTGTTAAAGTGCTTGCAAAAGCAAAATGACAATGAACTCTTGATTTGTCAAATTTAATGTGTTTCATCCTATTTGAACGCTGTTTTTATACATAATGCTTCTCCAGCTTGATCTTATAGGTCAAAGTTATGCCATCTAATGACTAGAAAGCAGTGCACCAGTAAAGGTGCCATCAGCCCTGGGTGTTTAAACGTTATCTTTTCCAGCCATCATGATTACTGCATATCATATGTTCAACATTGGGGATTATTATTAACCTCTTACTGTTATGCTATGAAAGCACATGGCATAACAGTATGTGTGTATCTATCTATCTCAACCAGATCCTTATCAGATTATTTTGATATTATGCTTTCCATATAATTATTTAGTAATTATTCGAATTCATCTGTGTGCTGTGTGTGATTTATGATTTCAGGAATAAACAGAAAAGTCTGGAGGACTACTGTCAGAGAAGAAGTACACCATGCACCCCCCAGGAGGTGGCTGTACTTACTGAGAGCGTCTTATCTATGATTTTAAAAGACAAGAGACCACTTGCTGTGGGTGAGTTACACTCTGCGTCATTTTACAAGCATGATGGAGAGAAAGTATGAAACTTCAGTGGAGAAACTAAGCAATGAACTAAAAAAAGCCACATCCAAAATCTCCCTTACCACTGATGCTTGGACAAGTCTGGTCACAGAGTCCTACTTAGGGGTAACTTGTCATTTCATTATTTGTTCAAAGACGCCATTGCTGCTGTTTGTATATTATTAATTTTTTGCTATGATTTCCTTTGTTATATTTGTTTTGCAAAACATTTAATTTTTTGTTAAAAACAGCAGATTGTAGTACAATGTTATTGTGGATTTTGTTTTGTGAATGAAGAGCACTTTTTGGCAGAAAGCAAAGTGAATGTTACATTTTGTTTGTTTAAAGACACCATTGTTGCTATTTATTTGAAATGTTTTGTTAACTTTTCCTTAATTTTATATATGTTTGCACATTTCATTTCTTGTTAAATGCTATCTCTATTGTATTGATTGTACGACCTCTACAACTTTATTTTGCAATTTTTTTTTATTAAAAGGTCTTCAAGTGAATAAATTTGTGTTTTTCATTTATATACATAAATTAATAAATGTGAAATTGCTATACAAGTCAAATAATGGGGAAAAAATCGTTAATCGAATCGAAATCGAATCGGATTGAAAAATGAATCGTTAGATTAATCGATGCATCGAAAAATTAATCGCTTCAGATTCATCGATTAGGAAAATAATCGTTTTGCCCAGCCCTACTTCTCAGGTGACAGAGTGGAGAGAGTTTACGGACGAGAAGCAACAAAGAGCCGTCAGGTGCTCCAAACCAACCTCAGACTCAAACGCTACAACGGGCGTTTCCCCGCAGCACGCCGTGTAGAAAGACTCACAAAGAAAATGGCGGCCGTTACAACTTCTATCTAAAAATAGATGGTTTCATGCATCGGTCAGAACACTCCGCTGAAAACGCCTCACACGGGTCGAGTTACAGAAAAAGCACATTTAGTGACAGATGAGGTTATCGGGAGATAACCGGGTCATATCGCACGGCCCTTGATCTGATGTGGTTTCTGGGTTGAAGCCATGGGTATAGTTGATCACACGGCACAGCACACCTGTCCTGTGCTCTGAGTGGATAAAGGGAGCCAATAACCCGAGGTTATTCTGTCATCACGGCTCGGTTATTGACAGGTCTCTTGATTCAACTTATTTATATAATCACAGCAACAGTCGCCTGAAAGCGCTTTACGCTGTGAGGTAAAGAGCAGTACAGAGAAAACTCTGTGAGCAGGCTGACGGTGGGAAACAGGAAGAAACCTGCCTAACGATAAGCTCCGCCTGGCTTCACAAAAGTGGATTTTACAAACTGGAGACTCTGACTGCGCTCGGGCGTTTCTGGAGAACCGCCTCCTGTCCTAAATCCTTGATGTCATCCAAGAACCGGAGTCACATCCATGATTCAAACGCTGAGCTGTGCTGAGGACGATGAGGAAAAACAAAGGAGCGCCATGACGACGTGACGCATCAGGTCCACTGACCCAAAGAAGAGGAGCGCCATGTTTGGTGAGGAGCAGGCCGGTGGATTCTGTGATCCTGCACAGACCACAGATGGACCTGCGAGCAGCTCCGGGACCACTGCGGCGAGGAAGAACGAGTGCTGGGAACACGCAGACGCACGATGAAGTCAGTGCCATCAATACTCTAGGAGGCGTGAGCTGAAACGGTGCGTTCTATTACTCAGGTAACGGCACCTGTGCGGCGATTAACCCTCGGTATTCACACCTGCTCGGCAACAATCACAAGGAACCGGGACGACGAGTATCGGTCACAGTACTGACGAGTACTGGTATCGAGAGGTAGTACTGACTTACATCCTTACACCTGTCCAGGTGTGCGGTGCAGCCGGTCGGCAGCTGTGCTTTTCACTAGACCGTCTGCTGCTTGGTCACATGTCCAGCACTTACACGACATCATGTCCTGTCACATGATGCAGCCTGAGGGATCATGTGACCTCTGTGAGCGCGATCAACGGATGGCACGTGTCACCAAACACGAACACACACAGGATGTGAGTCTGAGGAACGGTCAGGGGTCAAAGGTCAGGGGTCAAAGGTCAAATATCAGGGATCGGGTTGAGGATTAAAACGCCAACAGCGTGGCGTTTTGTTTTTTTCCCCAGACAGCACCTCGTTACGTCATCGCAGCCGCCGATCCCACCTCGGCCTCACAGTGATGTCATCATCAGGAACTCATGTGATTGGCTGTTCAGCTGCTTCCAGCTGACTTCTGACGCAAACATCAAAACTTTATTTAAATGGTAAAAATGACAGTAAACACAGAAAGAACCTGGTGTGCATTATCGTTAGCGTGCGTCCGTCTCACCTCGACGTCCTGGCACGTGCGCGGCTGAGCCTGACACAGCATACTGAGCAGCTGCAGGATCAGCTCCTCCACGTACTGCAGCGCCTCCTGCTGGGACACCAGGTTAGGATGCACCTGGTTCAGTACCTGAACACACACACACACAGATCAGTCATAGCGTCACTGACAGCTCGTGGCTTCCTGACAGTTACTAATAAATGTGCCGGGCAGCTCATGAATGCGACGTTTACAAATGTCTCAGCGTTTACAGATTTTAGATATTTAAGTTTGGAAGGACGAGACGTTTGAAATCAGGAATTCAGGTCATAAATGCAGAAGAAGCTGCTGAATGTGATTGGAACTGGACATTATTATTACCTTCCAACATAAAGCGCCGTCGTTGTCATTTTCGTGCTTTATAAATAAAACTGAAATCCTCACTGCACAGTTTTGCACAAACTGTAAATACCAAACGATTGTTAATATTTAATACTTTGGTATTTTTATATTATTATTATTATTATTATTTTCCTTCTTTGATTTAGCTGTACACTTTCTAATGTTCATGTAAAGCTGAGGAAGAATTTCATTACAGGTAAATGTTCCAATACTGTTTCTCTGTATAAGACAATAAAACTTGAACCCACGATTGTAAACGTGATCCACTCAGGATCTGCAACTCGGACAGTTTGCTGATCTGTTCCGGAGCACATGCTCCCGTTCTGGGCCGAGCCGCTGAAAACGATTCAGGTGATTGTCAGTGGAAAACCTGCCGACACTCCGAAGCCTCAAAATGCTGTCTAAATGACTGAGCTTCAATCTGTGAATGCATTTCAAAATTAAATGTAATCAGATTACAATCACACTGTCTGCTAGAGCAGGGCGATATGACCAAAAATATTTATCACGATATACATTTGGTTTGTAAAATTAGCTTTCGTCCGTCAGATACACAACAAAGCACTTTTTTTGGTAGCGCATGCTAGCGGGCTGTCGTTATTACTGTGTTTTTTGGAAAATACGGCGCACTTAAAATCAACCCTTTGAGTTTCTGAAAAGCAACAGAGCCCCTTATAATCCCGTGCGCCTTATGTATGAACTCTGGTTGTGTTTACTGACCTGGAAACGATTTTATGTGCACGGCGCTCAGAAATCTGTCAAATGTTTCAGTACGACTTTGCTGAGCTACGAAGCCGCACCGCTTGATGGATTGTCGGAGCATTACTGCTATCGTAGGCGGAGCCTCGCGGAGTGATACGTACTGTGCTTCAACATAATGTTACCGTATTGTGTGTGTATAACCTCTTTTTAAGTTTTGTGGATGTTATACTTGGTTATGCTGAGGATGTGTCGGCCAGTTTCCACTGAAATGCTTTTTGGTTAAACCGTCAGCGAGGAATTTGCACTGTTACATTTTTATATAACTTTAACGCACATAAAACAGCTGCTTGTTTAAGTGAAAATACATTGATGGGTTTTTTGCACTAATACAGTTGTAAATGGCCCTAAGGACCCCAAAGCGCTTTACACACACACATCCACACACTGGTGATGGCAGCTACATTGTAGCCACAGCAAATTTTCAAATGTATATCGTGATGAATATTTTTGGTGAATGTGTGTGTGAATGGGTGGATGACTGGTTGTGTAAAGCGCTATACAAATACAGGCCATTTACAACTGTATTAGTGCAAAAAAACCCCATCAATGTATTTTCACTTAAACAAGCAGCTGTTTTTTTTTTATGTGCATTAAAGTTATATAAAAATTTAACAGTGCAAATTCCTCGCTGACGGTTTAACCAAAAGGCATTTCCAGTGGAAACTGGCCGACACATCCTCAGCTTAACCATGTATAACAGGGGCGATTTTAGCCCATTTTTGAAAATGAATCAAAGCACCCCCAAAGATTTCTTCCTTTTTTGACAATATTTGCTGTTTGTGTGACACACTACTAAAAATATAAAAACATACAGTACGTACATTTTAACAACAAAAGTATAGATAACCCCCCCCCCTCCCAAAGTGGTTTGTTCCAGCTCTCCCCTGCTCTGGCTCTTGTGCTGCCAGAGCGATGGTGGCTGAGACGCAGCGGAGCGGAGGTGGAAGCGCCTGCCTTAAAACAGGACATATTAGCTGCATTTAACCTTCAGTTACTCTTTATATAGTTGGTAGGAGTCAGAACATGTTTCTGTTTACCTGAAAAACATTACACCAGGTAACCTGCAGTGTTGGAAACGTGTTTCCTGACGATGTTTGCTGCCCTACAATCCGTCCTGCTCTGTTGTAAAATCAGCCACATTTCTTCAAAATCTTTAAAATGAAAAGTTGTAATATATTCATATTCCAGGTATTCCTCATAAAATATGTTTGTAACATCAGGCCATTTGCATTTTTATTTATTTTTTCATTAATTAAAAATGCAGTTTTTGTATCACTACCCCACTCTTCCACAAGTGGGGTCAGAAATGACTCCAAGCAGTTCCTGTGGAATCTTCTATGAAACGTTCATTCTTAGCAACTCTGACTGACCCACTTCCACTTCTGATCGATCAGGAATTAATTTTTACACAGTAACATATATGATTTACAGTCAGGGCTGCACATAAGTGGTCTGCAGGTGTGCGTTCGCTGTCAAAATAAAAGTATTCCCAGAAATTGCGCTTTTTTGGGGGTGGAGGAACACAAAAGTAATTGCTTATGGAGCTTGCTTCTTCGACATCTTTAAGAGTTCTGATAAAATGTCTGTCCTCCTCCAGATTATCTTATGTACGCAAACGAGCGTCTCAACTTCTTATCTGGTGCGTGTCTTTTATTTTGACAGCGAATGCGCACCTGCGAACCATTTATGTGCAGCCCTGTTTATAGTTTCCTGTGCATTTCAAACATTGTCCTTTCTGGGGGGGGGGGGGGGGGGGGGGGGGGTTATTATTTAAAGTAACACGGCTGCTATGAGGCCAGCTAGGATCCCTGTGGCTCTACAAATGATCCAGGACGGATGGGATGAAGAGCCCGTCAGAGGCATTGACTCAGAATCTGACATCTCAGATATAGAGGACCCAGACTATCTAGGTCTAGTACTGTCTCCCCAATAGATGCATGGAAGATGTTCATGTCTGATAATATAATAGAAGAGGTGCTGACATGCACAAACATGGAGGCACGAAGAGTCGCCACAGACAGGGGAAAGAGTGGAAAAATGTAATCAAACTTAAGCTCCTGGCCTTCATTTGATTGACCGTTCTTGCAGGAAATGAGACGAACTGGGATGTACCAGTCGGTGTGTTTTTTGGGAGTCCTCTGCATAACCCATTGTACAAGGCCACTATGTCAATTCAAAGATTTGAAGATATTCGCCCGTCTTGCACTTTGAGAACAAGAGGACCAGAGCCTACCGACTGAAAACAAACCACATGGCAGCTTTCTGCTACGTATGGGGCCTGTTCCTGGTCAACTGCAGGCAGAAATTCATCCTCAGTGACTGTGTTACAGTGGATGAACAACTTCTGCAGTATATGCAGAGCAAGCATAAAAAAGTGATACAAAAGATACAAAAACTCCAATTTCTTAAAATTAATGAAAAAATAAATAAAAATGCAAAGGGCCTCATGTCACAATCATGTTTTATGAGGAATACCTCAAATATGAAAATATTACAACTCTTCGTTTTAAAGATTTTGAAGAATAACAACCAAGTTTATAGCAAAATGTATTGATTTTATTTGGGATCATTTGTGACCCCACTCGTGGAAGAGTGTAGGTACTGGTAGGTTGTGCATCCAAGGGTTAAAACCTAAAACTTTAAATTATCCGTAGCCTGCTCTTGTTAAATCAAATCACTTTTATTGTCACATCACATGTGCAAGTACATTGGTACAGCACATGTGAGTGAAATTCTTGTGTGCGAGCTTCACAAGCAACAGAGTTGTGCAAAATACAATAATGTAAACAAGCAAAATACAAGAATGGCTACATCTGAAACTAATAAATATATGTACAATATATAATAGTATATGTTACCACTGTCCTGTTTGAAATGTAATGAGAGAAACTGCTTATTTTGTCATATGTGCCGATATTGAACCCAAAGTACTAACTAGCTAACTGGCTGGATGCCCATTAACCTTATAACTCCTGGTGTGTGTGTGTGTGTGTGTACAGAGACACCGAGTCAATCAAGAATCATGTTGGATCAGTGTTTCAATGTTTATGTCCTTTATCAGATGTACACGTGGTTTGGTTATTTGCCTTTTGGCTGAAAGGACACTAAGAGAGGACTTTTTTTATTGGTGATCTTAATAGTAGTTTTTTTCATATTAATGTAATTTTTTATCTAATTGAATCTATTTGTGTATGATTGTCAGTCCAAAGAGGGAACGTGAGGAGAAAGTACAAGGTCAGGAAGAACCAGGTAAGCAAACAGACAGGGAGCAGTGACAGGCAGAAACTGTTAAACTGACAAAGAAGAAAAAACCTGATTTTACTCACAGTCTGGAAGTTGTGTCTCCCTGTATTAAAGCTGCTGTACAGAGTCTGCTAAACAAACTGGGTTGTCAGCCCTGGCACTGCGTTACCATACTGAGCTTCAGTCAGAGGAAGTCACGGTTGCCAAAACCTTTTTGAAGCTCGAGAGTGAGGCTGGTGCCATCCCAGATATGTTAACATTGTACAATCTTCTGGATAATCAGATCTTCCCCACACTGAAAACTGCTATTCAGGTTGCCCTAACAAACCCAGTTAGCAGCTGTAGCTGTGAGAGGTCTTTTAGTGTCTTGAGTCAGCTCCATACCTGGCTGAGAAGGACCATGGGTCAAAGCCGACTCCAGCACCTGGCTGTGATGTCAGTTGAGAAAGAGATGCTTGAGAGACTTGACCACCAAAATGTGATAGATTTGCCAACCTCAAGCTGAGGCGACATAGGATAAAAGAAAAGAAAAAATCTGCAGAGCCATGTTAGTATCTGCAGTAAAGATCTTTCCATACATTGTACCAGAGGCCAAGGTGTCTCAGTTTTCTAATTTTGTAATAATATTTCGTACATTTCAAGGACTCTATTTTTGGAGTGTATTTTTTTTTAATATATTTTTATTATATTACACACACACTTTAAAAGAGAATCTCTGTCCAAAAAATGCTCTCAGTTTACTTCTTACTCACTGTGAGCATCATTCATTATTCTCCCAGTAATTCAGGTTAGGATATGTATTTTTATTCCAATCCATTCTTTAGCAGCATTTAAATAACCTTGATCAGATTTGATGAAAAGCAAAACACTTTTCAAAAAAGTGTTTTGCTTTTCTTTCACACATGTGGGATTAAATTGTGTTAAAATGTACAAAACAGTGATGTCATGTTTTGAGACGAGGACCCAGGCACAGAGAGACCTGATGAATTTAAGAATCTTATGATTTAATAAAGACGGGGAAGAAGTCTCATCGTGACGAGTACAGTTTACCTTGCCTGGATGGGCAGCTCTCTGGGTGCTCAGCACCCCCAAAGCTCTGATCCTAGAATCGCCCCTGATGTATAATATCCACAAAACTTAAGAGGTTATACACACACAATATGGTAACATTATGTTGAAGCACAGTACGTATCACTCCGCGAGGCTCCGCCTATGACAGCCGTAATGCTCCGACAATCCATCAAGCGGTGCGGCTTCGTAGCTCAGCAAAGTTGTACTGAAACATTTGACAGATTTCTGAGCGCCGTGCACATAAAATCGTTTCCAGGTCAGTAAACACAACCAGAGTTCATACATAAGGCGCACGGGATTATAAGGGGCTCTGTTGCTTTTCAGAAACTCAAAGGGTTGATTTTAAGTGCGCCGTATTTTCCAAAAAACACGGTAATAACGACGGCCCGCTAGCATGCGCTACCAAAAATAGTGCTTTGTTGTGTATCTGACGGACGAAAGCTAAACCAGTTCCACACCAGTGAAGCTGCAGCATTTTACAAACCAGTTCTGGTTCATCCGTTTCATTCAACGATCCGCTTTCGCCCTTCTCGTTCTCCGTCGCCGCCATGTGCGCATGAAAACAAAGGCACTGCGCATGCGCATTTTACCCATATTCTATCGCCATATTTCATTTTCTTATTGTTGCCCAACATTACACCGGTGTTACCGTGAACGTAGAGCTGGGCGATATGAGATTTTTTCATATCACGATATGTTTTTTTCATTTCAGGCGATAACGATATCTATCACGATATAAGCCAAATAACTATATTTGTAAGATTTAAATGTGCCGTTGCTCACAAGTAAAATGTGAAATAATCAGCAGCTTGTTTTTATTTAAATATTTATTTCCCATAATAAGTTCAACAGGGTAGATGTACTTAAGGAACATGAGACTTTTTCAGATAAATAAAAGGCAAATATTGCAAACTACACAAAAGGCAGCCGCTAAAGCGTTTAAGTTTCAAAATAGAACAAACGAAACAGACTAAATTGTCAATTCCACTTAGAAACAAAATATTAATTCTAAAAATAAATCTTAGTTTGTTTTACAGAAGAACAGACAAAACTGACTAACTTTTGTCAATATCAAATAAACTGAGAACTAAAAGGAAATTCTCAATCTCTCCTTGTTGTATAGCTTAGCTTTTCAAACAGTTTTAACAGTTACTTTAGTCTGACAAAAGCCGAATGACGAATTAGCGCTTCCAGTCAGAGACTGAGGCTACGTCCACGCGTATTTTTGAAAACGGAGATTTTCCGTTTCCGTTTTAAAAAATAATCCCGTCCACACATAAAGGCAGAAATGAAGGAAAACGCTGCTATGAACATGCCAAAGCAGCAGGTGGCGCTAGATTCCTAACCGTGCAGAAATGTTGGCCAATCAGAAGTCTAGAAGCCTCGGTGGGAAAAAGTAAACAAAGCTGGGGCATAGAAGCAGAACCGAGTCGTATGTGTGGAGGGACAGTAACTGTGTGTATATGTAAGCATTTAAACACTGCAGAGAGTAGAATTAACAGTATTGTAGAAATTCATTTCACCGAAACAATAACGTGGCGCACAGTGTGACGCATGCACCAGTTTATTGTATTTCCAGACTTGCTTTCGGCACAATTTACAGTGCACGCTACTCTGTTTTTTGTCAGACTTGAAATAGCCGAAATACCTTCACACTACGGAACTTCTATGGCTCTTCCGTTCGACAATCTCTCCGGCGTTGGAACCATCATCTGTTTTCTCTTCGGTCACGCTCGGTTGATTTTTCTAGTCAGCACACTCATTTCCTCCATTACCCGCTGGCTGCTTCCCAAACAAACACACGTGCGGCTTGGCACTTGTGCTGTATGTAGCAAGTCACGCGACGTGACGCTGCGGCTGTGATTGGTTCAGCTCTGCGCTACTTAATTTGGATCGGCTGACCCTTTTTTTTTTTTTTTAGAGGACAAGAGCGGCGAGGTCTATCGCGATAGCTTAATTTCTCTATCGAGTAAAAGTTATATCGCGATACATATCGTTATCGTTCTATCGCCCAGCTCTACGTGAACGGTATAATATGGCCCAGCCCTAGCTGTCTGCTGCACTTAAAACTTGATTTTAAACACATTTAGTTCTGTGTTAGAGTCTTAAAGTCACTTCAGCGTCAGCTTCACTCAGATTTTCACGTCATCTCCAAGATCCAACTGTGAGGCACGTTTATCCATCAGAGCGACTGGAGCAATGAGACAGACGATTGATGATCAGTGTGAAATGTTTGCAAGGAAACTGACAGACTGACAGCATCAGTGTCCACAGACATCTGACTGATGACATCGCTGCCTCTGTGACATCATCGCTGCCTCTGTCCTGTTATACTGGCAACTTAATGACTGCAAAAGCTTCACGTTAAGTAACCAACAAACTAACATTAATCTGGGACTTCAGTTTTTGTAAAAACAAACTGCTGCAGCAGATTTTGCTCCTCTGTGCGCGTTGGCAGCAACTATGAACGAGGAAACAAATGAGAGGGTCAGTCAGCTGGTTCAGGTGCAGCAGGAGGGAAACTCAGCGTTTATTGAATAACACCTGCCAGTTATCAGGTTAGGTTCACAGTCTGTTACCATGGTAAGTGACTCAGAGTTGAAGTTACCTCATATCAGGGATAACAAACTCAGAGGAGCTCTGTTGAGCCAACCATCCCTTTAACGTTAACTAGTAGTGACTTCATGAACTTTTTCACAAATAACATTTTAATCTTTAGAGAAAAAATTACCAATAATCATCCCACAGATGTAATATTATCTACAGCTACTCTTAGTACCATTGATGTTCATTTAGACTCTTTTTCTCCAATTGATCTTTCTGAGTAAAAGTCATCTGTTCACACAGCTCTTTGCTAACTACAGGCCAATCTCCAACCAGGCTGTAGGTATTACAGGTACTGTGCTGCAGTGGTTTGTATCATATCTATCTAATAGACTCCAGTTTGTGCATGTAAATGGAGAGTCCTCTTCACACACTGAGGTTAATTATGGAGTTCCACAGGGTTCAGTGCTAGGACCAATTCTGTTTACATTATACATGCTTCCCTTAGGCAGCATCATTAGAAGACATAGCATACATTTTCACTGCTATGCAGATGAGGATGGAGCTGTGAGGAACCTTGGAGTCATTTTTGACCAGGACATGTCCTTCAACGCACATATTAAACAAATATGTAAGACTGCGTTCTTCCATTTGTGCAACATCTCTAAAGTTAGAAATATCCTGTCTGAGAGTGACGCTGAAAAACTAGTTCATGCATTTATTACTTCCAGGCTGGACGACTGTAATTCATTATTATCAGGAAGTCCTAAAAACTCCCTGAAAGCCTTCAGCTAATCCAAAATGCTGCAGCAAGAGTCCTGACAGGGACTAGAAAGAGAGCAGATTTCTCCTGTTTTGGCTTCCTGTTAAATCCAGAATTCAAAATCCTTTAAAAGTAATAATTTAAAAGTATAATGGGAGGAAGAGCCTTCGGTTTTCAGGCCCCTCCTCTGTGGAACCACCATCATCATCCTCACTACTAACACCTTCAGTGTGAGGTCCGACTGATGTTTGACGATGGTGATCCTCTAAACAGGTGAGGACACAATGATCCAGGTATTTATGGATCAGCCTCAACACAAGGCTCTGATGAAGCTCTTGTCATCGTTCTGTGGAGTTTTACCAGCCGACCACCGTGATGCTCAGTAACCACGATGCACCACAACCCGAGGGTGGACTCGGGTGAGACAAACACCTGCTCAGAGCACCGTCAGGACACACACAGCTCACCTGCACACACCTGAAGGTCTGTCTGTGTGTCTCTGTTCGGGTTCGTGTGTGTGTTTACCTTTTCCAGTGAGGGCACCAGCAGGCCTCTCCATTTCGGACCGTTCTCTTCGCTGAAGAAGTCGTACTGCGGCTGCGCCGCCTGCATGGCTGCCGCTCCCGCGGATCTGAGCAGCCGGACTCACACGCCCGGTTCGGTGAGCGGCAGTCCGGGTCCAGCAGGGCGGGTGAAGCCGTGAAGCTCAGAACATCCGGGCCGATCCTCCAGAGCAGCCGCCCTCACTGCGACCATCCTCGGAGAGCTAGCCGTTAGCACCTGGCTAGCAGCTGCCCGCGGCTCCGCTCACCGGGTGCAGAGCATGACGAATGGCCACCGGGACGCTGATCTGCCGCGGCGTTAGCCCGCCTGCTAGCGTTAGCGGCGGCTCGGTAAACGGACCGACCGGCCAGCAGCTGCCGGGCAGCGGGCGCGTTGTTACCGGGCGGGCGGTGCGGACCAAAGGCACACCGACTCTCCGGCGTCGTGGCTTTCGCTTAGCGTCCGCTGCCCACACTATGTCCCCCGGACTCTCTCAGACGGCGCGTCCGGCCCCGGGCCCCTGACAGGCGGACAGTCCGTGAGCTAACGGAGGGCGGTTGTTGTCACCAGAGTCTGGGGAACCGTAGAGTATCGGCTGCACATGCGTACAGGGCGAGTCCTGACGTATATGGGCGGGGCTCCTGCGCAGGAGAGCGTGCTTCACTGCGCGTGTCACAGTGACGTTGGCAGCCATGTCGACAAGTTTTTTTTGTTTTGTTTTGTTTTTCTTTTATTAGTAATATAAACATACAAACAAAATGCACCATATATTACAGATTCAGAGAATAAACATTTCTTACATATTAGCAACTTTCATATATAGTGAAAATAAAATATAAAGATGGGGTCACATAAATTAACAGATTATTAACTCACTAAATCAAAATCTTCTACAAAGGAAACAAAAAAAGCAGCCTTTTTCTTTTTAACTAAAGTCAAAGATTTAACCAACAGGTTTAGGTCGTTTTTCCAGTGAGCCAGTGTTGGTTTAATCTTAAAAAAGCGACATTTATGTATAAAATACTTACACAAGATTAATAACACATTAACACCATAATTAGCTTTCTTTTCTTTCAAAAACACTCCAAACATTATCATATTTAAGGTAAATGGGGTAATTTGAATCCCACTGGAATAAAGCCAGGTATGAAAATCCAACCAAAATATTTGTATAAAATTGCACAAAAAGAATAGATGGTCCAAATCCTCCTCTTCTGTTTCACAAAATACACAATTACCCGTTTCTATTTTGAATCTAGCACCAAGGAGTCTATTTGTCGGGTAAATTTTATTCAAGATTTTAAATTGGACTTCTTTCCCTTTAGGAGGGATAGGGAAGGTGATATAATCAGTTCTTATTTTTTCAATTTCTTCCCTTTGGAAATCTTTTAATATGTAATTACGTCTAAGTAAATTTGGAGAATAAAGACTCCTTAATGAAGATCTAAGAAACTTATTGTTGCATTTAACATCACAAAATCGAATACCATCTATATATAATTGCCTTAACTTGGGGGAGATGTCAGAATATATTATATCATTTACAACTATGTTTTTAAGTGACAATGGAATGGATTTTATAACCCGATTAAATTTACTTTTAGAACATTGGATATTAAACTTTTGGCAAAAATCTTGATGTCCTAGAACATGTCCTTCCTCATCTACAAAATGGGCAATTGCCCAAACACCTTTTGATAACCAATCTTGAATAAAAATAGATTTTCTGTTCATCAGTATATATCTATTGTTCCAAATTGGGCTATTATGTGGAGTGAAATTATGTTTAAATAACATTTTCCAATAAAGAAGGACCTGTTTATGGAATTCAGAGAGTTTAGCAGGTAGCTTAGTAATTTCAAAGTCACACTTTAGGAGAAAGTCGATACCCCCCAGTGTGTTAAAGACCTTACTTGGTATAAAAAACCAAATGGAGTGTGGATTATTTAGGAAGGATTTTAACCATTTAAGTTTCAAAACACCATTCATTATATCAAAATCAATTGCGTTTCCACCGCCTTCAATGTATGGTTTAACCAAATCATCTTTAGATATATAATGGCACTTATTCCTCCAAATAAAATTAAAATTCAAGCTATTAATTGTTTTAATAACTTTATTCGATATTGATAGAGAGTAAGCTGGATATATAAATCTAGATAAACTATCCATTTTGGTTAATAATATTCTTCCAAAAATTGTGATGTCTCTTTGTAACCACTTATTTAGGATTGTCTTACATTTGTCAACATTATCTAAAATATTTACTTTTTCTAAGACTTTGTGATCTTTTGAAATTGTGATGCCCAAATATTTTACCTCCCTCTTCACCTTTATATCGTACAGTAATTGTGAATTACACTCCTTTAATGCCAATAATTCACATTTATTTAAATTTAACTTTAAGCCTGAAGCTTTTGAGAATGTAGTGATTATTTGTTTTACCAGGGGAATCTGATGTTCATTTTTTAAGAAAAGAGTAGTGTCATCCGCAAGTTGACTAATTATTAAAGAATTGTCCATAATCTCAATTCCGGCAACGCTGCTGTTTTTAATTAGAATTGCGAGCATCTCCACAACCATTATGAACAACAACGGAGAGCTTCCACACCCTTGCCTAATTCCTCTTTTGACGCCAAATCTTTTACCATTGCCATAGCCTAATGACACAGAGCTATTTATATCATTATACAGTATATCTATTATCTTCCTAAATTTATCCCCAAATCCAAATCGAGTTAGTGTTTCTAAAATAAAAGGATGTTCTACTGAATCGAAAGCTTTATAAAAGTCCAAGAAAAGAATAAAACTGTCATCACTAATCAGATCATTGTAGTCCAGTAAGTCTAAAACCAATCTGATATTATTATGAATGTTCCTGTCTTTCAAAAACCCTGATTGTGTCTCACTAATTATACTTGAAACCCCTTGTTTGAGCCTTGTTGCAACTGAGCTAGAGAAAATTTTATAATCTGTATTTAATAAAGTTATGGGCCTTAAGTTATCCAATTGTCGTTTATCTTTGTTTGGTTTAGGAATTAATGTAATTAATCCTTGTTTCATCCTAGACATCAATTCTCCCTTTTCAATACTGGCCAGTATAGCTTTGAATAAAATTTCCCGTAAGTCTTCCCAAAAAAATTGGAAGAAATTAACTGTCAGCCCATCTGGACCAGGGGATTTATTAAGTGCCATTTTCTTAACAGATGCATCTAACTCTTCAATTCTGAAGTCAGATTCACATAATTCCTTAAATGATTCATCAATTTTAGGGATCAGATTATCTATTTGATCAAAAAAGACATCACAATCTGCTTGGGAGAACTGTGAGGAGTATAAATTGGAATAGAATAGAATGTATAAGTTTCATTCTCCAAAATTTTAGGGTCGTCACATTCAATGCCATCAATTAACAGAGAAGATATAAAATTTCTTTTCTGTCTGCTCTTTTCCAAATTAAAAAAATATGAGGAATTTCTTTCCCCCTCCTCAATCCACTTGGCCCATGAACGCACAAAAGCTCCTTCTGCTTTATTTAGGTAGAGCTGATCTAATTTAGTTTGCAACTCCATAAGTTTACTCCTTTCTTGGGTATTTAGATCATCTTTACTACAGCAATAAGTAATTTCTTGGAATAATTTACATTCATGTTCTCTTTGCTTTTGACTTATGTTTTTACTGAATTGAATACTAAATTCTCTAATTTTGAATTTAATGAATTCCCATTTATTGATATATCCTACAATTAGATGATCAGCCATAATATCTTTTATAATTTTTTTGACTATGTTGCAGTAGTCTTCATTTTGTAAAAGTTTGGCATTGAACTTCCAATAAGTTCTTTTATTTGATTGTCTAATTTCCGATTCTAAGCACAGTTCAATAAAGCAATGATCAGATAGAGGTGCATTTGACATTGCAACTTTTACAGTGTGGCTAAGAATGATGTCACTTCCTAGCCAATAGTCTATTCTAGATTTACAAGCTCCATTTGGTTTAAACCAGGAAAAGCTCTTAATTTCTGGATTTCTTACTCTCCAAATATCTGTCAAGTTGTTATTAATCAAAAATTCTATAATTAGGTTATTTTTTTGTGGTCTACCTGTCCTTGAGGGCCATCTATCAGTCCATTCATCAGGAGTCATATTCCAATCACCACCCATTAAAATGTATTCTGTAGGGTATCGACCTTTAAGTTCAAAAATATTTGAAGTTATATCTTCTAACATAATTTTATTCTGACTTTCATTATTATATCCATAAACGTTGACTAAAATGAAAAACAAACTTTCAACTCTCATTACAGCAATCAACCAATGACCATTCAAGTCAGTTCGTTGTATTACAAGATCCCCGGGAAAGTTATTGAATAAAATTGCTACACCCCCCGACCTCATTGAGCCATGGCTAAACAGGATTTTGCTACCCCATTGGTTTGACCAAAAAGATACATCACTATCAGATGAATGAGTCTGTTGTAGAAAAATACAGTTTGATTTTTTACCTTTGCAGTACAAAAATAAGGCTTTTCTTTTAACAGATTCTCTTAAACCCCTAACATTTAAAGAACCAAAACAAATGTTAACATTCAACATGAACTATAGACAGAATATCACTCACCACGTGAGAAAAAAGAAGAAAAAAAGTACTAAATGCTGAGCTCCTCAGACCGCGAACAAGTTTCCACTATTTCAGTTTTTGTCATTTTTAGTTCTCCTGTCTTTCCTCAACTTTGCGTCCATCAATGAAGGCATGTGGACCACGACAGTAGGCTCGTTTACCCGCACGTCTTGCTTCCTCCACCAGAGGCCATAGGCGCTGTCGATCTTGTATGTCCTCCTGCGGCAACATCTCCGCGAAGCTGATGCCTTCTTGCTTGCAGGTTGAAGAGTCTTTGGTGCGCCTCCACAATTCTTCTTTAATTCGCCTCTGTGTGAATAGAATAATGATGTTTCTGTTTCTGCCATCAACTCGTTTCCCTAAGCGGTGGACAATATCAACGGCCTCTTCTAAGTTCAAGTCAGGGGCAATCTTCTGAAGCGTTTGCAAAACCTTCACTCTAATGTTTTCATCTTTGTCTTCCTTCACCCCTTTCAGCTTTAAGCACCACCTCATTCAGTAGCGCTCCTGTTCTCTCACTCTTCTTTTCAAGTCTTCATTTTCTTTAAGCAGCTGTTCATTCGCATTTGCCAGTTTAACAACTTTCAGTTTGCAATCAACTATCTCTGCAGCATTAAACTCTACAGCCTTAGCCAAGCTGGCAACCATAGCTGCACTTTGTTTGTTTTGTTCCTTGATATCCTCCAGTTGTGCTTCAAATTTTTTGTCAAGTCCCATAATGGCTTCAAAAATAGTTTTATTGGAGATATCATCTTCCTTCTCTGAAGATTTTGTTCTTTTCTCCTCTGGCGGTTGTTTTGAAGGAGTTGGCGGCGCCGAGTCTGTTCCTCGTTCTCGCTTGTTTAGGCCCACGTTGGCAGCTTCAGTGCTAGCATAGCCATGGTCACTGACTTTAGCATGCGACGACGTCTTAACAATGGGGTTTGACGGCACAAATTGCAGCTTTGCATTCTTAATAACCTTTTGGGCATCCATAGTTATAGTTCGAGTGGAAAGAGAATAAAGTTACTTAGTAAATTTTGCGGTCTTTCGGAGCTCCTGAAAAAACACGACTGTTCAAGCCGCCATCTTGGTGCCTCCCCCGCCATGTCGACAAGTGAGGACTAAAAATAGGGCTTTGGAGTTGACGTCACGCCGCAATGCATTATGGGAGCGCAGCGCCATTTTCGGGGTCTACGAATCAAACCAAACACACTGTGTTGGAACAACGACTACAAGAAAGATGCTTAAAAGCAGCTCAAAAGAGAATGAACTGTATAGAGACCGATTTCATCCAGAGGCGAAGCGGCGGTACTTGCAGAAAATAGCGTGCATTGGAAATGTGGACCCGTATGAAATACGGCCGTGGAGTAGAAACCCTGAAGACCAACCGCTACTGACGTAGCCTGACATATTTTCGTACCTTGTCTGTGGAGTCAGCGCCTACAAGTCGTCATTCAAGCAAAGGTAAGTCAGCTCGAGTACTGCGAGTGAAATGCGTTTGATTTCCCTGCAAACATTCAGATTAGTGCAGCATAAATTCATTCATGAGGGGAAATTACAGTGAGAACATGTGGAGACTGTTAGAGGGATAACAGTGAGTTCAGTGCATTGATGAGACACTGTCCTGAAGGATTTAGTTATTCTTTATGGTTAAAGAAATTGCAATGATTTATTCATATTTATTATAAATAATCCTAATTATACATCTTGCTTCCATGTTTGTATCTTGTGTAACTAAAAATACAATTTATTTTAGTTTTATACATTGATCAATGACCTGCAGAATCTCCTTATCATATTAAGTGATTCATAATTGTCACTTTATGCTTTCTCCATCTCTAAAGTGATGACATCCTTGCATTACCGGTACATACTTTAGGTTCATTTTCTGCAGGCAGATTTACACTATAACCTGCAGCGTTCTATAGATGGACACATAAAGAAATGAAAAATTACATGTGTGTGCTAACTTTCTAAACACTTTGTTACATTTATGATAAAGTAGATAAAACACATTTACGTCGGCCTTGGCTCATAGTTCTTGTCTTTAAATGAACTTTGTCTGTGTGTGTTTCAGGTACTGCACTCTCAAAGACTGAATGAACCAGCATTGCAGCCATGGGTCACCGTGAGCATCACAGGGAAGGTTGAAGCCGCCCACTGCACCTGTAAGGCCGGAGTCGCAGAGACCTGCAGCCATGTCGCTGCTCTTCTGTTTAATGTAGAAGCAACAGTGTTGATCTGTGGCACAAGGACTGTTACAGATGAACCTGCATTCTGGGTTTTGCTGGGTAATGTGACCAAGGTACAGTCAGAGGTTGGCCATAAGATAGACTTCTCCTCTTCAGCTGCCCAAAAAAAGGCTCTTGATCAAAACCTAAACAGACCATCTGTAGTGACGGGGAAAAGGAGCTGTCCTCAAAACAGAAAAATCCCACCTGCTACTGTGGAGGAGTTGTCACTGCTATTGGATACTTTGCTGGAACACAGTAAAGCTGTGGGTTGTGGGAATGACCCATAATGTTTTATCTAGGGGTCTAGATTTATGCCTGTAGTGCACTGCCGTGTAAATAATTTGCATTTACTGAATATGTACTGACTGAGTCCCACTGTTCAAAAGTTGAATAAAGAAACAAACTAATTTTTGCCTGTTTTTTTAAAATTAAAACCACTTTATAGAACATCACATCAGTTGCAATGATGATGTCATTTATAGTTTACAAATGACAAAATGTTTACACAAAATCATGAGTGTTTACATGACATCACCCACTACTAACATTATTTACTGTATCTTTTGAAAAAATACAGCAATTTTAACAGCACAAGACTTAAGAATATTTAACAGGAGCATGTTTCATCCTTCTCTGGTTTTATTATCACACTGTTCACCAAACGCAGCAAACCTTCACCATCTTATCCAGGAGGGTCACCTCTTCACCCTCACATGGAAGAAGTAATCTGATTGGCATGGTGGTATGTTTGCAGCAGGTCCCTCGTGTAGCGCTGGAACCCAGTCACGATGTTTCATCCATTTCATGGGCTGGTTTGCTGCAATAATGCCAAATAATTAGCAACTCTATAGATAGAATGTAGTTCTGCAAAATCACTCAGTAGGATGTTTGTTCTAATTTGCTATGAGCTCAGAGCGCATCGAAAATAAAACTAATAGGCTATAAAGATATGAACATATTTAGAACTTACCGGAATGAAAATGTCTGGAGCACCAACAGATATTTGGAGATGGAAGAGAACTGCACGTCAGCTCGTCTCACAGCTGCTCTCCAGGCTGGACGCCTTCGTTTGGTAACATCGATACACGAGCTGCTCATGTTGCTTCCAGGTTGGGAAAGAATGAAAAGATAAACCATTTTCAACCTTATTCTCTTGCCGGTCGTGTGATCGAACATTGCAGCCGACCACACAGCAAATACGAACCGTGGCTGTTGTGTGTGACTTCGCTCCCTTTTCACTTGCGCTAGACCCCCAAAATGGCGGATCGGGCCAAAATCCTTTCCACGCCCACCCCCCGTGACATCACGCTCCAAAGCCCTATAACTAACAAGATTCCAAATTCAACAAAAAAAATGAAATATGAAACAAAAATATTCAAAATTTATCAAAGAATAAATAAATGCAAAACAAAAAATAACACCAAAATATCAAAAAGTACACAAAATCTTAATGTACAAAAGAAAATCTCTCGGTCCCACAGGTCTTTCCTCCCCACTGCTGTCAGACTCCACAACAAAGACTTGATCAAACACATCCACACATGTGCAATAACACTATGTGCAATACTCTTTTTGGCATCATTGTATTATACTCAGTTGTATATAGCATTTGTATTCTATTTTATTCGATTGTATAGAGTATTTTATTTTTATTTTATTCTATTGTGTACAGTATCTCATAGATATATTATTCCAGTGTTTTTTTTCTAATTTTTCTATGCAACTTTGCACTGTCCACTGCTGTAACAAACACATTTCCCACATGTGGGACTAATCTATGTTATCTAATCTTAAAAATCATTTTTAGATATGTGTGTATCAGACATAAAACGAGCTAGCCCCTGCTGCACAAAGACTCACACAACCATCAGCCCCGTGGAAACAGAAATGTCGACCAACTGGAAGATGAATCAGGACCTCAGGATCATTTACAGCAATGACTGTTCTGACTTCCTGATACACACTAATATTTTCCACAGATCCAAAGATCTCTCTGTTTCACCGGCAGCACTGAGCTGCACCCATAACCTGATGAAGAGATTATATATTATCTAACCCGGCAACACCTTGGTTTCTGGAATAGCTGTTTAACCTACTGCTACCATGATCTGACTGGATGGCTGGATTTAGACAATAAATGGGGATATTTTAACCCTTTGGCGTCCACAGGCAGCTGTAAAGGAGTGGTGGGTTTTCAAAATAGCTTTGAGCTTAAGGCTGCTCTCACTGGAACAGTAAATGGACTGGTTCTTATATGGTGCTTTTCTAGTCTGAGCACTCAAAGCACTTCACACAGCTTGCCTCATTCTTCACACAAGCACTTTTTTCTGTGCTCTTTCTATCTGACATTCGCACACATTCATTTGAGTGACTTCAGGTCAGTATCTCATCCAAGGATACCTGACATCTGATACCCACCCACCTTCCAGATTAGCAGGTGACCTGCTCTACCACCTGAGCCACAGCCACCCCAGTGAAGCCAGAAGAGGACGGAACAGGGACTGTGCTGACCCCCAAAGAGCTGAGTGGAAATAAAGGCTCTCATGTTTTCTGAGAGGCTGCTGAAGATTTTAGGGAACTTTTAATGAAGTTTTCAACATAAACTGAAGATGGTCACTCTAAGCACAGTCTCTTTGTCATTGTGATAATAAGCAGCCGAGTCCCTGCATATTTAAACAATGTTAACATCTCTGTGATGGCGTACCTTGTTCTTATAAGCGTTCTGGGCAGACTCAGAGCTCTCAGACCTCTCTCCAGTTTCCTGATTCTTTAGTTTTGTCACCTTCATGGTCGAAGGAGCTTGGAAAGAAAAGCGTCTGGACTTCTTTAAGTTGCTTGAAGACGTTTCACCTCTCAGCCGAGAAGCTTCTTCTGTTCTAAGAGTCAAATGGTGGAGAGTCCCAGATTTAAACCCAGTGGGAGTTTCCCCCCACAGAGGGACAAAAGGACCCCCTGATGATCCTCTAATCACATGAGCCAAGGTATAAAAACGGGTGTGGGTCCCAATCAGCCAGGGTTTTGGGGGAGCTCATTGTGAAACCTATCGTGTGAATTCCTGAGGTCAGATGGCCCAGGATGTGAGTGGGCGTTAAGGCGTCTGGGAAGGATCTCAAAACTGGATTATAGATGGCAGAGAGTTGGTGTCGTAAGCCCCGCCTCTGTTCAAAGATGGTCGCTCACAGTGGACATAGATGGCTTCTTTCACTCCTCTTTCAAACCATCTGTCCTCTCTGTCCAAAATGTGAACATTGGCATCCTTGAAAGAGTGACCTTTGACCTTTAGATGCAGATGGACTGCTGAGTCTTGTCCCGTGGAGGTGGCTCTTCTATGTTGTGCCATGCGCTTGTGAAGTGGCTGTTTGGTCTCGCCGATGAATGGAGGTGAAACGTCTTCAAGCAACTTAAAGAAGTCCAGACGCTTTTCTTTCCAAGCTCCTTCGACTGCAATGGATGACTGAGAACCTTCACAGACATACGTCTCCCTCATGGTTTGAGCTCCTGTTTCTGGGTTTCAGTGGTTCTTCTTCATGGTCACAAGTCACCGTTTCCCTCCGAGTTGTGCTGAACTGCTTCATAGCATCTGATGGTGCTGGAAGAAACTTTATTGAAATGTTCTTCAGTGACAAACATTTAGATTCGCTCAGGGCCAGGCTGGGTCAGGTACCTTTTAGAAAATAAGAAACCTGTACACGTGAGAACATCAGCTCTTCCAACTACCCGGGTCACACGGTTCATGTTACAGGTGAATGACAGACTTTTCTGAGCAGCAGCACATGTGACTGTCTCCACCGGGTACCTTCTAACTCACCTGGTAACTGGATCCAGTCCACGTGAGTTGTGCTGCCCTGATGTGCTCAGTGAAGCCTGCGCCTCTTCATTATGTGATGTTATCAGAACCACAATAACACGCCTCACACACATTTAACAAATATTTAATTCTCAGATATAAATACATCCAACAAATGCTGACAGATCTTCCACAGGAGCAGCTACAGGTGACGAGTCCCATCATGTTTACACCATGTATTTACAGCTGTGTCCAGCAGGGGGCAGCAAAGGTTCCATGAGGGGACAGTGGAGCTATGATGGGGTATCAGGAGGAACATGGGAGCTTTCAGTGTGGAATCTACAGGTTAAAGGTCGATAGTGATGGTGAGTCACCGTTTCACTCTGCGTGTCGGCTTGAAATTAAATAAAGTTCTGACTTTGAGCCGCATACAAACATTTCATCCACCGTCATTCTCCCTCAGGAGCCTAAAGACCTCGATGGGTCCGTCCCCCTGATACTCCTCCTCACGCTGATCATCAGCCCTCCTCCTGATGATGGGAAGGATGCTGTGGACATTCTCAGTTTGGTGTCTGCAGCTGGTGGATGAATGTTTGTAATTCCAGATGTTTTTGAAAGCTCAGAACCTGAACTTCAAACGTCCGATTCTGCTCGTACAGGGGGGTCACGAGAAGGCATCGGGGCTTCCGATAGGCTGATGCAGAGTCTCAGAGGCTGATACCTGAAAAAGCTTAAACATAAATGGTGTCATACCCTGTTTACAGAGGAGTCGGTGTCAGAGGTTAAAGGTCAACTCCTTTGTTTGATAACAGAGCGGCAGCACTGATACCTGGATCATCTGTCAGTGCGTTCCCTCCTGCGGGAAGCCTGAAGTCAGCGAGCAGCACCTGCTCAGCGTCGCAGAGTAAAGGGTTCAGTCTGTGGCTCAGCTCGCAGCTGAAAGCACATTTATATACACATCTGTGAGCGGCCGCCGCCATCCAAACCTGCAGCACGCCACCTGGTCACGTGACGCTCTGCAGCTCAGACTCTGATCCATCAGGCGGGATTCACACCTATCACGTTTTGAACTGGCTTGTGGATCCAAGCCGAACAAGAACAATCAGCTTTGCTTGTCTGTAATTGGCTGTCATCACTAAGAAGGCCACACCCGAACATCAAATGCCTAAGCAACGTGTGAACCCCGCATGACTGGATAACACTCACCTGAGCTCAGAGCGCTTGCGTGCACCTGAAGCTCCGCCCAACTGACTGATCGGAGCACAGCGCTCCGAAACATCCGCATGGGAAGGCTCCATGAAGATCACACCTGCAGCAGGTTTGGATCCCAGCGCACACCTGTGTGTGTGTGTGTGTGTGTGTGTGTGTGTGTGTGTTTCCTGTTATTGCTCCTGATGGGGACCCAGCTGCAGCAGCTTTGTGACCTGCCTCAGTTCAGGTGACCTTCACACCGATGAAGCTTCTGATTGGACGATGGGACAGCAGAAAGAAAACGGTGAGTCAGAGCTGACTGACAGACGGCTGCTGAGACCTGGCCACCTGTCTGACTCTCAACTGGGCTTTACATGTTTGATGTCAGGTAAGTACAGATGACTCACCTGATTGACCAACAGCTAATTTATCTTTTATTAACTTGATCACTGATGGTACCTTTGGCCACACCGCTGCAGAGATGGATCACAGGAACCAGGCGAGGCTCAGAGTGCACGCTGAGGTGACCTGAGCTGGGTCCAAATCAGGAGCACGAACAGGTGCGCAGCTCCGTCTGCAGTCCGAGGCCCCTCCTATTACGGAACCGGCCAAAAATACACCTTTTGTCGTCCGAGAATCATCCTCTTCCTCGCCTCAGACGGAGGACTCATGGGCGGTTTTGGACCGCAGTGCTCCGGCCCGGCTCAGGAAGGGGAAGGTGGTGCCGAGGCAGCCAGACGCTACAGTGAGACCCAGACTGGCCCAGGCGCAGCAGATGGACCAGCCATAACCGTGATCCACGTCAGCCGGCAGGCCGTAGATGAAGGGCGGGTTTCTGGAGAGGTCGTAGGTCACGCTGGCTGCATACGTGCACAGGGAGATGGTGCAGAAGATCCCTGAGAACGAATCAGAGACCAGATCAGACTGACACCTGAACCTGTGCTGGCTGTAATTGGCTGAGACCTGCAGGTGCATTACCAACAGGTAAAATATGAACCCTCTGACTGTCAACACAACCTGGTCTATAAGTGATGACGTATGAATCCTGCCTCCAGGTCCGAACTAGTCTGTGTTTACTAAGGCTGTTGTGTTTTTAACATGTTTTGTATCTTGTTCTATTTAATCTCAATAAACCCCTAAAAACATCCCTGTCGGCCTCTCTCTGTTTTTATCACCACTGTAATTCATTATTATCAGGATGTCCAAAAAACTCCCTGAAAAGCCTTCAGCTGATCCAAAATGCTGCAGCAAGAGTCCTGACAGGGACTAGAAAGAGAGAGCATATTTCTCCTGTTTTGGCTTCCTGTTAAATCCTGCTCCTCACATACAAGGTCTTAAATAATCAGGCCCCATCTTATCTTAATGACCTTGTAGTACCATATCACCCTATTAGAGCACTTCGCTCTCGCTCTGCAGGCCTACTTGTTGTTCCTAGAGTATTTAAAAGTAGAATGGGAGGCAGAGCCTTCAGTTTTCAGGCCCCTCTTCTGTGGAACCAGCTTCCAGTTTGGATTCAGGAGACAGACACTATCTCTACTTTCAAGATTAGGCTTCAAACTTTCCTTTTTGCTAAAGCATATAGTTAGGGCTGGACCAGGTGACCCTGAATCCTCCCTTAGTTATGCTGCAATAGACGTAGGCTGCCGGGGATTCCCATGATGCATTGAGTTTTTCCTTTCCAGTCACCTTTCTCACTCACTATGTATTAACACACCTCTCTGCATTGAATCATATCTGTTATTAACCTCTGTGGGAGTTTTTCCTTCCCACTGTTGCCAAAGTGCTTTCTCATAGGGGGTCATATGATTGTTGGGTTTTTCTCTGTATCTATGAAGCGCCTTGAGGCGACTTATGTTGTGATTTGGTGCTATATAAATAAAATTGAATTGAATTGTTCATTTTAAAGCACAGTAATAAAAACCTTCCGATGTAACTACAGCCCAGCACATGCAGCAGTATATTAACCTCACATTGTGGATGGATTATCTCAGTTGTTCTCCTGCCTGAAGTTTGGTCCGTTTACAGCAGTGGTCCCCAACCCCCAGGCCCCGTTTGGTACTGGGGCGCGAGAGTTGAGGCTCGGGTGTGAAATTTATGGTTTTCAGGGTTGCTATCGTTAATTTGGTTTCCCTGGGTCTTTTCCCGTGTTGTAGTCGTGTGTCTTATTTTGAAAGAAATATGTACATGTTACCAAAGCAAACAGAGAGCATAAAGAGAGGTGGATGTTACTCTCAAGGTTGTTGGCACATTTCAGGAGGGCGCAGCTAATAAAGTTAAACAATTACACAGTGAATTCACGTTTATTGTTATTCTTACAAAATACCACAGTTTGTGTCTTTGTCGTTTCATTTTATTTTGTTGTATTTACCCGCCACACCTTAAAGGCCGGTCCATGAAAATAGTGTCGGACATTAAACCGTCTGTGGCACAGAAAGGGTTGGGGACCGCTGTTTCACAGCATCCTGCCATGTGATTGCATTTGTCCCTAACCATCGGGAACCCTCACGTTAACTTTTTTCCACTCGATAAAAGTTAACGTTATGTTATGCTAACATAGCTGTGTTGCTAGCAATCACGTAGCACATCATTATATAGCAGCTAGCCAAGCTTCAGTAACCCTACAAACGTCACTGCTGTTTAGTTTTCTGTCTTCATTTATGTTGGAAGTGATAGCAGAGCTGTACGTTTGAATCTGTTTCAGAAATCTCTCAGTCAGAACATGCTATATCATGTTGAGGTGGAAGCTAGCGAGCTAACTTCCTGCTAACTTCTAACTCTGTTAAATTTCATAAATTCTGTTTTCATGGATGTTAAACCTAATTGTTACACCTGGTAAAGCAGCAATGCTGATCATTTTATTAAAGATGAAAGAATTTAGACAGTTTTTAACTCTCAGTGATGCTGCAGTGATCGTTTGACTTTGGGCCCGGAAACGGCTCAAAGAGCAGAGAGGGAGCCTTCCTCAGTGTCAGTGCCTCAGTATTAGAAACAGGAGATACCGTGAGAAACATCCCTGTTAAGGTGAGTCTGTTCACTTTCGGGTAAAGGTAAGCCGTTATTCAGTGTTATTTATTTCAGTGTTTCACTTGTTTCTGAGCTTGTTTTATTCAACTTTAATGTCTCACTGGAGAGCTGTCACCACATCTGCAAATGAATCTTTCACTAACTTTATTCCCTGATGTAGAAACGTGCTGTCCTTCTTTTAACAGCTTACTCCGAATTAAAACAACGCCACCCCTCACCAACTATCTTGGCGTCACTGGTACCGCACTCTCCCGGTCCCCAACAGAACACAGTTCATTACCGTGGCAGACTCCGGCTCCACCTCAGCTCCAGGTAACCACGGTGTGCCCCAGGGTCCTGTGCTCGGACCCCTTTACTGCACCACCTATTCGCCCCTCCTTGGTCAGATCATCTGCCTCCAGGTCTCTGCTTGCTTTTCTATGCTGATGATACAAACCCTCCACCCTGCTCCCCCCACAGTCACTTGTCAATTAGAACATGGACGTAGACCAGCATTTTGTGGGAGAAACGTTTCATCATCATCCTGGTGACTTCTTCAGTCTCAGCTGACTGCAGGTTTCCCCAAGCTTACATTTGCATAATGACTGAAACCAGCCACTCAAGGAACAATGGGCTGGGAGGTCAGTTCCTTAATCTTAATTATGCAAATTCTCATGACTATTGATCAACAACCACTGATCAACCTGATCAAACCTTCAGGTAAGAAGTTATGACCTGCAGTCAATCTGGGTCAGATATAAACCAAGTTTAGTTTATTTTAGTTATGCTGACTTTTTACAGTCAGTTACAATAACTCGTACTGCGTACTAGCTAGCATGATGGAGTGTTTATACAGCTGGGTGGGAGCTTTGATGTTACTGATAGTGAACTTTATTTTATTCATAATGTTAGTTATTAGAGTTTCCAACCGTCCCGTACAAACGGAATTGTCTCGCATTCAGAGAAAATATTATGCGTTTGGTATTGAGCTGAAAAGAAACACAGTTTGTGCCGGACTTCAGCTACAATGAAAAAGACACAAAGCTGGAGTTATTCTGTGTTTGCTGCACAGCTGCCTCTTCTTTTCTCAGTCTCTCCCCTCTCTCTCCTGTTGCTACTTCAATCATGAAACTGATCAATGATCAGCTGATCGGCTTTTCTCTCTTGTTTGTTTATCGCTCACTTTGCGCCAGAAAGAAGAAACCAGCGGATGTCGTGCTAAACAACAGCAGCACGTTTAAGCTTGATCAGCTGTTGTTAGAATTTATTTAATATTAATTTCTAGTATCAGCTGATGTTTGCTGGAGCCACAGCTGTAAAGCTGCTGGTCATGATGTCGGTTTGGTTATGTGGTGAGAGGGAAACATGAAGATGAAACCAGGAGACGTCCTTACTGAACCATCAGAGCTGAACAGGTGATGGAGAAACAGGTTTACCTTTTAGGTGACATGAATGAGTTGAAGTTATGAGCTGTTTCTGAGAGACAAATAACACCAGGATCCTTTTCTATGTAGCTGACAGCTGGTAAACTTATTCTCATTTAAAATGTCTCACTTTTAATAAATGATGACCTGAATCTTACAACCAAAGTTTTTATTTGATGTAAAATGTATAGAGATCATACATATACCAACAAGACTGTACATCACTGTCACAACAGAGAGAGAGAGAAAGCGAGTTTTGAGATCTGAGAGATTTGTGACGTTTAGCGTGTTTGGAGTGTGTAGTTAATGTGTTGTCTTGTGTAGTTAGTGTGTAGTGTTGTGGATAGTTTTGTGTGTCAGAACAATGAGGCGGCTGCTGTCTCCAGGTAGAAACAGGAGTGATACACCTGCTGCTGTCAGACCTGCAGGCATCAGGCTGTGATGTTCTCCTTTATAGTGGACAGAAATATTTGCAGTGGCACAAATAATTTGTGGCACCTTATTGAAGAACAGCTGATTGTTCTGTAAATAGTTTGAAATGGTTATTTAAAAAATCAAGGTAAATAGCTGCAAATAACTTTGTTTGCAAACTTGTGCATATGATTTTAAAATTGACCATTTCTATTTGCATTTAAAGTTATGAAATATGATTCAAGAAAATGTTTGTGGTTGTTACAGTAAAAAACTTTTCTACTCGAATTTGATGTTTTTTGAGTCTGATTTTAGACGTCAAAAGTGGTTAAAATGGCTGATTACACCCTGGACCCCAGAGGGTTAAATATTTTTTTAAAGTAACGGAATAGTTACTTTTCAAGTAATTAATTACTTTTAGAATCTTGTAACTCAGTTACTAACTCAGTTACTTTTTTAAAGAAGTAACTAGCAGTGTTGGTCAAGTTACTTGAAAAAAGTAATCAGTAACTAATTACTGATTACTTCCCCAAAAAAGTAATCCCGTTACTTTACTGATTACTTATTTTCAAAAGTAATTAATTACTTAGTTACTTTTTAAAAACACGATTTACAGCCTGAAGAGGTGATAAAGCGATAGATCTTTCAGCCCAATTCTACTTTTTCTGCATAATCCATCATACAAAATGTAATCAAATGGAAAAGTCTCTTTTTAAAACTTGTTTTATCAGTTTTAATCTTTTAACTTTATGCATCAAGCAAAAATTTAATTATCTGCAACATTCTCTGACTTGAAGAAATTAGTTTAACATTTAAACCTATTTTCTGCACATTCCAGCACATAAAATAAAAATATTTGTTGTGTTTACACTCAGTCTTTCAAATAGATGCAAGTAAAACACAGCAGAAAATAAATAAAGTCAAAGACTCAGCGGTGCTGTTGCTCTATTTTCACCTGTAAAGCAGGAGTGGGGCAGGCGGAGGTTTACCCTGGTGCAGGTGTGCCGCGGTCAGTGGAAGAATCCGCGAGTTTCTCTGTGAGTTTCCCATTACGTCGTAGCTACTCGGTGCTTGTTGGAAGTTTAGGGGTTTTTTCGCTGTAAAAAGAAGTTTTCTTCCCACGCACAGCGGACACTAATGTTTTTGTCACTTTTTATGGAATCAAACTCAAAGTAAGGTCAGTACTTCCACGCTGTAAACGCTGCACGCTCATACTCTCTCTGCACTCGATATATGATCCACTGTTGATCTGCACACAGCTGTTGTCACTAACGTCGCACTCGCTTACGTCACTGTCATGAGACACTCTCGCAAAAAATCACGGTTTTAGTAACGCAGCGTTCCTACGGGAAAGTAACGGTAATCTAATTACCGTTTTTGCAATAGTAATCCCTTACTTTACTCGTTACTTGAAAAAAGTAATCAGATTACAGTAACGCGTTACTGCCCATCTCTGGTAACTAGTAACTATAATTAATTATTTTTTCAAAGTAACTTGGCCAACACAGCTCACCACATGGCTGGATTACTGCAGTGGGTCCTGTTTGGGTTTGGAGAGGCTCCAGTATGCACTGAGCTCTGGGGACACGTCACCCCCACCCTCATCTCCACGGATTCCTGATGATCCTCATTCTCATTTATAAATGCCCGAGTCTGACTTGCTGCACCCTGAGCTTTACTCCATCACTGGAGTCCATCAGTAACCTTGTCAAAACTCACCTCAACAAAACCGTCCACCTCTAGCCTTCTTTTGTTTATTTACAGTCTTTGTAAACATCCTTGGGTTTCGTCACTAAGCAAATGTGAGTCATTACTCAGGGCAGGCAGGTTAATAAGGTTTACCAGTCTGCACTCGTAGGTTTAGAAGTTTATATGGCAGGAGTATGCACACCACACTGAAACGTTACAGTGTGGCGCTGTACACTGCCATGGAAACAAACACATCACCTTTTACTTGAATCTTTCTAAATGATTTCACGTTGATGCTCTGATAGCCGAGCCCACTCAAATCTCTCTGGTGATTTTTTTTGTCGGCGCAATTCTATTTATAAAGTGCCAAATCACCACAGCTGCCTGAAGACGCTTTCTATGGTCAGATGAAGACAGTACTCGCTGTGAACCTCAGCTGCGACCAGCAGGGGGAGACACTGGGCTGCTGCACAGAGCAGGTGAGTTACCTGCCATGAGGAAGAGCAGCCCAGAGACGTGCTGCGTCAGGCTCTCCTCCCAGAAGAAGCCCACCGACGCCACAATGCTCCCGCACAGCAGGACGGCCGCCGCCATGCCCAGGAAGCCTGCCGTGATGCGCCGCAGGTCTGTGGACGCACACACACGCACGCACGCACACAGTGATCAGTGCAGGAAATGAAGGAACACAAAACATTGCCGTGGTAACCACTCCTTGGTACTGTTACATAAAACTGATGGTGTGTTTCCGTGGCAACAGTGACTGGCAGTGAGGTTGGCGGCGAGAACACAAGCCAATTACAGGAAGAGTTCAAAGATGGAGAGTGATCTATAATCTATAATCAGGGACGTGAGCAGTGAACAGGGCGCTGACGCGCTCGGTGATGTCACAGAGGTAAAATCCTGTGATGTGATTGGTGCTGAGGCAACTCCAAGCACACAGAGCGTTGGTGTAAAGAGAGCCGAGCGTCCAATCATAGCAACCTCGCTGAGCGGTCGTGTGACGCAGCGTCCAAGGTCGCAAGCATGTGCCCGGCAGGAAGCGGAGGATCACTTCTTCTTCTTCTTCTGTGAGACTGAAACACACACAGCTGACTGCTCTTAGGGTCACCTGCACAGGTGTGAAAACACCCACAGTCTGAGAAACACCGACTGACCCTGAACGCCACACTGAGGGAACACACACAAACACACACACACACACACAGACACACATACAGACACACACACACACACAGACACACACACACAGACACACACATACAGACACACACACAGACTGAAGCTTGTCACACAGACGCTCCGTGTGGAGACGCGACTAAGACTCTGATGTGGTCATATAATCATTGTTAGTGATTACTGCTGTGTGTGTGTGTGTGTGTGTGTGTGTGTGTACTCACGCAGCAGGTGCCACTCGTCCTGCTGGATGGTCCTGGTCAGGTTCAAGGGGATGTTCCTCAGTCTGATTGGCTGAGAAAAGTGATACTTGACGGCGGTGCAGCGATCTGCAATGCCTGCAAAGTCACACAGGTGAGACACCTTTAAGATTCACGTACTGATGTACCTGAGCTGATAGCATCACCACACCTGCTGTTTCCAGACTAGAGCTGGGCGATAGAACGATAACGATATGTATCGCGATATAACTTTTACTCGATAGAGAAATTAAGCTATCGCGATAGACCTCGCCGCTCTTGTCCTCTTAAAAAAAAAAAAAAAAGGTCAGCCGATCCAAATTAAGTAGCGCAGAGCCGAACCAATCACAGCCGCAGCGTCACGTCGCGTGACTTGCTACATACAGCACAAGTGCCAAGCCGCACGTGTGTTTGTTTGGGAAGCAGCCAGCGGGTAATGGAGGAAATGAGTGTGCCGACTAGAAAAATCAACCGAGCGTGACCGAAGAGAAAACAGATGATGGTTCCAACGCCGGAGAGATTGTCGAACGGAAGAGCCATAGAAGTTCCGTAGTGTGAAGGTATTTCGGCTATTTCAAGTCTGACAAAAAACAGAGTAGCGTGCACTGTAAATTGTGCCGAAAGCAAGTCTGGAAATACAATAAACTGGTGCATGCGTCACACTGTGCGCCACGTTATTGTTTCGGTGAAATGAATTTCTACAATACTGTTAATTCTACTCTCTGCAGTGTTTAAATGCTTACATATACACACAGTTACTGTCCCTCCACACATACGACTCGGTTCTGCTTCTATGCCCCAGCTTTGTTTACTTTTTCCCACCGAGGCTTCTAGACTTCTGATTGGCCTACATTTCTGCACGGTTAGGAATCTAGCGCCACCTGCTGCTTTGGCATGTTCATAGCAGCGTTTTCCTTCATTTCTGCCTTTATGTGTGAACGGGATTATTTTTTAAAACGGAAACGGAAAATCTCCGTTTTCAAAAATACCCGTGTACGTGTGGACGTAGCCTCAGTCTCTGACTGGAAGCGCTAATTCGTCATTCGGCTTTTGTCAGACTAAAGTAACTGTTAAAACTGTTTGAAAAGCTCAGCTATACAACAAGGAGAGATTGAGAATTTCCTTTTAGTTCTCAGTTTATTTGATATTGACAAAAGTTAGTCAGTTTTGTCTGTTCTTCTGTAAAACAAACTAAGATTTATTTTTAGAATTAATATTTTGTTTCTAAGTGGAATTGACAATTTAGTCTGTTTCGTTTGTTCTATTTTGAAACTTAAACGCTTTAGCGGCTGCCTTTTGTGTAGTTTGCAATATTTGCCTTTATTTATCTGAAAAAGTCTCGTGTTCCTTAAGTACATCTACCCTGTTGAACTTATTATGGGAAATAAATATTTAAATAAAAACAAGCTGCTGATTATTTCACATTTTACTTGTGAGCAACGGCACATTTAAATCTTACAAATATAGTTATTTGGCTGATATCGTGATAGATATCGTTATCGCCTGAAATGAAAAAAACATATCGTGATTAGGGCTGGGCGATATGACCCAAAATTCATATCTCGATATTTTTTAGCTGGATGGAGATATAAGATATATATCTCGATATATATTTTTTTTAAGCCATAAAGTAAGAACAAAAAGAGAGTTCTTAGTCAAAGCTGTGTCCCAGATGTCACACAGGCACTTTTATTAACATACAGCACAGATGTACATGAAAAATTACTCAAAATTAAATTATGAGCATTCATTAAATAATAATGCTCCATAAATAAAAGAAAACAAGGTTGTTTTTGTGCTAAACAAAGAGCTCACAATTGTGCAGTCAAAATGTAAACTAAAAGACGCTGAGCGTAATAACAAAGACAGATTTCACAGCTGCTCTGTTCCCAAGTTTTGCTGTGTGACTGACAGCCTGGAGTTTGAAATCCGCTTCATAACCACGTCTCTTACAGGTGCCATTTATGGTCCTTATACACACACAATACGGTAATATTACGTTGATGGACAGTACGTATCACTCCGCGAAGCTCTTCGGTAGCCGTAATGCGCCGACAATCTATCAAGCGGTGCAGCTCCGTAGCTTACCAAAGTCGTACTCAAACATTTTGACAGATTGCTGAGCGCCGTGTACCACATAAAATCGGTTCGCGGCCATCAAGCACAACCAGAATTCATACATAAGGCGCGCTGTCAACTTTTGAGAGAATGAAAGGATTTTAGGGTTAGCGCGGTTAGCTCGTTAGCATGTTTAGCTCGTTAGCACGTTGACGCCGTCCAGCCCCACGCATGGGGCGATGCGCAGTAACTCGTTAACGGAGATTTGCCGTGTCCGTCTTGTCGCTGCCTGCACGTGAAGCGATGGGGGAGGAGGGGGAGTTGTCTTCAGTGAAGGCGAGGCGGAGTAACGTTGCGTAGAGACAAAAGTGGACGAAAGAGAGGCAAACTTGCGGCTCCACAACTATAATTATAACGTAACATAGACTATATCGATATAAAGGATATTGTCACATCTTATATCTCGTATAAAAAAATATCGATATGTTTTAAAAACTCGATATATCGCCCAGCTCTATTCCAGACCCAAGCTGACAAAACGTAGCAAACCCACATTAAACATCCTCTCAGGTTACATGAGGGCGGGACTTCTATACATGCCAGACATCATCAGCATGGCGTCACATGATCGGTGTGTGTACATCCACAACTACACAACATGCACAACATCCTCCAACTGGGCCAACCAGGACTAACTAGGACTAACACTAACCAGGAGCAGGACAGCCGAGGACCAGAACTAACCAAACTGACCACGATAAGGACTAACAGGGACTAACCAGAACTCACTAGGATAAGGACTAGCCTGGCCCAGGACTAAGATCCGTGTGGACCCTGTGATGTGTGCCAGCTCTGAGCCGAGATGAACTCGATCCAGACATGACTGCAGTGCTTTGAGGTGACAGTTGTGATTTGGTGCTTTATAAATAAAGCTGAATTGAATTGGTTAGAGCAAACGGATGCCGACGCCATATAAACAGGAAGTACTGCTGCTTTTTGCTGGCCCTCCTCGCAGGTATCAATCGATCTAATTGGATCTGAGCTCCAGCCTAATGCAGTGTAATGATATGTAACATAATGTCGGCTGATGCAATTTGGAGTGCTCTGATCTGATGTGCGGTCCAGCTCCTCGCCGCTCGCCATCGCTGTGACCTCCAGCTCTCAGCTCGGCAGCCAGCCAGACTGCAGACACACACTCTGCAGAAACCGGGCCGGCGGCGTCCAAGCTCCTCTTGGGTCAGCACAAAAACGCAGCCCTACAAGTCCCACGATGCACCTCTCTCTGAACCTCACAGTTACTGCGGGGTTCAAGAGGGCGTGGCCTCACACTAATGGTGACCATGTGATTTATGCTACTACCTGCTGTGATGTCATCCAGTGTTAAACAACACCGGATCATCCGTGTGTGTGTGTGTGTGTGTGTGTGTGTGTGTGTGTGTGTGTGTGTGTGTGTGTGTGTGTGTGAGAGAGAGAGCAGGACGGTTACGTTTCTTCAATCATCCATCGGTAACTGATAGAACCATGTTTATGTATGACGTCATTATTGATCATGCCTGTGGTGAAACCATGAGGATTAAAAGACTTCAACGAACCTGCGAGTCTGCGTTGAGATACAGTGTGTGTGTGTGAGTGTGTGTGTGTGTGTGTGTGTGTGTGTGTGAGTGTGTGTGTGTGTGTGTGAGTGTGTGTGTGTGAGTGTGTGTGAGTGTGTGTGTGTGTGTGTGAGTGTGTGTGTGTGTGTGTGTGTGTGTGTCTGTGTATTTCTGTTCAGCTCCATGAAATCACTAACAATGTGCTCCTGTCACGCATTAACCTGCACACACACGCTGCCGTGTATATAAACACACACACTGAACATGTGTGTGTTTCTGCAGTCTGAACCCAGTCGATGAGTTAGCGTGTGTTAACCTGCACCGTTATTCTGCAGTGTGTGTGTGTGTTTCTGACCCCGGTCGATGAGCTTGTCGATGTCCGGGTCCAGCCCCTTGAAGTAGCACTTCCTCCACAGGCCGGAGTGGGTGGAGAACAGCGGCCTGCCGCACTCCGTCTCCAGGATGCCCATCCCCAGGATGGCCCGCCAGTTCTCCAGCAGCTCCTCCTCCCTGCTGCCCACATGCACGGGCTTCATGAGCGCCACGTCCCGGTGCCGGGGCCCGCTGTCCACCAGCGGTAGGTGGTAGATGGGCATCTCGCGGTTCTTCTGGTCGTTGGAGTCGGAGCCGTGCCGGTCGCAGTTCTCCTTGTGCCTGCGCGTGTCCGTCTCGTACCAGTGGTCGGTGGAGATGGCGGTGACGAGCAGCAGCAGCGACAGCACGCTGAGCGCGAGGCTCACCGCGGACACCGTCACCGTAGCCGGTCGGGCTCGCTCCATGGCCGGGACATGGACCGGGCTGGTCCCGGAGCCCCTGTCCGCTCGATTCCCGCCGCTGTTCCCGTTACTGGGCATCTTCTGCTGCCATCCTCCAGATCAGCCGTTCCCCGTTTGCCCTCGAGAGCGCGTTGTCATGCCGACTGACCGTCAGAGATGCGTCAAGGTGGAGGCAGGTAACCCCCTCAGAACCGGAAGTCCCCGGAGAGCGCCTTCAGAATAAAACGTTTGTCTCCGCAGGAGGAGGACAATAATAATAATGACGATGAAAATGTTGAAAATAATAATAACAACAACCAGGTTAAACAGCGGAAAGCTTTGTCTGAGACGGTCAGCTGCTGCAACATGCAGAAATATTCAAAGTGAGATTAGATTAGATTAGATAGAACTTTATTAATCCCTCGGGTGGGTTCCTCTGGGAAATTTGATTTCCAAAAAAGCACAGCACCGACAGAAGTTACAGAGTTACAGAATATTATATATATATATATATATATATATATATATATATATATATATATATATATATATATATATATATATATAATACAGAGACAATATAAATAAAATATACGAAGGGGATAAATAGAATAAATAGGAATAAAAATAAAAATAAAAATACAAGATTCATCTGTCCGTGATGCTGCTTCAGCGTGCAGCGGTTTAGGAGCTTAACGTTCTGCCTTCAAAAGTTCATTTTGCTCGTTTTAACAGAATGAAAACAGCCGATTCTTGTATTTGCTCCTGCACTTTACGCCTATCACTCACGTCAAACTGTCACCAAAACTTTATTTTGAAAGTACAAGCCGGAAACGCTTAGAGTTGCGGGTTTTGTTGTCCTGCAGCTCAGCGCACATGAACGCATGATGAACACATGAAGCTCCTCCCTGATCGACTCGTTTCTGCGGCTTTCAGGTACACCGCTCTTTGCCGCGGAAACGTTGCCATAGAAACAGCATCAGCAGGTTTATGTTTTAGGACGGAGTGAAAACGATCCGCAGTACAGAGTTTTACATTGAAATCAGACAGGAAGCATCGTGTGACGTCACGGCAGGGGCCTGACTGCTGAGCTGGGTGCGGACTGATCAGAGGTATTGATCAGGATGTTTCTCCTGAGGCGTTCACTGACCTCAACTCTGTTGCTGGGCTCCATGCTGCGTTCAGAGTCCGCCCACAGCGTCAGACCGCTCTGAAAGGACGAGAGGTCACATGTACCAGAGATACCTTCTGTGAACGGTGCTCGGTGACAGTGGGGAGGAAGAACGACCTCTAAACAGGAAGACATGCCGAGCACGATCAGGGTGGAGAGAGAGATGCAAACAAACTCCAGCAGCTTTGTCCTCTTTTTTTTTTCTTGCAAATATTTTTATTAAAAAAAGAAAACAACACAGTACTTGCACTTACCAAAATACAATTAACCTTTCTTCATTTTCCTAAGTAAATATACTTATATATGAGAAAAACAACAAAACAAAAACACACTCTAAAACAAAGAAGATTATCAGCATACAGAGAGGTCTCCAAAGGTTGATTCTGTTCATCTGAACGTTTTCAGTGGGAGAAACGTTTCGTCATCATCAGGTGACGTCTTCAATCTTATCAACAGGACATTTGCATAATGACTGGGAGGTCCTTAATCTTAATTATGCAAATTCTCATGACCATTGATCAATGGCCATGAGTCCCACTCACAGAGAGTTGGGGAATGGCTGCAATCACATCATTGTAAGATGGTGACAGATGTACCCTTAGGCCCCTCCTCGATTCAGAGATGGTCTTTCCCTTTTCATGTAAATGGCCTTCTTGACTCCGCCCTCAAACCAGTGCTCCTCCCTGTCCAGGATGTGAACATCCTCATCATTGAAAGATGAGGATGTTCAGTGGGCTGGTTTCAGTCTTTGTGCAAATGTCCTGTTTAGAAGATTGAAACCTGCAGACAGCTGAGACTGAAGACGTCACCTGGATGATGATGAAATGTTTCTCCCACAAAATGCTACGTCCAGATGAACAGAATCAACTTTTGGAGATTTACTTACCTGGATATTGAGCATGCATCAAGACTTTTACAGACAGGGTTTTATGGGTAAAGAGGAATAGAGCAAAGCTGGTATAGAAGTCCCCTTACATGATGATAGCTCCAGTTTACACCACGAGGAACCAGAAGATTTTAGCCAGTAGTGACGTTCCTTCGCTTGCCTTTGATTGGGAAGATTTTCTCACAGCTCCTTGTAGAGGAGAACTCCTTCAGGGTTCTCCTCTGGCTTTCTTGTGAGATTTGAGAGCTCCTCATGGTTTTCCACCATCACGCCTGCTGCCAGCTTCATTCATTGATTATTATTCCACCTGTGATTAGAATACACTTTGAGCGCTCCTTGGCTGCAGTGTGTGATGGTGTCTGCTGATGGGCGTGGCTTCATGGTGTGAAAGTCTGCTCTGACGTATTGATTATAAATGTGATTGATCTTTAAGGCCTGGCCTGTCAGACTCCGAGCAAAGGTAACTTTGAATGTCCTGACTCGTCATTATCAGTGGGCCGGGAGGAGAGCTGGCGTGTCTCCTTGGCGACCTGGTGACTGAGACCTCATGGGAAATCTCAGGTGACTGCAGCTCTCGTCCTCACAGAGTCAAAACGTGACGTGATGCAGAAAAAATGAAAACTTGTCCATTAAGGTGATCAATAATTCATCAGCGTCCCTGCTGGGCTCTGCTGTTTCCTGTAACACGACCCCGCCTCTCCCGCCTCCCACTGGAGCCCCCCCACCTTGCTGTGACATCAGTGATTGGCTGTCACTGACTGTATGTAAGAGATGAACGCTGTCGCCATGACATCACTCTCGTCCAAATACTCTCGCCATATTTGGACGAGAGGGGTCGTGCCCTAACCTTAATCAGAATCAGAAACCTTTATCAAGCCCGGAGGAAATGATGTCATTACAGTTCCTGTTAGAACAGCAACAAAGTACCAATATTAAAGACCACAAAGTAGCACAACGTGTAGCAACGTGTTGTTCTGACTGCAGAAGCTGGAAACAGCAGGTGTGTCGTGGGTACAGCGATGGGCATGTTCAGTGTTCTTCAAGTCACATGTGGCGAGGACACGAGGGGAAGGCTGCTGGTTCAAATCCTGCAGATGTGTAGCTGCTCAGAGGCTCCTGGGCAACAGCTCTCTGACAGAGCGAGAACACTCACTGATCAATACCTGCCATTTCCCACGATCCCCAGCTCCACCCAGCACTCTGTGTGAGTGTGTGGCTCATTAGCATTGTTAGCATCAGTCTTTCCCCCCACCTCCACTGGCCTGCTCCCCGCCATCAAAAGTTATTGATCGAGACGTCTTGAAGCTCCATCAGCTCGTATCGACTGACCGGACGAGCGCTGCCTGCCTCACCTTCAGGGGGGAGGGGGGAGTGTAAGAGTGGAGGGTTTGCTGGGGGATGTCACGTGGGAGGATTATTGTGAGCAGAAGTTTAATTAACACTCAGGTGGAGCAGCGGTGGCGGTGATTCACTCTCTGAGGTGTGAATGTCATCGCTGAGGGGAAGTGCTGAAGCTGCGGCATGATGGAGGTCACGGGGAGGGGGTGTGATCGATCGGTATCAGCCCGTCCTCCGTCAGGTCCTCAGATCCTGCAGTTCACTGTCACCTTCCACCCTGCAAACTGACAAAACCATGAGCAGAGAGGAGAGCCTGACTTCCTGCTTTTCTGTCACAATAAAAGTCTGTATTGATCGTCTTCATTCAAAGTCAGTGTTTCAGTAGTTAATCCATACATCCAGTTCATGGTTGTGGGGTAGGGACAGCACCCTGCTCGCGCTGTCATCAGAGGTGGGAAGTAACCAGGTACAAATACTTTGTTACTGTACTTAAGTAGAATTTTCAGACATCTGCACTTTAGTAGTTTTTTGTTTTTCTGACAGCATCTCTGACTTTCACTCCTTATGTTTGTAAACAAATATCTGAACTTCCTCCTCCTGACGTTTTCAAAACCAGCTCATTACTTTTGGTTTAACATGTTTGAGGGGAATTCAATTTTAATTTTATTTATACAGCACCAAATCACAACACTTGCCTCAAGGTAGACCTAAACCCCCCTATGAGCACCACTTTGGTGACAGTGGGAAGGAAAAACTCCTTTTTAACAGGAAGAAACCTCCAGCAGAACCAGGCTCAGGGAGGGGCGGGGCCATCTGCTGCAACCGGTTGTTGTAATAATATTTACATTTTGTGTTATAAACCTAATATTTAATAATCCACATTTCACTGTTTTACTCTTTGGTTCAGATGTGGATACTGTATTGTTCTTTCTTTGTAATTGTTTATGTTTAAGTTGTTTGTTGCTGGTTTTTAGTTTGTTCTTTGTCTGTTTGGGAGCTGACACAGTCTCTATGGAGATGGGTTTTTGGGGGGGTAGCAGGAGGAGAGAAGCTGCAGAGAGGCGTGTAAGACTGCAGCTCTGCTTCCTGGTCCCAACTCTGGATAGTCATATTTTGGGGGGTTTAATAAATTTGTCCATATTTCTAGAAATGAGAGCTGTTCCATCCAAAGTGGGATGGATGCCGTCTCTCCTAACAAGACCAGGTTTCCTCCAGAAGGTTTGCCAATTATCTATGAAGCCCACATCGTTTCTGGGACACCACTCAGACAGCCAGCAGTTTAAGAAGTCTGTCTGTCCTGGTCATTGTGTCCTTGGGCAAGACACTTCACCTACCGCCTACTGGTGATGGCCAGAGGGGCCGATGGCGCGATATGGCAGCCTCGCTTCTGTCAGTCTGCCCCAGGGCAGCTGTTGGGTCTGTGCTTCCACAGGCCCCGCTGGTTTAGAAACGTATTCTCGTTAATGACAAGCAAGGAAACAAGACAATCAGCGATCGATCTATCGCCCCGGTCAGTGTCTCAGAAAGCCGTCTGAATCCAACAGTGGACCCCGGCTTAGGCCTCCGCTTGCCGCCTTTTATTGAAAACAGTTACAGTACACACAAGCAACCACCATTGTAAAAAAACCCCTATGGGGGGTATGTGCGTGCACGTATAAGCACGTGTATGCCTGTGCAATAATGTGTATGTGTGTGTGACTTCCTGCTGATCACAGAAGGGTCATCTCCCCTCCTCCAGTATATGGCTCAACTTTAATGGTTCACTATATGCAAGCATAGGCGAGCCCCCAAATGGCCAGGAGTGACCATTCCTCAGAAGATAAAAACGCCACACATGGAACGTGCCTGCAGTTAAACAGCTACAGCTAATCACTTCCGCCAGCATCATAGATGTGTAGGGGAGGAACAGAAGAACGTCTAACTGTGCAGTTTAAGGCACGGTTTACAAATTTAAGTAACACAATGACAACATTTAACAATTTGACTCCAACAGCAGCTGTGGCTACACCTGTAGCTGCCTCCAATTATTATCATTATTCGGCTAAACATGTCACTCCTGGTGTGATTGGGGAGGGACCAGAGAAAACTACAGAGTCCCACATTGTTTTGGCAAAGTTGCACACCGATTCGATATTGATTTTAGTGACCTCTGATTGGCATAAACGGGTGTCATTACTGGAGAGCAGGCGACACTGAGGGAAATTTAAAACTGCTGGCTAAAGGTAAAAGTAAATTCAGTAAAATCATAATTCACGTCGGCAATCGTTGTCATGGTGATGCTGGGTGGGCGGGCACAGTGGACACTGAGTTTGTGAATGCGATCACTTGAGAACGAGGTGATGCAGGAGCTTCACATTGATACCACAGGCGTGTCTACTGGGGGGTGGAGGTGGGGGTGCACTGGCTGCCACCAGCATTTTTTTTATTCTGGCTCAACACTGGAGAGAGTGCAGATGTTCATAAGATGTGGTCTCTTCATCTAGCTAGCACTACAGAAGAGGAGCGAAGATGAAGGCAGCAACGCTCTTTGAGCATCAGGTCATTTCAAACATCAGCAAACACACAAACTGTTGTCTCACAGTGTGTAGCTGCTAAAGGTGCAGCTGCTGTATTTCACAGAGAGAGAAAAGACAGAGCTAACGTAGTTTGCTGCACTGATGGGTTTGAAGTAAAGAACAGTGTGACTGCTGCACAGTGGTTTCATGCTCACAGTTAACTTACATCAAGCAGAGACTCATTCACTGAACTTCACCTTCAGTGCTGTCAGTGTGGAGGATGAAATCAGCTCAGGAAACATTGCTCACATCTGGCTGGATCCAGGTGTGCACGTCCACAGAGACGCTACCTTTCCCTCTTACTTCAGTAAAGAAGTTGAATCAGTACTTCAACTTTTACTGCAGTATTTTCAACACTAGTAAGTGTACTTGTACTGCAGTACAGAATAGCTGTACTTTTCCCACATCCAGCTGTCACATGGTGAGGAGGAGTCTACAGGTGAGCAGCCTATCGGCAGGCCAGCAGATGATGTCATTAGTCAATGTGGTGCTTTGTGCTGAAAACATCATTGTAATTGTTACATCAATGCTCTCTGTCTTCTCTTCAGTGCTGCTAATGACATTAATACTGCTCTGTTGGAAGTGTTTCCCTGTTTAAAGGGAGTTCTTCCTTCTCACGGTCACTGAGTCCTGCTCTCCGTCCAGCTGGTTGGTTTTCTGTCTGTATGTGGAGTCGTCACAGCACTGTGAGGACATTTTTGCTTTTGAATATTAGCTTTCTGTCTCTTTGCTGTTTCACGCTGCCTTACTCTGTGTTACTGTGGTTTTTGACTTCCTGTGAGTCTTTGTTTTTTGTGTGCAGTGTGCAGGGACACCGCGATGCCTTGGCTGAGCTGTTGTTGTTCCTCGGATGCGTTCGGAGAGAGAGGAGCGTCCTCCACTCACAGCGGCGCGTCCATTTTAATGAGACGTTACATAAAGTCTCCATCTTTATTCTGATCAGCTGGAGGAAGACTGCGAGGCTTTAATGAGGCAGGAGCGCTCTTTGTTCTCCATCATGAACATGTTTCAGCGTGCGCAGAAAAACAGAAACCCGTACGCCGTCTGCATGCTGAGCAGCTGTCGATGCTGTCGGGCCTGAACCTGAACGGCCAGCAGTGACATCAGTGCAGCCACTGTATTTCACTGAATTCAGTCTGCGGGTTCAGGCGGACGAATCCGGGCCTTTGTGTTGGTATCGGACCTGCAGACCGAGCCAGTCGGTCGGTCTGCTCATGCTCAGTAAGTGCCGTAATTAGCCAGTCTGAGCAGGTGCGCTCTCTTTGAAGGTGCGTCTTCTTTTATCTGAGCTTATCAGGTGATGCAGGGTCCGAAGGGGCTGGACCAGCCAGAATCATGATCCCTGACTGAAGACACACACAACAGACACACACACACAACAGACACACACACACAACAGACACACACACAAATGTCCAAATGATGTCAAAATATAAATGATGCCTCTGTAACGGGGGAAGGGGGAGTACTCGAGTACTTTTGTAAATTCATGTTCGTTTCCATAATCTAAACTTTGCTCTTCATTTAAACCTTCGTTGTTCTGCAGAACGAACACCTGCTCACACCGCGCCGCTGCAGACGCAGGCTCAACCTGACGTGCTGCCATTTTCTTTATGGATGAATACTCTGAACGCCCCCGCTCCTGACGCCGTTTCGATGAAGACGAGCGAAGCTCAGTTTGGTGTCAAAGAGCTAATCGCTCAAATATCACTCAGATCAGCTGCTGCGGGTCAATGGGACGCACGCTCAGCCTGCGGGCACCGGAGCCCGGCCCACGCTTCCTCAGGTGATGCTTGTTGGTCATGTGACCATGAGGAGCCTGTTAGTTACAGCTCATCAGCGTCTTTGACCTCAGCTCAGTAACGAGACTCCATCTCCATCCTCAGCTGTCCCTGTTGCCGTGACAACACCCACGCGCCTTCATGTTCTCCTCATTAAGATCGGTTTGTTCTCCCGCTTTAATGAGGCCGGCTGAAACCGGTGCTCGGCTGTCGGCCTCATTAAACCTCAGCGGCGGGCCTCGGGGTGACCTGAGGCACCTCCACCCCCGTGCCGCTGCCTGCCATGATGCTGCCTCCTCCCCACCACCTCCACATAGAGCAAGGAGCCGAGTTCAGACTCCCTACAGGCAGATAACGATGTAAACCGCTTTAAACTGCAGGGTGACTGCACGCCTCTGGTCAGGAAGGAGGGGGCGGGGCCTTGTCCTCAGCTGCTGAGGCCACAGTCGCGTGAGCAGCAGGAAGTGGGCCTGCGTGCGTGTCCCTTTAATGTGATGAAACTCTGATGAAACGCAGAGAAAATCACGGAGCAGAAAGATTCAACGCAGCGGCGTTTAACCCTTTCACCTTGAGATGCTTGGCTTCATGTTTCTGTTTTTAACATCTTCGCCCGCTGAAAGAGGTCGTTTCACAAATCTGAAGTTCTTCGGTTCATATGTTCAGGTGTCAGCGCCGCTGTGACCACGAGGCCGTCAGTCAGTGCTTTGGTGCTGCTTTGATTGGAGCGCTAAAGGTTGTTCCAGAGGTCACCGGCGTGTTTCATCACTTTTCAGGGTGACAAAGACGACCACTTTTCCTGATGCATCGTGGGTAACTAAACCTGCACTTTGCTGGTTTAGGTTGTCCGCGGCAAAGAGATGGCAAGCATAGCGTCACGCTGGCGATCCTAGAACTGAAAAATGACCTTTGTTTTAATCTTTGACTTATAAACAGCTGACCAATCAGAGCGAGGCATAGACTCTGGACGCCAGGGGATGAAAACACGTCGAGTGTCTGAACTCTTCGACAGGATGATGAAGATGAGCTCTGATGACACACGAACTGTCTGAGGTGACCTTCAGGTAGATCTTCCTCCGCAGCTGTCGCTTCATGTTTGTCTACCCGAGGCGCTCGGCAACGCCTCCACGCAGCGAGCGTCAGGCACTCCGACAAGCAGCAGCCAATAAAAACACGGCTCTAAACCCACCACGGGTTAGAGCCGAAATGTGGAATCTGGGGTGAGGCCGACCAGACTTTATTTACAAGCAGTGACATCAGGAATTCAACCACATGTAATAAAAGTGCAGGTCTGTAATCCCAAATCTCTGAGCAGCGCTGCGGTGAGGATGAGGAGCAGCTGACTCAGCATCAGCCGACCAATCAGCAGCCTCCGCAGCTGCTGATGAAACCTCGTAAGTGCAGCTCAGCGACTGAAGGAATCATGTGACACTCCCCCCCACACACACCTCCATCACCTGCTTGTACAGGAGCAGGTGGAGGCTGAACACGCTTTAGGCCCAGGATGAAGACGAGGACAAGGAGCAAGCTGAAGCGTTTCAGGAAGTGAGGTCACAGTGGGTCATTTGATCCCGGAGGTGAGCTGTGATGGTGAAGGTACAGATGGAGCCGGTTTGAGTTTAAGGGAGTTTTCTGCAGCGTCTCCTCTGTGAGAGTGTCGACCTCAGCGCTGCCTGAATAATTGATCACGCCGCTCGGGCGGGCGGGGCACTGATGAAAATTTAAAGACTCGCGTTGCTAACGGTGAAAAAGGTGGAGGCAGCGTTTTAAATGGACACTGACATTTCCTCTGAGTGTCCCGGGCTCAGGTCTCGGTCACATTTCTTCTGCTGACCTCTGACCCCCGCCTGCCTCAGAGGGGGCGGGGGGCGGCGGTCATTTGACCTCCATCTTAGACTGCAGACATCAAGGGTTCACGTTTAGATCAATTTCACTCTGTTTCACACAGACACACACAGACACACAGCACAGGTAGGATCTGCCTGCACAGGAGCAGCTTCGAGCGCCGGACAGGCGGCTGCAGCTTCTCGAGCTCATGAAGAAAGGCGACGATGTCACAGCTACAAACATCACAAACATTAGCAAAAAGCTAACGCTGTTTATGAGTTCCACGATGTTTGTGAAACTGCTCAATCGCATCATTAAACAACTTAATGCGAATATAAGTGTGCTGCTGTCAGCAATCCCTGCGTCTGTGTCATCTGTGTGAAATTATGATCACGTTCACACGCGTGTGATCGTCGCATAAACGGCAGCTGGTTAAAGAGTTCACAGTGATGTAAATCTATGCTGCTGAGACCGACTCACTCACTTCCACCTTTTATTTCAATATTTCTGCAATGAATTAAAAAGTGTTACATCCTGTCATGTGACTCTTTCATATAGTGGACACAAATACAGAATGCAGTCATTTGACCACGACGTGTGAAAATGTGTATTAAAGCAGAACGTGGCGTTTCGGCGGCTTACATCTCTGTAAGCAGGTCCTTGACTGTGGTTGGTTGGAACTGAAGGTGCAGTGTTGGAGGGTGTGGGCATGCGTGCTCTTTCAGGGAGTCATGAAGAACGGCAGTGGTAATGTGATGATGCAGCATCTTTTTGGCGTGAATCGAAGCGTATTCTTAGGGACTGGAAACGACTCCATCAAACACACTCCACTAGAGCCCTGGTGCGCACCTTTGCTCAGGTGGGTGACGCACTGTCACCAAGCAACAATCCATCGTGATCTCCTCTGAGCGCGCAGTGATGAGGTCAGTCAAACCCAATGATCTTTAGTGGCACCTTTCCAAAATGCAACAATATTGGAAACTGTAACTGGGGAGTGCACACACCTTGGACATTAATGGAAAACCAGTGGTTGTCATTCCTCAGCATCTGGGGTGGAGGCACGTTTTATGGGAATACATATCCGTCCATGCAGCCTGTGACTCCTTCCCATATTCACATGGTGGGTTGCAGCATCTGGGAAGTTCACTGCCTTCTCAAAACTCAAGTGGCCTTGCATACTCTGGGAACAACTTTCCACACTGTTGTTCTCTGACCCCTCATAAGTCCCCAATTTCTCAGTGAAAGTAAAGGTATGAGCACCTGCAGACTTACAGGAACGGGTCACGTGCGTTCAAGAACGACCTCAAAAACTGATGTCATTGAAAATCGCAGTGCGTCACTTCTGTCAACTTCTTATCGAGTGACAACAGAGACGACCAAACAAATCTAACCTGCTGCTCAGGAGCTCCGCCTGGACTGCAAACATCGGCAAAGCCAGCAGCAAGACTCCGCCTCTCAGCCCCCCCACACACTAAAAGCGACACAGGATTGAAACTAGAAAAAAAGAAACTATGTAAAAGAAGCTGGTGGAAATAAAGTTTATCCAAAAGAACAAACACAGGAAAGCGTTTCACTCGGCGTTGCCATCGTTCGAAGCATTTTTCAGTATCAAAGTGAGCGTCGCTGTTGGACCCACACAGCGCCACCTGCAGGCCAATGGGAAACTGAAACCATCGAAGCGTAAGAAGCAGTGGCTTCATAAACGGAGGTGCCAGCGAGAACCAATCAGAGCTGCCGAGTCAGAGAACAAGTCAAACGTTTTTGAAATCAAACATTTTATTTCAAGATTTTTACACAAAGCAGGAAAAACAACAACACACAAAATCTACACAACATTCAAAACCTTTGACATCACAGTGACATCACAGTCCTGCGAGGAACCACATGCGAGACGGCAGGATGTCTGAAGGAGTCATGTGACGTGTGATGTGCTTGAATGATTTAGAGGAATCATCTGAACGCACTGGTGATGTCGGCGCATAAAAAACATACTGACCCGTGACCCCTCCCCCCTCTGGCGATGACATGTATGAGACCTTCGGGCTCGCCGCACTCGACCACATGTGTTAAGGTTTCAGGCTGCCGCTGATCATGTGATCAATACCTCAGTCTTTAGACAGCACCGGGGGGAGGGGTTCCTTTTCAGATGGCTTTTTCAGCTGATTGGTTGCTACAATCAGACTAAACTGGAAGTGCTGGTACCGACACCATGTCACTTCCTGTTTTGCAGAAATTCAAAGAGATGCGAATGGACGCCATGGCAGCGGTCACGATTACATCACCGATGATGATTGCATTACTGAAAAGATGCGGGCAGAGCCTCCTTTTTGTCTGTAAATAAATGTTACACGATGTAAGTAAACCAACAAACCAATCACAATCAGCCCTTATGGCATCATCACCTTGCTCCAGCCAATCAGAACAGACCTGTGAAGTGTGAGCTAATAGAAAGGGTGGGGCTTAGTGTCCTCATAACAGATGACTGCTCTGATGTCAGTTTGACAGGAAGCTGTGAGTGGACGTGCTGAAATAGAGCATGATGGGAGGAGCCTAAAGATCACGCCTGATGAACCAGAGCTCGTTCCGGCGTCGCGGCACACCTGGGTTCTCGTACACGGCCACGGCGTACCGATCGCTGTGCAGCTCATCAGTGGCGCCGAGAATCTCCCACAGCAGCAGGATCTGGCGGCCTACCGTCTCCTCCGTGGTCGTCCCGAAGAACGGCCTGCACCCAATCAGAAAGCAGAGTCGTTAATTTGACGCGAAACCCGACGCACGCCCGGCCCACGATCTGATGACTCAGGGCCTGTCTCAATATTCGTACTTGTGTGTTGTTGCACCGGTGATACGTCATCAGTCGGAGACCAGGTACCGTTCCAATTCAAACTACGCATCAAGCCGAGGACGCGAAAAATTCCCGGATGTGTTCTCGCTCCGCCTGTTTTATCGAGCGTGCATCAGTGGTGACTTCTGTGTATTTGGTACAGCAAAATATCCCAGAATGCATTTCGTCCAAAACTCAAACGCGGCTAAAAAGACCATCTCTTTCGGGGTCACAAAATAAACTAGAATGTAGCTGCGTAAACATCAAATATCTGCTCGATTTATCAAGATATGCATTTGTCCAAACGCGCTCTGACATTTTCAGAGACATCTGTGACCCGCCAGCTCCGTAGCAGACCGGGAGGTCGAGGATCACTATAGCCGGCGAGAACAGCGGACTCCCAGCACATCGTTTTCAACCCCCCATGATAGATAAGTCTCTTAGATCACTTAAACATGCTATGTTTTATTTGTTTATTTGTTGTTGTTGTTATTTGTTCCTGAGTAAACCGGTTTGGCTGAGATTAAAGTTAAGCTTCATAACTGTGGGCGACCGTGGCTCAGGGGGTTGGGAAGCGCATCTGTAACCGGAAGGTCGCCGGTTCGATCCCTGGGCTCTCTGTCCTGGTCGTTGTGTCCTTGGGCAAGACACTTTACCCTACCACCTACTGGTGTTGGCCAGAGGGGCCGATGATATGGCAGCCTCGCTTCTGTCAGTCTGCCCCAGGGCAGCTGTGGCTACACCTGTAGCTGCCTCCACCAATGTGTGAATGAATAGTGGCATTGTAAAGCGCTTTGGGTGCCTTGAAAAGCGCTATATAAATCCAATCCATTATTATTATATAACATATTACTCACAGTTAAACTAAGAGGGGACGGCAGTAAAAACGCCGGACCGATGAAATCATCAAGTACGCTTGTCGAGTCCTGCTCGAGTCCTGCTCGCATTCTCAGCAAGTCTGGACTTGCGTACTTGAGAATTGAGAAAGGGCTTCAGCATTCGAAACCCCCATCTGACGGGTCACTTCCTGTCACCTCTTCATGTCTGCTGATGGTTGAAGTATGACCACAACAGCCAATCAGTGCTGAGCTCGCTGCTGCACTTTAACCTCTGGAGCTTCAATCATTTAATTGTTATTGTTGTTGTTATTATTATTGTCTGATGTCACATTTCCTGTTCAGGTTGTCTTCTGTGACCCCGCCCACATCACAAACCACAATGTGGCAATGATCTTCTCACCTGGTGACCACTCTGATTGGCTGTCTGTAGACGATGCTGATGTCAGGGTCGCAGGATTGCGGCGGGCTGTGCTGGAGCGCGGCGGGAAGGAAAAACGCCGTCTCCACATCCTTCTCAAATGTCTTGCCGTCCTTCGCCATACGGATGTAACTGATGATGGGTACGGTCATCCCCAGGTATCTACCTGTACATGAGCAACAACACAATCACGTGACCTGCAGGCATCGATCGCAGCTGAACGGTCCAGCAAGCGTGCGGTGTGGCTGGCGGGTGGTGGGCGTAGCCTGACCTGCAGAATTCTCCTTGCAGATGAAGCGCATCAGCTTCATGAAGGCCATGGAGATGCTCTGCTCGTACAGGTCGTCTCCTCGTGTCACGGACGCCCAGTGACCGGCCGGGTACAGCCGCTCCTCGTACTGCACCTCCCCCATCTGTGGGTGGTACCACACATCAGCACTGACGGAGAGGGGGCGGGGTTAGGTTTTAGGGTCAGGGCATTTACCTTCTCGTGGCTTGAGATGGGTGTGAAGGGGAGGGGCTCCCTCTGCTGGCTGTTGCGTGTCATTTCCTGTATGGGTCCTCTCATTTCTGGAAAACAGAACAGGAAGTTCTGTTTTCTGTGCAGTAATTGATTACACAGCAGTGAAGATTTCATCACAGCAGATGTTTTTCTGAAAGTGCTGTAACGGACTTTAAGGATGTAATCATTTAACCACCTTCTTCACTCACTATGTGTTAACAGACCTCTCTGCATTGAATCATATCTGTTATTAACCTCCGTCTCTCTTCCACAGCATGTCTTTATCCTGTCTTCCTTCTCTCACCCCAACCAATGACAGCAGATGGCCCCGCCCCTCCCTGAGCCTGGTTCTGCCGGAGGTTTCTTCCTGTTAAAAGGGAGTTTTTCCTTCCCACTGTCGCCAAAGTGCTGCTCATAGGGGGTCATATGATTGTTGGGTTTTATCTGTATGTGTTATTGTAGGGTCGACCTTACAATATAAAGCTCCTTGAGGCGACTGTTATTGTGATTTGGCGCTGTGTAAATAAAACTGAACTGAAGTGAGACAGCAACCAGCTGAGGAGAGGCGGCAGTGGCTACCACGAAGCCTCCACCATGGATCAGAGCACTACGGTGGGGCGGCGCCACTCAGACAGGTAAGTTTTCATTCTGAGTGGCTACACCCCTTTTTGGGGCGAAATATGACAGGTGAAAAAAAACACCTGAATATCTCCATGCTGAGCATCAATCAGAGGCCTTGTACAGAAATAAGCACATAAACAATCAACCCCTGATCAATCAGTGCCTGCATCACACAGAAACTGGCCCCACCCCCTGACCTTGAGGAACTGACACCTGGTGTGTGCTGGCGACAGCCTGCCAGTGACTCATCAGGCGCTCCGACTCATCTTCATCCATTGGCTCGGGGTTGTCTGTGATGTCATCGTCCAGCTGCTCGTCATCCAATCCATCGAGATCCTCCAAAGAGATCAGTGCCATGACCTTCGACCTGCAGAAAATCTGCTGAGAGGAGGTGGGGATGCGACTCCTGCAGAAAGATGAGGAATTTGTCAGAAACATGTGACCCAGAAAAGCCTACTGCAGCCAATCAGAGCTAGCCATGATTGGCTCGTGTAATAACCATGTTCTGCACGCACTCAGAACACAATTATGCTATAACAGGAACCCTGTTTTAACCCTAAACCATAACCTTTAACCTAAACTCTTTCGGGTGAAGTACCCATCCTTCACATCATCGTGGCCTGACCTGAGGCGGAGCCAGGCTACAGCGGAGGCGGAGCTCCAGGTTAACTGGTTAGAGTTGTTTACATATTCCACACTCCGGGTACCACATGTTGCATCGTCTTGATGCATGATTCTGTTCATCTGGATGTTTTCAGTGGGAGAAACGTTTCGTCATCATCAGGTGACGTCTTCAGTCTCAGCTGACTGCAAGTTTCAATCTTATAAACAGGACATTTGCATAATGACTGAAACCAGCCCACTGAGGAACAATGGGCTGGGAGGTCCTTAATCTTAATTATGCAAATTCTCATGACCACTGATCAATGGCCGGTCTGTGCTAAGGCTAGCGCGGAGCCACTCTTAGCACAGCTAGTTCAATTAGCAAAAGCTAAGCGCGATATTCAGCTCCCGGTCAGAGCGCTTAGCTCGATCCGGTTCGTATTACCAGGTTCTGCACTCACCTGTCCGCCAGGTGAGACCACAGATATCGACGCGTCTGTGAAACAGAACAACAAAGCGTTTCTTCTTTTCCGCTTTCGGCAGCCTAGCTGCTTCACGACGACGGCACCGGAAATACGTCACCGTCACACTACACACTACAAAAGAAGAAGAGAACTCACACATAGGAAGAATCTGTCTAACAAACCACAGTAAAAGTAATAAGAATATTCGTGCTTTGTTCAGGACAGAATCTCTAACTGTCCCACATGTGGTCTCTTACTGGGATTCCTTTGTCAGTGACATTAACTGGAAAAGTATGGACAATTCCTAACAAGTATCTGTAACGAATAAAGTGAAGGAAGTCTCATTTAAAATACTGCACAAATTTTATCCTGCTAATCATTACATGACAAAGTTCAAAAGGGACATAAATGTGAGCTGTGGATTTTGTGGAAGCCATCCTGAGACTGCAGCACCTCTTCTGGATCTGTTCATACGCTAGAACATTTTGGAAAGACTTCAGTAGATTCATTGCTGGACATCTCTACAAAGACTTTACTGTGAAATGGGAAAATGTTGTATTTTGTTTCTTTCGAAGGCAAAAAAAAGAAGATGTTTACTTTATAATAAACTTGTTAGTTATCTTAGCTAAATTTTATTTTCACAAATGCAAATACAGTAACAAAAACCCTAATTTTAAACATTACTATAATGATGTTTTATGTTACATAAAATTGATTCGTGGATCACTTAACCAAAAGGCTATGAAAACTATTACTATTTGTAGTAATTACAAATTATTTGAATGTTTGTAATTCTTTGTATTACACCCCCTGGCATATGTTAATTTTGTTCTGGTTGTATACATGTTCTGTATACTGTTTCTTAATAAGGTTTAATATTTACAAAAAAAAGAAGAAGAAGAAGATAACTCCTGATTAGCCAATCAGAGAGCAGCGCAGTGAACGGTACGTTTGCTACTGCAGCTGCATCGTCATCAATGATTCATGTGAATACACCTGATCAGGTGTTCTGTGAAGGCCGATCGTGGCTCAAGAGTTGGGAGGTCGCCTTGTGAATTGGAAGGGCGCCGGTTCGAGCCCCGGCTCGGACAGTCTCGGTCGTTGTGTCCTTGGGCAAGACACTTCACCTACCACCTACTGGTGTTGGCCAGATGGCGCGATATGGCAGCCTCGCTTCTGTCAGTCTGCCTCAGGGCAGCTGTGGCTCCACCCGTGTGTGAATTGGTGGATGACTGGGTGTGTAAAGTGCTTTGGGGTCCCTAGGCAGGACTAGTAAAAGCGCTATACAAATACAGGCCATTTACCATTTAAATTTCACACCCAGGCCTCAACTCTTGCGTCCAGTGCCAAACGACTCACATACCGGTCCGTGGCTGTGGTTGGGGACAGTTGTGACAGTCAGGTAACACCTGTCCACTGTACAAGTGATCAGACACATGTTACTAAAGCACAAGGTCAGAAAGAGAACACCCAAATACTGCAGTATTTATTTGTGGTTGCTGCACACAGCAAATACACTCAGGTTTCCTCACATGTACACAGGCTGTGGTGGGAGTGGTAAGAACACAGGTGTGTTCAGCAGCATCGAGTGGGCGTTGCTCCGCACTGTGGCTGTAACACTCTCTGCTGAAGGAGCGCTCGTCTGGTTCACCTCCAAAGACAAACCTCAGGTTACCTCGAGGGGTGGAGCCAGCCTGACAGAGTCTTGCTCCTCACGGCTGTGACTACTTTTAGGAGTTTTGACTGGTCGCTGCAGATGAGCTCATAGTAACGACACGCCACCTTAACATCTGGAACCAAAACTTTATTTACAAAAACAAACCTGCCGTCTTACAGTCATTTAACCTCAACATTAAAAAAAAAATACATCTAAAACTATTAAAAAACAAACAGGAAGAAAAAAATGAATTGAAGGGGCGGGGCTCTGGTGTGATGTCATCCAGGTTAGATCAAATCAGCAACTGCAGAGAGAAAAACAGTGAACCAATCAGTGAACAGAATCAGACCGACAACAACAACAACATGCGAACAGTGACATCAGCAGGCCCCTGATTGGCTCCCTCGTACCGTTCATGGGCATCTCGTCGATCTGGGTGGAGTAATACTGCTCGATGTCTCGCAGGATGCGGATGTCGTCATTCTTCACAAAGTTGATGGCCACACCCTTACGCCCATAACGCCCCGACCGGCCAATCCTGAAGGAGGTCAGAGGTCATAGCATTAGTCACGAATAAACACCCCCTGCTCTCCTCAAAGGACCACCGGACCCAAACCTGTCTAAGCCCCTCCCCCAAAGCACTCTGCTCAAGTCTCCTCCCTGACTGGTGCAGAAGGACACGTGGGGACTAGTTTGTGTGGAGGGATACCTGTGGATGTAGAGCTCTCTGTTGTTGGGCAGGTCATAGTTGATGATGAGTGAAACCTGAGGAACATCCAGGCCTCGAGCCCAGACATCGGTGGAGATCAGCACACGACTGAAACACAAAAACCCAGAGGTCAGTCTCTGAATCAGAATCTGGTCCTGGTCCTGGTCCTGGTCCGCTCACCTGGCTCCTGATCTGAACTCCTTCATGATGGACTCTCTCTCCTTCTGCGGCATGTCTCCGTGCATCGATGACACCGTGAAGTTGGCCTCCCTCATCTTCTCTGTCAGCCAGTCCACCTGAAACACAAACACACTACGTTTCCCATGATGCTCTGATGCGCTACACCTGCTCACACAGGAGGACGTGCACAGACCTTCCTCTTGGTGTTGCAGAAGATGACGGCCTGCGTGATGGTCAGCGTGTCATAAAGGTCGCACAGTGTGTCGAACTTCCACTCCTCCCTCTCCACGGCAACAAAGAACTGCTTTATCCCCTCCAAGGTCAACTCATCACTGCGGCCGAGAGACATCAACATACAGAGAGAGAGGGTGAGAGTAAGGTGGGATCAGGTTTCACTCTGAATAATCTCAGCTCCACATTTCTGCCAGAAACCCGATCCGCATCCTCGTCAAACTGACCGTTTGACGAGGATGCGGATCGGGTCGGTCATGAACTTGTTGGTCATCTCCAGGATCTCGTGCGGCAGCGTGGCACTGATCAGGACCACCTGCGTGGCGGGGGGCAGGTAGCGGTACACGTCGTAGATCTGCTCCTTGAAACCTGGACACAGAAAGCCGACAGGAAGTTAGACGCTGGACAGGTGTTTCAGTCTGGTGGTTAAGGTGTGACATCACAGAGTTCTCAGGTGTGTTCCTGCTCCAGGTGACACGCGCTCACCTTTGTTGAGCATCTCGTCTGCCTCGTCCAGGACCAGCATCTTGATGGCTCTTGTTCTCAGGCTGCGGCGCCGAATCATGTCTGAAGTAAACAAACAAAGGTGAGCTCCTATTGGCTATTGCAGTCAGAGGCTGGCCAATCAGGAGCCAGAAGCTGAACAACTTTTTACACATGGTGCCCAGACATTTCCTCCAGACACACAGGAGTGATTAATAAAACTCCATACAGCGTAATGTTGTGATATTTAGTCTGGCAATATCGAGATTTTATTATAAACAAGAGTAATAAAAGCAGTTGCTTTTTCAGGCCAGCAGATGGCGCCATTTGTCACTAGCGTGTCAGCACCTGGGAGAAAGTTGGTAAAACAAAGATGGACGCAGAGAAAGAAAACGCTTCGACGCGGCATCAGAGCCAACGCTGCCTTTCCCGTCTACACGGGACAGAATTTTAAACATTTACAGTACAGTGACCGTCAAAACCATGAACAAATATTGCCGCAAAGTCTATTTTGCGACACCATGGAACAAACGATAGCACAATATGAAACGATAAATGTTTTTATTTCGTCATTCGAGATATATCGAACAGCCTTACTTCAATGTAACATCGTCTGTGTGTGTGAGATTGTGCGTGCAGAGAACACCCGGAGCAACCGACTACGTTCTCCTCTCCAGCGAGACCTCAGAGCACAAACAGAACCTTTTACGTAAACGAACATGTTTCACATGTTTCCAGCAGCTGTCTTTCATGGGCTCAAATTGTGGTCATAAATATTTTGAACTTGTAAATCAGTTTTGTATGTGTAAAAAGAATTTCTGTTTGGACTTAGTCAAGTCTTCACTCAAGTTTCAAGTTACACGTACAAATTTTGACCTTATTTTTCTTCCTTTCAGCTGATTGGTCAATGTCATGTCAATCACAAATTTAACTATCCAATCAGAGTTTGGCTATTGGAGGGGTGCTTTATGGAGCTTCAGGTCCTGAGGGAATAAATGTCCTTTTACATGCCAGCCCAGCGTTTTCCTTCAGTGTTGTGGAAATGACACAGTCTTCACTAGTGGGGATAGTTACAAAGCTTTCTGGTTATGAATTAACGATACATGTTTTTATTGAACATTTGAAGAACATTTGAAAACAACAGAAACTCTTGTAGAGGAGATAAAGTCAGAGATAGAAACGACAGGTGCATCTAGTACAGGTAGAGCTGCTGCACACAGAGCCCAGCAGCCAGCGCAACAAATCCTGGATCCTTTGCCTTTAGTTAGCAGTTAGCATTAGCAGCACATGCTGCGTCCGATGTGAAAGGACCTTCATGCTGCGCACTGTGACTCACAGCCATGGTCCCGGGTCAGCCCTGACTTTGTGTTAAACTAATCCTAAAGTAATAATGTATTTCTAACCACTGATATAGCACAACTTTATCCTTTCAACAGCTGCTCAAAGTTAGGGGACCTAGCTGCTATCGGATATTTATATAGAGATCCTCCAGCTTCAAACTGTATCACCCTTCAAGGACCTGCAGCTCCGTAAAGCCCCCCTCCAACCCGGTTGTTCAGTGATGACGTGACGAATCCTACTTCCGGGTCTAAAGTAGTCTGCGTTTAATATGGCTTTTGTGTTGTTAACATGTTTAATGTTTTGTATTTTCTTCTATTTGATCTCAAAAAGCTCCTAAAACAGTCAGTGATCACTGTTGACCTCCCTCGGCTTTTATTACCGCTAATCATTTATTTAAGCTCAGTTTTTAAAACCTTAGGATGTAACTACAGCCCAGCCCATGCAGCAGTATATGAATGACTAACCTCGTATTGTGGATGGATTATCTCAGTTGTTCTCCTGGCTGAAGTTTGGTCCTTTTACAGCATCCTGCCATGCGATTACATTTGTTCCTGACCACCGAGAACACTCACGTTAACTTTTATCGAGTGGAAAAAAAGTTAGCTTGTTTATATTATGCTAACATAGCTGTGTCGCTAGCTGTCACGTAGCACATCATTATATACCAGCTAGCCCAACTTCAGTAACCCTACAAACGTCACTGCTGTTTAGTTTTCTGTCTTCATTTATGCTGGAAGTGATAACAGAGCTGTACGTTTTAATTTGTTTCCAAAACCCCGCAGTCAGGACATGCTATATTGTATTTAGATAGAAGCTAGCGAGCTAACTCCCTGCTAACTTCTAACTCCGTTAAATGTCATAAATTCCGTTTTCATGGATGCCTGGATGTTAAACTCAATTGTTACACCTGGTAGAGCAGAACGCTGATCATTTTATTAAAGATGAAAGACTTTAGACAGTTTTTCAACTCTCAGTAATGCCACAGTGATCGTTTGATATATGGACCTGCAGCGGAGTTTAGACCCAGACACGGCTAGTGACGTCAGACTGAACAACCGGACAGCCAAACCCATCTGTTCTCTGATTGCATAGTTAAATTTGTGATTGACATGACATTGACCAATCAGCTGACAGGAAGAAAAATAGAGTCAAAATTCGTATTTGTAACCTAAAACTTGAGTGCAGAGTTTCACACGCATAAGTCCACACACAAATTCTTTTTACTCATACAAAACTGATTTACAAGTACAAAATATTTATGACCACAATTTGAGCCCATAGTCTTTCACATTGTTCACGTTATGTGTGTGATCGTGGAGCAGAGCCGCGGCTGCGTCCAGCTCTGACAGGTTTATGAACAGACAGGTGTAAGCCTGGTGGAGGTGGGTTTGCTCCAGTGAAATGCGACATGTTGGACAATTTCCCGGTCCCAGCCCTGTGGGAACAGCCCCTTCCTGGTGTGGAAGTCCTGACCTCAGCCCCACAGAACAGCACGGGGCTGTGAGCCTTTTCCTCCAGCATCGACCTCACGGACGTGCGTCCAGCCTGTGGATTAAGACCGGGAGGTCGATCGAGTTCACGCGAACATGAAGGCAGACGAGCGAATATTTTTGGCAGCGTAGTGAACGACATCACGCCTCTTTCACACTGCCAGGCCAAAGGCACCAGCAGATAAACGTTTTCACTTCCTGTTTCAAGGTGGCGTTGTTAATGGGCTTCTCGCCATCCTGAGCGCCGAGATCATGACCTGGAAACAGGTTTCGTCTGACTGGATCTCGTTTTATCAAATTATAATTTGAATTTGGAGCGTCTCCCACCTCAACCGATCGGACGCGACGATGACAGCAGGTGCGGGTCACATGACCTACTCAAACTCACCGAACACTCGTCCTGGCGTGCCCGCCACGACGTGCTGGCCGTAGTCAAGCTTGCGTATGTCCTCGCCCACGTTGGTGCCCCCGATGCAGGCGTGACACTGCACGTTCATGTAGTCTCCCAGAGCGAGCAGCACCTGCGCGCACGTGCAAACAGCCAATCAGAATGCAGCACATATGATCACAGGTGATCGGCCAGCTGTGACGAGGCGCAGGCATACCTTTTGAATCTGTCCAGCGAGCTCTCGAGTCGGAGCGAGGATCAGAGCCTGCGTCTCCCTCACCTGCAGACAGGAAACGCATCACAGTGTCACAATAACAGTTTAACCCATCTGCTTGAAAAGGCCACGCCCACCGAGGCTGCAACAGACTCACCTGGATGTCGAGACACTGCAGCACAGACACGCAGAAGGTGGCGGTCTTTCCCGTTCCAGACTGAGACCTGCAGACAGCAGCTGTTAGAACATTTGGAGGCACGAGAGCTACACGGCAACAAGAACAGCGAGGGAAGAGGAAAGGACGAGGAGAGAGGAGGGAAACGCTTACTGAGCGATGACATCACGGCCTTTGATGATCTGCTTGATGGCTCGCTGCTGGATCGCTGACGGCTTCTCAAATCCTGCAACACGAACACTGCGTCACTGCCAGAAAACTTTATTTACAACTAGCAAAGTGCACAAAACATCTGTCCTTCAAACAACTTTATTTTAACCCGGCCACAGGTTTCTCAACATTCTTTTAAATGACCATAATTCTGAAACACTTTATGCAATCTGAAATCCTCCCGGGGTTCCTGAAAGCAGCGAGACGACGCCTCTCAGTGACATCAGGGTCATTACAGTAACCTGAAGCACGCAGCAGCCCCGGGAAGGCGAAGGCGGTCCCAATTAAAGCTTCCTCCTTTTTTCCACAGATTTGGGCGATATGACCCGGTTATCTCCCGATAACCTCATCTGTCACTAAATGTGCTTTTTCTGTAACTCGACCCGTGTGAGGCGTTTTCAGCGGAGTGTTCTGACCGATGCATGAAACCATCTATTTTTAGATAGAAGTTGTAACGGCCGCCATTTTCTTTGTGAGTCTTTCTACACGGCGTGCTGCGGGGAAAACGCCCGTTGTAGCGTTTGAGTCTGAGGTTGGTTTGGAGCACCTGACGTCCGTAAACTCTCTCCACTCTCTGCCACCTGAGAAGAGCTCTGTGCTGTTCGAGTCTGAGGTGGCGCCGCTTTGTGCCAGAACTTACATTGTGCCGTTTTCCGTGTCAGACGTTTCATAACCAAACCGTGTCCGCGCAACAGAGGCGGCCCTCGTTTAGGAATAAGGTCCTGGATTTGTGTGGACTGGTCCGTCTGTTTGCAGCTACCTGGTTCTGCCTCGTCTAAACTGGTCGTGCTGGGATTCTCTGTCCCCGCATCCATAAACAGTGGATTTCGCATCACCGTGAAACAAACGATAGCATACCGCACAGCCCTGGGCCGGATGTATCCTTCGTAGCCCACCCTATCCCAGGATTCATTGCGAGGTGATGGTGATGATGTTCAAGCGGGTAAAGAGTAAACTCCACATTTATTTGTGTAGAAATGTTCCAACAGTGACGTTAACTTCCTCTTCCTCTGCTCAGAGTCTGCTTTAAGCTTACAGACACCGTGACGATACTTCAGCCATCAACACAACAAGCTGAGGTGCAGACAGGCTGCTGCAGCCTTCACTCTGACAAACATCGGCCACACTCAGCGTCTCTGCTCGTTCTGTTCGGTGGCTTTAACTAAAAGAAACTAATGACTGTCGATATTTTTGATTTAGTTGTGCTCTAAGTGCGGATGTAAAACAAACATTTTATTGAAGAATGAGACGGTTATTTCATAGATGCTCTTAAATAAATCCGACGGTCTCACGGGCAACTCGTTTGGAAAGATCTAAGAAGCTTAGAGCTCACAGCAAGTATGTAACCAGGACTAATTACTGCAACTCCCAAACCTGCAAAGGAACATGAACACAGCCGGTTTACCCAGCACTGGCCTCACACACATCACACCACATTATTAAACCCATGGTGATTCAGGTGACTTTGGATGGAATAGGTTCCCCATCAACAGGTTCTTCTCTACTGGGTTCATAAACACAATTTCAGACCAGTAAAAACATCGCTTCATGAAAGCGGTGCTGGTGATTCTGTTGTCTGTGAAGGTTCTCAGTCATCCAGGTCATCGTAGTCAAAGGAGCTTGCAAAGAAAAGCGTCTGGACTTCTTTAAGTTGCTTGAAGACGTTTCACCTCTCATCCAAGAAGCTTCTTCAGTTCTAAGGTCTGAGTCTGCTGAGTCTTGTCCTGTGGTGTCTGGTCTTCTTTTAGAAGAAGCTCAGACACCAGCGAGGGAGAATAAGAAGGACAGACGCAACAACATTGTCATCCCCTATGTAGCCGGTGTATCAGAGAAATTCAGGAGTTTTCTCCAAGCATGACATCCAGGTGCATTTCAGACCCAGCAACACGCTCAGACAGAAACTGGTTCACCCGAAAGACAAAACGCCAAAACACAGACTTAACAATGTGGTGTTTGCTGTACAGTGCAGCGAGGAATGCCCAGACCTCTACATTGGAGAGACCAAACAGCCACTTCACAAGCGCATGGCACAACACAGAAGAGCCACCTCCACAGGACAAGACTCAGCAGTCCATCTGCATCTTAAGGATAAAGGTCACTCTTTGAGGATGCCAATGTTCACATTTTGGACAGAGAGGACAGATGGTTTGAAAGAGGAGTGAAAGAAGCATCTGTGTCCACTGTGAGCGACCATCTTTGAACAGAGGCGGGGCTTACGACACCAACTCTCTGCCATCTATAATCCAGTTTTGAGATCCCTTCCCAGATGCCTTAACGCCCACTCACATCCTGGGCCATCTGACCTCAGGAATTCGCATGATAAGGTGGGGCCAGGTTTCACAATGAACACACCCGAAACTCTGGCTCATTGTGACCCACACCCAGTTTCACACCTTGGCTCAGGCGATTAGAGGATCATCAGGGGGTCCTTTTGTCCCTCTGTGGGGGGATACTCCCACTAGGTTTATATCTGGGACTCTCCACCATTTGACCTTAGAACTGAAGAAGCTTCTCGGATGAGAGGTGAAACGTCTTCAAGCAACTTAAAGAAGTCCAGACGCTTTTCTTTGTAAGCTCCTTTGACTACGATGCTGTTGTTTAAACTTCACCGAGGTTATAATCAGCTGATAACAGCGATGCTAGTCTCTCTAACATCTAAGGTTAGAGAAGATCCCGGCTCTACCACACCACCACCACTTTGAAAATACTGAATTTAGTGGCAGAAAAATCTAAAAAGTATTATAATTATCTTACTGAAAGCATTTTTTTCTAATCCGGTTAAAAGGAAGCACATCCTTAAAGACTTTTAACCAAAATATCAGAAAAATATACATCTCACATCCAATCCTTCCTAAAAGAAGAGCTCAGTTTTAACATTTTATATGAGTTTTACCCAACTAATGATTTTATTACACTCAGATTTAAAGTGGATGTTTTCTGTGATAGACAGAATTTGTAATGCCTGCAGGCCGGGGAATCAGCTCACTCAGTGCTGAAGTGGAATTTAATTAACAGTTTAATGGAAAACATTTTATTGACAAATGGGGAGAATTCAGAGCTGATCTCGAGCTGTTTGAAGAGTCTCTGAAGGTTGTTCGGATCAGCCCACAAATTACTTATCACTTAAATAATTTAACTGAACATGATCAACAGATGAATGCTTCTTTGTTTGTACACATTTCAATAAAGTTTTTGTTTCCTACATCACACTGAGCCATGGACCAAGCCGGGTCACACACCGGCTCAGCAGCCCCAGAGTCCGGTCTAAAGTCAGGTCTATCAGAACATCTGTTTCTCCGCCACTGAAAGTGCGCAGACACGTTAGCAGGTCGAGCTAATGCTAATTGGAGAGCTTCTGGAAAGAACTAAAAGCCGGAGAGTCAGACTAACGGCACCCCTCCGGATACGATGCCCCCGGGGTCGAACCGAGGACAGTGAAATATCTTTAATTCGCCTACTCAAACACACTGCGCCGACTTTAGCTTTACAGATGACTAGCTGAGCTAGCTTTCCCCCGGAGGCCGCGCCGAACCCCGGCCTACCGTAGGCGTAGATCCCGCGGAGAAGGTCCTCCCGGAGGCCCATGGTGTCGAAGGTAGGGGTGACGTCCACCTCCTCGCTGGTCTCAAACTCCACCTTGGTCATATCTTCTTCCTTCAGGATTCTCTTCCTACCCTGAGCCCCGGCAGCAGCCATGTTCCTCGGAGCTTTTAATCCTACTGAATGTCGCAGAAGTCCGGATTCACCAGTCCGCGCTTCGCCGCGCTGCTAAGCTAACTGCTAACGAGAGAAAGAAGCACGTGTCGCTACGCCGATGACGTCCGCAGCGGGCGACGAGGATTTTACGTCACAGCAGAAAAAATAACAAATTTCCGGGTTCTTTATCAGCGTACTCGGAGGCCGACACAGAATAAAATGTAAACCTGATCGAATGATGACAAACTGATCAATACATGAATAAGAAAGTGTCTCAGTGATCGATCAACACGGGACAGACGGCCCTTCTGAAAACAAGGAATAACAGCCTATAACTATATATACAAAACACACTATTTATTTACATATTTACTTCTGACACCGGATTGTATATTTGTACATTTGTTTCCTTTCCCCCCCGTTTTTTCTGGTAATACTGTTCATATAAATATAGTGCTGCAGAACTGTGCACCCTCCCACACACACACGCACACACACACGTTTGCACTGAGTTGGAGACAATGGCGTGTCCAGCGGGGTGGCCTGGGGGGGCACAGGCCACCCCCCAAACCAGACTGGCCACCCCAGGTGCCACCCCAAAGGCAAAACAATAAAATTCAATCAAATATCAAATGTCCGATTATGTTTTCACGGTGACGCTCAGATATCCGAGTGTAAGTGAATGCAGCATCGGCTTCTGCGCTATGCGCATCACGTTAGCAAAGGTAGGAGAGCCAAGCGCGAAAGATGGCACTGCTGGAAACAATTTTTCGGTGAAAGAAAATGAGGACAGAATAAATGTCCCGGTAAGTAATATCAAGTTTGTTGAGTTTAGTAAACTTCGGTGAAATTAGAATACCAAGGAAAAAAATAACACTTAAAGAATTATTGCAGCTGTGGAATATTTCAGACAGTATGCTACTGAGGGCAGCTAACATAAGAGTTATGAGTTATAAGATATAATCTAAGTCGTAACATTGCTGTATGGAGCTGCAGATTTGGTTGCAGGTTAACATAGCTGGACTGGCCATCGGGCATACCGGGCATATGCCCGATGACTTATTTTTTATTTTTTTTGTAACGGCATGAACAATGAGAGGTGGTGGATTGGCCAGATGCAGGTCGATGTGTAGAAATAACTCAGTTGTTTGGTGGTGGCTATGGCGGGGCTTCCACAGAGGCAACAGGTGGATGAGGGAAGGGGAGGCAGGAGGAGAGACCCGAAGCAGCCACCAGTCCGAGTGTCAGGTGAACTGAACTTCAGGTAAGAAGTTATGACCTGCAGTCTATCTGGGTCAGATATAAACCAAGTTTAGGTGGAGTTTATTTTCATGTTGCTGACTTTTTACTGTCAGTTGCAATAACTCATACTGCGTTCTAGCCAGTTTGACGGAGTTTTTATACAGCTGGGTGGGTGCTATGATGTTACTGATAGTGAACTTTATTTTATTCATAAGGTTAGTAGAGTTGCCAACGGCTCCTTAAAAAAATGGAATGGTCCCTCATTCAGAGAAAATATTACACGTTTCGTATTGAGCTGAGAAGAGACGCAGTTTGTCCCGGACTTTAGCTAGAATGGAAAAAAGACACAAAGCTGGAGTTATTCTGTGTTTATGCTGCACAGCTGCCTCTTCTTCTCTCATTCTCTCCCCCCTCTCTCTCCTGTTTCTACTTCAATCATGAAACTGATCAATGATCAGCTGATCGTCTCTCTTGTTTGTTTATCGCCCACTTTGCGCCGAAAGAGGAAACCAGCGGATGTCGCGCTAAACAACAGCAGCACGTTTAAGCTTGATCAGCTGTTAGAATTTATTTAATATTAATTTCTAGTATCAGCTGATGTTTGCTGGAGCCACAGCTGCAAAGCTGCTGGTCATGATGTCGGTTTGGTTATCTGGTGAGAGGGAAACATGAAGATGAAACCAGGAGATGTCCTTACTGAACCATCAGAGCTGAACAGGTGATGGAGAAACAGGTTTACCTTTTAGGTGACATGAATGAGTTGAAGTTATGAGCTGTTTCTGAGAGACAAATAACACCAGGATCCTTTTTTATGTAGCTGACAGCTGGTAACTGTGCAGGGGCGGGTCTAGGAAAGTTTTGCCAGGGGGGGCAGGTAGGGCATTAACAGGGAAAGGGGGGGCACAAAGAAATACTTTTCTTTCTTATTCTCATTTAAAATACCTAGTTTTTATTAAATAATTATCTAAATCTTACAACCAAAGTTTTTATCTGACGTAAAATGTATAGAAATCATACATATACCAACAAGACTGTGCATCACTGTCACAACAGGGTTTGTTTTCAGTCAAAGTCTTTATGGCTTTACTACCTGGTGGGTCGGTCTGTAGTAAAAATGCCCAATTTTTTTTGTCCCAGTCCAGCCCTGCAGGTTAATACTGGCAGTGTCACCATGCCAGCTGACTGTATTTCATCATCAGCCAGTGTTGTTCTTTATCAATATTACCAAAGTTTACCATAAGGCAGCATAGAAAGTATTTACTTGCTTTCAGGTTTTATTCAAATGTTCGTCTTTTCATTTGTTTCCCCACTTTTTTCCTGTTTCAAAATCAAACACCAGTTTGTGAGAAGATTATCTTCTTTTTTTAACAGGCAGATAAAGTTTTACATTGGAACTGGCTAATTTGTCAATTGTTTGTTACAAATGTTCGTATTTTAATTTTCAAAAATGTTTTTGCCCAAAACATATGTGCACTACATGTCAGTAAAAATACTATGCAAATATTGATGTCCTTGAATGCTGAGTAAACACTGACTGATTGTATCTCTTGTACTTTATCAACGCAGTATCTAAAAACTTTGCACCGTAGTGGTTAAAATCTCATTCTAATAAGAGTTAAAAGTGCATTTGGTTATTAGGTTTATAGGGTTATTGAATTATGGTTAACGGTTGGTAGAATTTTTTTTTAAAACATTATCTGCCAATTAAATCTGCCACCCTTCTCCAAATCTGTGCCCCTACCTGGCCCCCCCAACAAACATTTTCTAGACACGCCACTGGTTGGAGATGCTCTGTATCTCATTGTACAACTGTAAACACACAGGATAGAAATACAGATTAAACGGGGGAAAGTAACACAGACACACTGAATAATTAAATAAGACATTAAAATATTACAAATATTCATGTTTTTAAAGCTTTCTTGTTGAGACAGGAACAAACTTTCTGTTTCTGTCCTGAGAGTGGACAGCTTACATTTACAGATGTGGAGTTTGATCGATGAGGGAAAAGCATGCGAGTCTTTCTCACTAAAGTCAGTAAAACCAAATAACACGTTTTGGTAAAAAAAAGTACAAATTCTGATCAGATGCTGTCAGAGATGAAACTAACGATATGTTTCCATAAAACCTGAGTAAAGCTAAATGTTTCTGTATCGCTCTTCTGTTTTTGAAGGATTTAAACTGGACCCTGAGACACACTGACAGGTGTGATGTCATCACGTCAGCCGCTACACTGGGCAGCCTGTAGGTGATGACGTAATCAAACATAAACAAACCACAAAAGTGTAAACTAACAGTCTGGTAAATGTGAAAGAGGTCACCTGTGCAGCCAGGTGACAGGAAGGAGCTGAGGACTGATGCTGCTGTTGTATAAAATCACCAAATACTCCGATGATTTTACCCCTTTATAAACTTTTTTACTCTGTTGTTTAAATGAGGTTTTTTAAATAATGTTTTTTATTAAGAGTTTTTTCTTTATACATATAAACAAAAGGAGAAGAGAAGGATAGTTTGTACGTTTGGGGTCATTGGTCCGTACACTTAAGGCTGTAGAATTTAGGGGGGAAAGGAAAATAAAGAAAATAAATACACAGACACATCTACTGTATATGTGTAAAAATAAATAAAGTGTTTCCCCAGATAACAAAGTCCCTGCAAAATAATCCCATTCATTCCCCCCAGGTCACTGTATTTCCACAGCTGACATGAGGCAGGTGCATGAACCTGAAAAATTGGTATAGATTTGGAAATGCATCAAGGAAACGACCCCGCATGACACGACATGAGGTCATATATCCCCCGTGTGTGTGAGTGGGAGAGGCAGCGTCCCTCCACCTGGAGGGTGAATGATGGCTCCCGTCTTTTAGAGGCACCTCATTCCCACTGATGCCAAACAGAGCGAGAAGAGGGTCGGGGCCAGTGTCACTCTGAGAATCCTGGACAGGGTATGAAAAACCTCTGTCAGGAACTGAAGGAGACTGGGACAAGACCAGTACATGTGGATCAGTGAGGCTTCAGCAGTTTGGCATCTGTCACAATATGGAGCGATATCAGGAAAGACACGAGATAATCTGGATGTTTAAATAAAGTTTGTTTGTGAGGTCACACTGAAGCAGCTTTATTTAAAAGAACTACAACTGCTAAATTGTCCGAGGTTTCCCATCTGCCTGCATCACAGGAGGCAAAAGTAGAGATGTTCTGTACTGCAGTAGAAGTACACGCACTAGTGCTGACAATACTGCAGTAAAAGTACTGATTGAACAATCTCATTTGTTGTCAGAACTTCAAAAAATTATGCAAATTTGTTGCCTCAAAAAAATAAAAATGTACTTAAGGTGACTAGGTTAGGACAAAGTATTCACTGAGTACACAGTACTAAGAACTGGACTTTTCTGAGTGAGCAACTCTAAATGTTTCTCCACTGACACTAACAAAGTTCTAAATTAAAAAACAATTTATGGTAACTTACCGTTTTTAATTTGGCTGACATACAAATTAAACGCCTCCAGGGTGAGGTGTTCGGGCATGTCCCACGGTTAAGGAGGCCCTGGGGCAGACCCAGGACACGCTGGCCTGGGAACGCCTCGGTGTTCCCCCGGACAAGCTGGAGGAGGTGGGCGGGGAGAGCGAGGTCTGGGCTCCTCAGCTGAGGACCCGGTGACCCGGCCCGGATAATCACATTATGTTTTATCATCCTTGAACGTTCAGTACAACACTTGACATTAGAGGTGGGAATCACCATACATCCCACGATACGATATTATTGCAAATGTTTAGAATATTTTGCGATATTCAGATTCTGTACATAAAGGTAAACTTTATCAATCTTCATTTTATCTAATATCAAAGTCAGAATAAAGGCTGAACAATTACACACACCCCACTGTTCAGTTATTTATTTGTAAAACATGTTTGGAATCATGTATGATTTCTGTTCCACTGCTCACGTGTGCACCACTTTGTGTTGGTCTTTCACGTGGAATTCCAATAACATTGATTCATGTTTGTGGCTGTAATGTGACAAAATGTGGGAAAGTTCAAGGGGGCCGAATACTTTTGCACGCCACTGTATTTTAGCTTCCACCCTTCACTTTGTTGACAGCGCTGCAAACCCTCGGCCTTCTCTCAGTGAGCTTCCTGATGTAACCTGAAATGGTTTCACCTCACAGGTGTGCCTGTCAGGGTGCACTGGTGGAGCTGGGACCATCAGTTGTGTTATGAAGCAGTCAAGTGGGTACACAGCTGACATCCTGTTTGACAACTGTTAGAATAAATATTAGAACCAATCAGCTAAGTAAAGAGAAACAACAGTCCAGCATTACTTTAAGAACTGAAGGTCAGTCAGTCTGGAAAATTGCTAAAACTTTGAATGTGTCCCCAAGTGCAGTCACAGAAACCATCAAGACTACGATGAAACTGTCTCACATGAGGACGCCCCAGGAAAGGAAGACCAAGAGTCCCTCTGCTGCTGAGGACACATTCATCCGAGTCACCAGCCTCAGAAATCACAAGTTAACAGCAGCTCAGATCAGAGCCCAGATAAATGCCACACAGAGCTCCAGCAGCAGACACATCTCTACATGTTCAGAGGAGACTGTGTGAATCAGGCCTTTACGGTCAAATAGCCGCTGAAAAACCACGACTAAGGAAATGCAACAAGCAGAACAGATTTGTTTGGACCAAAAAACACAAGGAGTGGACATTAGACCATCTGTGCTTTAGGCTGATGAGTCCACATCTGAGATCTTTGGTTCCACACGCTGCACGTGATGGTCGAGCTGCAGACTCACTGCTGAAGTCAAACCTGGGCTCAGTCTGTGCAGCAGGATCAGATGTTAGTGTGCACAGAACAATAACACTGCTGCAAATCTGTGTGCTGCCAATAAAGCTGTGTTATAATCGATGCTGCTCGTCAGCGAAACAGACCTCAGGCCTTCCTCGAACCTAACCTGTTCGCATCATGGGTTACCATGGCAACTTACCCCGGTGAGAAGGGAAGCACCTTTGTGGTACAGAGTGTAGGGTAGCTGGATACATGGTAGTGCAGGCCGCTGCTCCTGATGATGATGTCAGGATAAGACAATCTTGGCTTTGCTGAACTCATGTCATTGTGCAGGTTCCAGGTCAGCTGACAGTCGTCCACCAATCACTGCTAAATGCAAACTAGCTTACAAATACTGGCGGCATCCTGGATGCACCTGTGGTAAGAACTCCCACATCGCTTCTTTCACAAACGTCAAAGTCCACCCCGCCCCCATGTGACCTCATCCTTTCACCGCTGACGGGTGAATATGATTGGTTGTTTGTGTAAAAACTATAAATTTGAGCAGAAGCACTTTCTTAACTGCTCTCACTCTTACCTGCCCGTCATTGCTTCTTCTTCGTGTGTCGTATTGGTCGTGTCTGTCTGTTGGAGGGTCAGCTCGCCATAGAACGAAATGATTATTAATCCTCAGCCGTTCACATGAAACATTTTAATAACAACTGAAATCATTTTCACATTTCTGCAAATCAAAGATGAACGTTCAGAGAATACAGATCCAGGTTTTACTTTGAAAGGTCCATACAGGAAGTGATGCTCCTGGTGTTCCTGCTGTCCGTGTGTCACCGCGCGCGATACCGCCACACAAACGAGCGTCCGCACACTTTTGGCACTTTCTTCATCTCAAATGAAAGACGCCTGGCAGAGTGACATCATCACTACATTGACCTGGACATCGGGTCGGCGTTCCAGGAAGTACCAACTGATGACGACATGTTTTTGTTTACATGATCAACACAAACACGTAAACACGAAGTCCATCAAACCGTCGCAACAAAGGAGGAAACTAATCATCTGCGTTCATCTCAGTCGTCTTTTGATTGGTGGACGTCCAGACTGACGACCTGCAGCTCGGTCAGGTTGTTGCTGCTCTGTTGACTGATGACCATCTAAACAAACAAACAAACAAACAAACAAAGTGTCACTGCAGTGAGCGCAGCCATGTTTACAAACATTCACATACTTGTGTGTACATAAACGTTTTGTAATCTTTTGACCTCGTTTATCTCGTGTTTGGTTACATTGTCTCCCTGTTCAGCACGCTGCCGACACTCGATGTCTTTTAAACGTGCTTTACAAGTAAAACTGACTTGGCTCGATGTTAACGGCCGCCTGCAGGGATGTGCGTGAATGTGTCATTAATGTGTCATGTGCAGTTGGTGTGCAGTTGGCGTGTTGTGGTACCGGGTGCAGCTGGACTGCAGAAACTGGGATCTGAGTGGTGCCTGGAGGAAGAGAGGTGAGGAAGACCTGCGGCACGGCGGCTGAAAGAAGAAAAGAGTTTGTGGTTTTTCTGAAAACGTTTTCATTTCAGCAAATATTAACAGTCGGTCACCTGGGTCATGTGACTGGGTGTGGCCTGCTGGAGAGAAGGTGTTGAGGACTGTGAGGCTGCCGTCGCCCAGCGAGGGCGTTGGTGCGGCATACATCACCGTGTGACTGCCTGGGTACATCATGTGACCTGCTACCGAGGAAGAGGAGGAGGAAGGGGAGGAGACGATGGAGACGGGAAGACTTGCTGCAGAGAGAGGAAGATGGTCAGGTTGGCGATGCTACGTTAACCCGTTACGGAACGTGTCTTTGTGTTCATACCTGTGGAGGAGGCGGGGCTCTGCATGTCAGAGCTGCTGTGATTGGCGGTTGCCTGCTGGCTGCTGGTCTGTACTTGGATTGTCTGCAGCTGCTGAGAGACTCCAGGTCCTGATGACACAAAGAGGGCGGAGCTAACATTCACCTGTTGGCAGGCAAGCTAAGGAAAACGCACCGATTGACAGGAGGACGGCGTAGCAGTGTGCTGACCTGACAGCGACACGGTTGCAGGAAGCCGCAGCAACGTAGCTGGCTGTGTGGGTGGAGCATGCAGCGTGGGGGTGGGGCCTGGGGCCACGGGGCCCTGGATGGCCAAAGACTGGCCCTGCAGCTGGCTGAGGGGGATGGTGTGTGCACCCGGAGGCAGCGAGCCACCTGCAGACAGGTCAAGGGGTGAGTCCAGAGACAGATTAGCTGAATAAAAGCAGCAGGAAAGCCAAAAGTGTGTGGACAGGTGAAAGACCAGCAGGTGCTCTGGTGGCCATTGAAATGTTTACTTTTACCTGCCAGCTAAGAAACAACACAAACACGAGCCTTGTGTCAGCAGTTGACTCCGCCCACCTACCTGACATCAAAGTAAAGCCTCCAGGAAGCACCACCCCGGCTGATGTCTTCAGCAGCGTCCCATTGGCGGTCGAGGACGGCGGCTGCCAGGTGGGGGCGCTGGTCTGCACCTGCAGGGACGCTGAGGATGAAGAGGAGCAGGATGTGGAGGAGGAGGAGGAGCTGGCCAGGCTGAAGGCCGGTTTGACCAGATCCTGCAGACACACGACATCTGTATTTAAGGAGCGGGGCTAAAAGCGCTGATCCCGACATTTAAGTAACAGCACCTGGACGCTACCTTGGCAGCCTCGGAGCAGCCGTCAGCTTCTGACACCTGATAGCTGAGGTCGGTCTCCTCGAAGCCCGTGGCGCTCATCCTCTGGTCGGAGGAGGGGTCGGAGCGCGGCGGCGAGTCTGGCGAGTTCAGGCAGGTCTGGATCAGAGCTTTCCCCGTCTCTGACGTGATCATCGGCTGCAGCTTCCTCGTGGCGAAGGTGTACACGTGGCCCGTCTCGCTGGCAACAAGCAGCAACACCTGCGTACCTGTGAGCGTGGACAGCTCGTACGCCTGGGTGGGGGAGCAGGTACAACAGGTGAACACGCTATTGGTCTAAACACACCTGCAGACATGGTGCAGTTCCTGGAGTGAACAGCTGACTGATGCTGTACCACTAACCTCACCTGTCAGATAAACTGAGCTGAAAGCAGAGACAGTGGCTCATCTGTATTTATTGAGTTTTACTCACTGAGCTCTACTGTATTCTACTTTGATTTTTATTGACTGATTCTACCTGCTGCACCCTGCTGGCTCCAGCCAAACTTCACCTGTCTACAGGTGAGACGCTCCTAAAGAACCTTACTGAACGCTCAGACACACCTGCAGACCTGAGCTGGTACAACGTCACCCTTTTTAGCCTCCACCTGCTCCCGAGCCTCCAGGTGAAGCTCTGCAGGTGAGAACAGGGTGATGATACACCTGTGCTCTGTGGCAGGTGAAGCTTTCATATACTTTTGGATTTTAGAAGCTTAGATTGAGACGAAACGTGAAAATTTCAATGTCAGAGTAAACCCACAGCTGACCTCTGACCCCTGCTGCCTCTCACCTTCTTCATGATGCCGGTCTTCCTCTTGCTGAAGGTGGTGTACCTCCGCAGCTTGTTGTCTATGAACTCCATCTTGATCTTCACCCTGCCTCGGGTCTTCTTGCCGGGCTTCACCCCCGCCGCCCCGGGCCTCAGACCACTGTACGCCCCGCTGAGGCCTCCGGAGCTCTGCGCCGCCTGATGCCCGACCTCCCGCTCGCTCCTCTCCCGCTTCACGCCCCTCCGGTCCCCACCCAGGCCCCCCGTGTCATCGTCCTCCGCGGAGTCCGAGTCCTGGTCGGAGCCGCTGAACGCCCCCTCGGCGCTGTAGTCCCGGTCCTCCGGCGCCCCCTCGCCAGTCTCCCGGGCCGTGTCCGGTTCCGGTCCGGCTGTGTCTGTGCTGCTCATGCGTCCAGGTAAGGTTCTGGAGCCCATCTCGGCCCCGCTGCCCGCCAGCATCCTTATCAGCGTCCCTCCCACCGGGCCCGGAAGATGGATCCTCCGGGTGCGCCGGAGAGACCCTCGGCGGGGCTCGGAGCTCCGCGCCGGGTCGGGGTCGACTAGCCGCACCGCTAGCTGCGTGGCTAACGGGGCTAGGCTAAGCGCTCAGCGGCTCTACAGCGACAGGTCGCCCGGTGAGTCCGTTAGAAAGCTCCGGGAGCCCGCGGGCCGTGAGGGGAAGCCGCCGGGCACACTTTCCGCAGGAAATCGATCCGGATCGATCAGAAATTAGAAAAAGTTGTGAAGTTGTTTTCACAGAGCAGCGAGGCCCGGCCCCCCACGGCTCACTCCGCTCCACATAAGGAAATGACGGGCAGCTTCCGCAGATATCCGTCCGCTCTGACAGGTAGTCCGGCACTTCACAGCCACTGCAGCCACCCCGCGGCTCGGAATCGCCTTACCTCTCACCGGAAGTGTCGGGGTAGGGAGTCTTTATGGTCTGGTGCGGACAGGTGCGAACTTACCGAAGCTTGTGCGCAATGATACGCAGTTCTGGGCTGTACGACCGGGACACCTTTCTCCATATAAAGAACGCGTTTCCTTTTATGGCCCCGCCTCTCCTTATATGGTCATCCTTCTTCCTGCACACCTCCAGCCTGAACAGCTGCAGCACGTGGAGATAGGAGGACGACTGTGGAAGCCCAGCTGTGCCAATATGACAATAATCAATAACACAAATAAAAAAGTGAAAAGATTTCATAGATTAGATTCGAGTGTCGGGTCGCAGCGTTACACCTGCTTTTATATATGACACGAGGAACATGGAGGAATGACCTGCTCCACGGCAGGAAAAACTGAAAGAACATGCTCAGCAACCTAAACCAAACATCCCGATAACATGCAACGCCCCGTGAGAGCGCTCAGGTCCTCATGATGGTGCTCTCTATTCAGACTCAAATACATAAAATTCCAGCCCAGAGAATGAGAGAGAGCTAAACCATCTGAACTTTGACCTTTGACTGTGGGGTCAAACCGTGACCTCAGTAACATGAAATCTGAATGATGTTCTAGAGTAGTAAAATGAAAAGTTATAAAGAAAAAACACAAACATGGGAAATAATAAAAGATGAAAAAGAACAACATGAAAAAAGAAATTGAAATAAAAACCATCAGATTTCATCAGACTGTTCATGGCTCCGCCCCCGTCACCTGTGATGAAATGTCTGTTTTCATGCAGCGTCCAGATTTCTCAGTACTAAAGTGAAAGTACCTCAAAGGAGTACTTCACAGTACACTAAACGTACTGAGTTACTTTCCAGACTGAAGTCAGATCAATACATCAGCAGAGATCAGTCTGAATCCTTTAATGAGTTTATTACATCATCACTCCTTCAGCCAATCAGTGAGCTGGGGCCTGCTGGGTGCTGCTTTGGAGTCACTAGTGCTGAACCAGGATCAGCCTGTAATCTCACCTCAGATTAGCTGCAGAGTCCGGCGGTACTTGCAGAACACACGCCATTTACACGCCACACGCAACATGTCGCTCAGCGGCGCTGCAGCCGGCGGCCCCCCCTGGAGGAACCACAGCTTCATCCTGGGAGGGGGGCGAGATCCCCCCCTGACTGACCAGGGGGAGACCATCATAGGAGTCTACCTACTGCTGCTGGGTGAGCGCGCACGCACACATTCACACACACACACAATCAGACACACATACAGACAAAAACAAACAGACACACACACAGACTCACAGACACACAGACACACACACACACAATCAGACACACAGACACAGACTCACAGACACACACACACACAATCAGACACACAGACACAGACTCACACACACAGACTCACACACATTCACACACACACACAATCAGACACACATACAGACAAAAACAAACAGACACACAGACTCACACACACAGACACACACACACACAGACTCACAGACACACACACACACAATCAGACACACAGACACAGACTCACACACACAGACACACACACACACAGACTCACAGACACACAGACACAGACTCACACACACACAGACTCACACACACACAATCAGACACACATACAGACAAAAACAAACAGACACACACACACACACAGACTCACAGACACACACACACACAGATACACACAGACACACACACAATCAGACACACAGACAAACACACACACAGATACACACAGACACACACACAGACACATGTGCTGTGTCATCGTTGTGTCCTGCATCTGTGTGATGTTATTTGGCTTCAGTCTGTCAGTGATCAGCGATCAATACTCTGATCATGCTGTGGGCACAGCAGCACTCTCAGCTGCAGCAGCTTTGATGAGCTTCTCTGGCTGTGGGTAACAGAGCAGGTGTCGCTCTCACCTGTCTGCTGGACATCAGCTGCACTTTAAGTGTTCTTAGTAGTGACCTGCTGGATTACCCTCAGCTGCTCCTGTGTAGTACTGTGTGTACACTGTGTACTTACTGTACACACTGAAGTACCTGTATGCACCTGTGTGTTTCCAGGATGGATGTCCTGGTTCGGGAACAGCATCGTCCTCTTCGTCCTCTACAGGCAGAGAGCCTCGCTGCTGCCCACCGACTACCTGACCTATAACCTCGCCGTCTCAGACGCCAGCATCTCCGTGTTCGGATACTCCAGAGGAATCATCGAGATCTTCAACGTCTTCCAGGACAGCGGCTACCTCATCTCCTCCATCTGGACCTGCCAGGTACTGACGTCCCAGCTCAGACTCAGCCTGTGGTGGGACGTGACGGGCTCACCTGTGATGTGTTCTCACGCAGGTGGACGGGTTCTTCACGCTGGTGTTCGGTCTGAGCAGCATCTACACGCTGACCGTGATCAGCATCACACGCTACATCAAAGGATGCCACCCAAGCCGAGGTCAGAGGTCCGCCCATCAGGTGTTCACCATCATAGTGTTAACATGTTATTACCATGTCACCTGAGTGAGTGTGTGTGTTTCAGCGCATCACATCACCAGGACCAGTGTGTTCGTGTGTCTGTCGCTCATCTGGATCGCAGCTGGATTCTGGTCCGGGGCGCCGCTGCTCGGCTGGGGCAGCTACACAGGCAAGAATACCCTGACCTCTGACCCCTGACCCCCTCACAGTACAGGAAGTGGCTGCAGGTCTCTCCAGGGCGGTGCGTTAGAGTGAATGAGGCTCAGATAAAGCAGGGACCATAAAACACCAGTGTCCTGCTGCCGCGTGCTGATTGGTCTGTCAGGGGTCCGCTGCGCCCTTATAGAACAGGAAGTGAGCAGTGGAAGGCCTTCCTTTAGTGACAGTGTCTGTCGTCTGTGCAGATCGCGGCTATGGGACCTGTGAGATTGACTGGGCCAAGGCAAACTACTCGAGCGTCTACAAGTCCTACATCGTCTCCATCTTTGTGTGCTGCTTCTTCATCCCCGTGCTCGTCATGCTGTTCTGCTACGTGTCCATCATCAACACGGTGAAGCGAGGCAACGCGCTGTCGGCCGAGGGAGACCTGACCGACCGCCAGCGGAAGATCGAGAGAGACGTGACCGTCGTGAGTGTTTGTCGCTGTCATCTCCTGCCCACCAGAGTGCCGTTCGGGAAGTTCGATCACTTTCTCTGTCTCTGCAGGTTTCCATAGTGATCTGCACAGCCTTTATCCTGGCCTGGTCGCCGTACGCCGTGGTGTCCATGTGGTCCGCCTGGGGTTTCCACGTGCCCAACCTCACCAGCATCTTCACCCGCCTCTTTGCCAAATCTGCCAGTTTCTACAACCCGCTCATCTACTTTGGTCTCAGCTCCAAATTCCGCAAAGACGTGGCGGTCCTGCTGCCGTGCACGCGTGACGCCAAAGACACCGTCAAGCTGAAGCGTTTCAAACCCAAGGTTGACGGTCGTCTTGCCACAGGAGGCGGGGCCAGATTCAAAGTTCATCTGAGCCGGCCTGAAAAGAAGTACTCGTTAGTGAACCATCCCCACGAGGCCCTGACCCAGGACTCGGGGGCAGTGAGTCCGCCATCCACGCCGCCACCCGTCAACAAGGAGGTGTTCTACATCGACATGCCCCGCCCCTCTGAGACCAGTTCTGGCTTTGAATGCGAGAGACTCTGATGGACGACTGAAATATCGATCCTCGTTAAGTCTGGTCTATAGAGACTCCGCCCCATCGAGTGCTCGCACCGTTCTGTTTGGTGAGCGAGGAGTGGAGGTTAGCGTTAGACACCTGTGTGTGACCACGAGGAGAGGAAGAGCCCATAAAACCCTGATGATGTTTTATATAAAGTCTCAGTTTTGATAACCACTCAGTGTGAATTTGATTGAGTCACATGTTTCAATAAAGTTTTTTAGGAGCAAACAAAAGTGTCGTTTTTTGAATGTTGGCCGTTCTCTGTCCAGGCACTGGACAGGAAGTCGTAGAGGACACGCAGGAAATGATTTGAGGCTTGAATCCTGTGGAGCGTGGGTCTCCAGCTGGAGTCGTCTCAATGGGGTGGAGTAGTGTGATGACGGGAGCAGAAAGCTGCTCTCACAGAGGCTGAGGGTCTCTGAGCTGAAGGAGGGGAGAGTTCAGCTCAGAGAGCCTCCACAGGTGGAGGACAAAGCGATCATCTACGGCTCCTCTGATGGAGACTCACAGGAGCATGAGCTCACACAGAGCAGCTGCATACCTGCTGGATGATGGTAGGCGGGTGTGGGTGGGTGTGCTTCCTGTGGAGTCAAAGAGCACTCAGAGTTCGGACACACGTCTCCCGACTGCTGGTCAGAATGAACTGACCAATTAAGGCTGTGTGGGAGGGGGCCGAGATGAGGCTGTCACATGATCAGCCTCAGTCTGACCGCTAATCACAGTCCAGGCTTCAGTGTGAGTCTGCAGCAAAAATCAAACACACACACACACAAGCTCGTTACCTCCGTGCGCAGGTGTGCACGTTCACGCGGATTTGTGGTAAACGTGTCACAGCGCGCAGTCAGCAGGCGGCGCTGCAGCTCCGTGACTGCGGACAGAAGCCGGGTCCAGCCCCGCCCCCGCCTCTCCAGCCTTCATCCCGGTCGGAGGAGGATGAGGAGTCCGCCGCGCGCTGCTCTGTGACGAGGCAGCTTCAGTGGAACGAACCGGAGTGGAACCGCCAGAGCCCGGTGAGTCTGATCGATCCGTCCTATCGGTTTGAAAGCGTTACCATGATCGATCCGCGTGGGTGAGGGTCTCTCTGACACGCACACACAAACACACTATCCACGCTACTGACGATAGGAGCCAATCAAACACCGTCTGTTTTTGAGGAAGATGATGGTGATAATATCCGACCCTGACGTCATCGGCTATTGATCAGCACACACACACACTGCATTTGGTCACGCACTCATTTCTGCAAGTGTGCGCGTAACTGCAAGTGCACCTGTGAGACATGACGTCATGAGTCTTGAGATATCTGCAGACAGCAGGGGGTTCTGTGGGTCACGTGGTTCTCCGACAGGAGTTCTGGAGTAGATCAGCTGATGATGAAATTGACATCACTCTCGCCTGAGTGGACTCCTGGGAAGTGTAGTCCAGACTCGAGGCTGGAGGAACCGCGCGCGCGCACACACGCACACACACACACACACACACACGAGGATGTTTTTATAACTCAACTGTTAAAATTAAAGCTTCAAGTTTGCATCATTAGGGGCGTGGCCTCTCTGACTGACAGATAGCTTCACCTGAACTGGACCTCTGGACTGTGTTTGTGCTGTTGGAGCAGTTAAATGACATCAGTCTGTAGTAACAGACAATCCAGGAAGGACTCTGATTGGCTGTCACTGATTAACAGGTATCTATCGTACAGCTTTAGAAACAGCAGATGGTAGTTACAGTAATCTGATTACATTCTATTCATGGCTGTGTGAAGGGATGCACGACCTCCCACTGTCTCCTAGCAACAGTAACCATGGTGCTGTCTGTGGGCAGCAGAGCATAATGTGCTGTTTCCATGGCGCTGCCTCTGAGATAGCATTCACACACACACACACACACACACACACACACACACACACACACACACACACACAGATTCCTCTGCACCACTGAGGACCGGCAGCCAATCAATCACTGTCGGTTACTGAGGATGATGATGAGGGTGATGAAGGTGTAATCTGAGCAGTTTCCCGGTGAGAACTCAGCACAGCTGGGGGTCAGAGGTCAGGCAGTGATGTCATGGTGCATGACTGTAATCACCTGTTGTTGTACATGAGAGGAGCTGCTGTACTAGCTGGGCTCACACTCTGCGATTTTTGGCCCATTTTGAGACGATTTTTGAGTCGTGCGACCGTTTTGGTGATCGGCCCGATTTTGGCCTTCATCGTGCGTCATGTAGTATACGTGGGTTAACGAGATGCGATTAACACCTCACGACCAGCTCCCAATCATCACCTCACGACCGTCGTGAGGGTGTCACCGCAGCTTCTCACACTGCGCACGCGCAAACACATAAACGTCGGTGAAAAAGACGGGCAAGGACAGAGAGACTCAAGAGGAGCTTCTATCCCCAAGCCATCCGTGCCCTAAACACACACACCCGCCCTCTCACATCATCTATAATTGACTGAGACAGGACTCTTCCAGACACTAAACCAAGGCACAATGTACATTTCAATTCCTTTAATTTTAAATATGTTTATATTGTCTATCCTGTAAAATAGTCAGATGTCTATTCATATTAATGTACAGAATTCACCTGCTTGCTGCTACTACTGCACATTCACCCAGTGTATATACTATATGTATGTATATATATATATGTGTGTATATAATGTTTTTCCTCTACACCCCCCCCCAATTTTTTTGCACATGTCGAGGAGCGTGTCAGGCTACATTTAACTGTGTGTTATACTTGTATAACTATGCATGTGACAAATAAAGAACCTTGAACCTTGAACCTTGAGAAGCACAGCAGTGCAGCGTGTGATCTGGACACAAGCGATGGAGGCACTTGTAGAACTTTCGCTCATCCGAGCCTTTTCCATGTGGCCTCACAAAATCATCACGACCACAACAACCGTGAAAATGGTTGGATTTACGTTGCTGCTCAATCACAGATTACCTTCATGTTATGGACGCACAGTGTGAGCACTCAGGTCGCATCAGAGCGTCAGGCCGTATAGACCTGCATCGTGACCTACCAACTTCTAACCCCTGCGAGTCAATTGTATAGTTTGAGCAGGAGCTGAATAACGCTACTGAAAAAATCGCAGTGGTTGCCCAGCTTTAGTAGGAACTCACTGATTTGATCTGATCTCATAGTTTTGATCAGTATTTATCAGCAGAGTCTGAAGTTGAATGAATTCATTTTATTTATAGAGCATTAAATCCTAACAATAGTCACCTCAAGCTGCTTCATACTGTAAAGACTCATAGTAAAACTCCACAATCATACGGCGCCCTGTGTTTGTTACCTTATGTGTACCTTATATGTGTTTTGTGTTGTTTTGGTTGGAAGCATCAAACAGTTTTTGAGGCTGCGCTGTTGTGATTTATCTTAAATGATGTTGGATCCTAAGAGGAACTGTTAAAGTCAAGTGGCTCTTATTGTCATTCCAACCATGTGCAGTGGTACAGTGCAGAGTGGAACGAGACAGTGTTCCTCCGACACCCTGGTGTTACATATGACATATAACTGATGAACACAGGACTTAAAGTGCAACAAAACGAGACAAGACAGATACAAGACAAGAAATGTGCAAAATACTGATCGTTGTGCAAAAAGTAACTTGGTGTCTATAGATGTGTGTGAGATACTGCAGATAAGTGCTTGGTAGTAACATGTGCGAAGGTGTGTGTGTCATTCCAGTCACTGAGTGTTCAGGAGTCTGACGACCTGGGGGAAGAAACTGTGTCAACATGTAAACATGCGGCCAGTTTTGGTGAGAGAAGGAAGACAGGATAAAGACATGCTGTGGAAGAGAGACAGAGATTAATAACAGATATGATTCAATGCAGAGAGGTCTGTTAACACATAGTGAGTGAAGAAGAAACACCCAGTGCATCATGGGAATCCCCGGCAGCCTACGTCTATTGCAGCATAACTAAGGGAGGATTCAGGGTCACCTGGTCCAGCCCTAACTATATGCTTTAGCAAAAAGGAAAGTTTGAAGCCTAATCTTGAAAGTAGAGATAGTGTCTGTCTCCTGAATCCAAACTGGAAGCTGGTTCCACAGAAGAGGGGCCTGAAAACTGAAGGCTCTGCCTCCCATTCTACTTTTAAATACTCTAGGAACAACAAGTAGGCCTGCAGAGCGAGAGCGAAGTGCTCTAATAGGGTGACATGGTACTACAAGGTCATTAAGATCAGATGGGGCCTGATTATTTAATCCAGTGAAGGGAAGCCAAAACAGGAGAAATCTGCTCTCTCTTTCTAGTCCCTGTCAGGACTCTTGCTGCAGCATTTTGGATCAGCTGAAGGCTTTTCAGGGAGTTTTTAGGACTTCCAGATAATAATGAATTACAGTCGTCCAGCCTGGAAGTAATAAATGCATGAACTAGTTTTTCAAAGGAGCGTCAGCGTTTAAATGAGAGAGAAACAGGAAGTGATCCGTCTCTCTGTCTCCAGGTGAGCCATGCCGCTGGTGAAGCGAATCATCGAGCCTCGGTACCTGTGCCGCGGCTCTCTGCCTGATGGGGTCGCCAGTGAGCTGGAGTGCGTCACCAACAGCACGCTGGCTGCGGTCATCAAACAGCTGGGAGGACTCAGTAAGTTTCGGTTATCGTTGTAACTCTGGTTCTCGATGAGGGGACGAGCTGAAGGTTTCCGATGCTTCAGCTAACCTCCATGCACTCTGCATTTACAGTTTAATAAAGTTTATTCAATGCAAATCATGTGATGAGATCATTCCTGCAGTGAGACACCATCGATGCTCAAACCTTTTCTGTTCATTTTGCTTCTGTTAGTAACCTAAGCCACAGCTAACCAATCAGCTTAGTGCAGCCAGGTAAAAACAGAGAACCCAGTATCACAGACTGTAAATAAAGATGGCAGTAGATCTCTGAGACCCAGTAGGAGAGGACTCCTCTGGTCTCAGTCTGACTGAATAAAACAGGAAGTTTATTTTTGTGGTCATACTGAAGCAGGAATCGCTCTCATCACATGCTAAAAATACGTGGAGTGAAGCTCCGCCTACAGCCCAGGTGTGGGAGTCCAAACACACACAAACACCTCCTCTCAAAACCTTGACTGTCAGTTGTGTGTGAGCGTTACCTGTGTGCAGGTGTACACATTCATCCTGTCACTGACAGAAGCTCGTGGTGAATGTTTGTGTTCCCAGAAAACTGAGCTCAACTTCATAAAATCAGATTAAAATCAAAGCCGTAATCATTATGAGTGGCTCTGCTTAACGGGAGCATGGGTGCAGGAACAGCTCCCGGTCGCTCGTTAGAATTGACCTTTAGACCAACACAGAGAGACTGAGGAGGAGCTTCTTCCCGCAGGCGATACGGTCTCTCAATCACACCACCACACAGTACTGACCCACACATATGGTTCTTACACACACACTGGACTTTCTGGACTTTGGTTTTGCACAACACTGGTCACTATATTCTTCATTTCCGGTTAATACTTGTACAGCTGCTGTTATTGTGTATATATTTATTTATATTTCTTCATACATTCTTATATAGTTCTATATTGTGTATTTTGTTGTACAGTTATTTTATTTTCAACTTTAATTTATATATTTTATCTTATTCTTCCCAGTTAAATTTACCCTTCATTCTAATTTGTGTTGTACAGTTATTTCATTTTTAACCTTAATTTATATTTTATTCCTTCCTAGTTAAATTTACCCTTTTTAATTTTTCATATTTATTTCCTATCTTATTCATAGCCTTTTCCTTTTTTGTTTTCTTTAGGTCACGAGCAGTTGTCCAAGCATTTCACTACATATCGTACTGTGTATGACTGTGTACGTGACAAATAAAATTTGAATTTGAATTTGAATTAGGGTCGTTTTCTGTGGATAGAAGTCTGTGTGAGCTCACTCGGTCCACGGCGTAGTAATAACATGTCTTACTTCCTGATGATGGCATGCAGGTCGCCATGCGGAGGACATTTTTGGCGAGCTGTTCACAGAGGCTAACAGCTTCTACCTGAGAATGAACAGCCTGCAGGAGAGAGTGGACCTGCTGGCTGTGAAGGTCACTCAGCTGGATTCCACCGTGGAGGAAGGTTGGTGAGAATCACTGCCCTCAGATCATGTGACCATCCAGCGCCTCCACCTGTTTATAGATTCTGTATCTCTTCCGTGTGCTTCCAGTCTCGCTGCAGGACATCAATATGCGGAAAGCTTTTAGAAGCAGTACCATTCAGGACCAGCAGGTGGTGTCACGGAGCTCCATCCCTAATCCAGCGCTGGAGATGTACCAACGCTGTGACAAGCCACCACCCCTCAACATCCTGACAGCCTACAGGTTAGTTTAAACTCCGCCCACAATGTCCTGCAGGTTGTAGGCGGAAGAGTTTAAATTACTTGCAGGTAATTTAAACTCAGAGTTTTTGTTGTTGTGTCTGCAGGGACGACAAGAAGGCTGGTCTGAAGTTCTACACCGACCCATCGTACTTCTTCAACCTGTGGAAGGAAAAGATGCTGCAGGCCACCGAGAACAAACGCAAGGAGAAGAGACGGCAGAAGGTTCATCCATCCATCTATCCACGCATCCAACCACGATCATCCATCTATCCACGCATCCAACCACGATCATCCATCTATCCACGCATCCAACCACGATCATCCATCTATCCACGCATCCAACCACGATCATCCATCTATCCACGCATCCAACCATGATCATCCATCTATCCACGCATCCAACCACGATCATCCATCTATCCACGCATCCAACCACGATCATCCATCCATCTATCCACGCATCCAACCACGATCATCCATCTATCCACGCATCCAACCACGATCATCCATCCATCTATCCACGCATCCAACCACGATCATCCATCCATCTATCCACGCATCCAACCACGATCATCCATCTATCCACGCATCCAACCACGATCATCCATCTATCCACGCATCCAACCACGATCATCCATCTATCCACGCATCCAACCACGATCATCCATCTATCCACGCATCCAACCACGATCATCCATCTATCCACGCATCCAACCACGATCATCCATCTATCCACGCATCCAACCATGATCATCCATCTATCCACGCATCCAACCACGATCATCCATCTATCCACGCATCCAACCACGATCATCCATCCATCTATCCACGCATCCAACCACGATCATCCATCCATCTATCCACGCATCCAACCACGATCATCCATCTATCCACGCATCCAACCACGATCATCCATCCATCTATCCACGCATCCAACCACGATCATCCATCCATCTATCCACGCATCCAACCACGATCATCCATCTATCCACGCATCCAACCACGATCATCCATCTATCCACGCATCCAACCACGATCATCCATCTATCCACGCATCCAACCACGATCATCCATCTATCTATCCACGCATCCAACCACGATCATCCATCTATCCACGCATCCAACCACGATCATCCATCTATCCACGCATCCAACCACGATCATCCATCCATCTATCCACGCATCCAACCACGATCATCCATCTATCCACGCATCCAACCACGATCATCCATCTATCCACGCATCCAACCACGATCATCCATCCATCTATCCACGCATCCAACCACGATCATCCATCCATCTATCCATGCATCCAACCACGATCATCCATCCATCTATCCACGCATCCAACCACGATCATCAATCCATCTATCCACGCATCCAACCACGATCATCCATCCATCTAGCCACGCACCCAACCACGATCATCCATCTATCCACGCATCCAACCACGATAATCCATCTATCCACGCATCCAACCACGATCATCCATCCATCTATCCATGCATCCAACCACAATCATCCATCCATCCACGCATCCAACCACGATCATCCATCCATCTAGCCACGCACCCAACCACGATCATCCATCCATCTATCCACGCGCCCAACCACGATCATCCATCCATCTAGCCACGCATCCAACCACGATCATCCATCTATCCACGCATCCAACCACGATAATCCATCTATCCACGCATCCAACCACGATCATCCATCCATCTATCCATGCATCCAACCACAATCATCCATCCATCTATCCATGCATCCAACCACGACATCCATCTATCCACGCATCCAACCACGATCTTCCATCCATCTATCCACGCATCCAACCACGATCATCCATCTATCCATGCATCCAACCACGATCATCCATGCATCCAACCATGATCATCCATCCATCATCCATGCATCCAACCACGATCATCCATCCATGTATGTGAAAATAAGGTGCTGCTTTAACTGGTCATTTATTTCTAGGAGCAGAGACATGTGGAGGAGTCCTCAGGGCGGGAGGTGAAGAAGGTGAAGTAATTTGTGTTTGGTTAAAACTTGTTAAGTCGCATGTTTTGATAAGTTTGTGAACTTTCATTAAATCTCATTACTTGTCATTACTGTTTCTCTTGGGAAGGTCCGGAAAGCGCGAAACCGGCGGCAGGAGTGGAACCTGATGGCTTATGACAAGGAGCTCCGCCCAGATGCTCGAGTCACGCCATCACCTCACCATACATCTGACGGCTCAGTGTCACCCGACAGGTAAACACCTGCATGTTCACACCTACTTCCCAGTCCAATAAGCTGACATCAGAACTTTAACTCCTCCCCCAAAGGTCAGGGATGTCAGATGACCTCTCCTTCCCGGCCAGTCCTCACCACGATGGGCATGATAGAAAAGATCATGCTGACATGGCGACCAGTGGGTCTGGGCAAACTCAGTCATTGGACCGTGCCCTCAGACCCACCTCCGCAGTATCCGCGGCAACCGCTCGCCAGCACTCTCTGGGCCGCAACCAGCCGCATCAGCATCAGCATCGCCCACAGCTGCTCACTGGTCCAGCCAATCAGAACGGAGCACGTTCCAACATGGCAAAGGAAGCCAAGTAAACACACACTTCAAATTATAATCACTATCATTATGCACATATACATGTTTGACCTTTAACCTCCATCCCTCCTCAGTGATCATCAAATCCCTCCGGCCCCTCCGCCGCCTCCACCTCTCATGCCATCAGCAGGACAGGTGGTGTTTCCAAACAGCTCCATCCACATTGCTGCTATGGCAACACCATTGCACCCTGCAGCTGTGCCTGGTAACCAAGGTAACAAGCACCCAGCTATTTTTTGGTTTCTGATGGCGCTTTTGCATGTCCACGTGAAATCAGGAGCTCCTGCTCTTTTCTATCCACAGGTGGCACTGCTGCCCAGCCCCACCCCTATAGCCCCTCCCCTCCACCACTACCCCCAGCTAACTACATCCCCTCCCGTCCTAGCAGCCAAGCTCCCTCCTCTGCTGCTGCGCCCCCGGTGCCCCCGGCGGCGGATGGCAGGAAGCTAGCCGCAGGACTGAACGTGCCAATGAATGACGCCCGCAGTGACCTCCTCGCCGCTATCCGCAGAGGTCAGTCAGGACGCAGACAGTTCACAGATTATAGAGGTGGTCACTGGGTGATGCTCGTCTGGTGTGGGCGGGTGTGGCCAGGGTGACCTGGTGGGTGTGGTCCGACAGATGTGTGTGTGATCTGGTGTGGATTGGTGTGGTCCTGCGTGTTGATGCAATGTCTCGTGTCTGCAGGGATCCAGCTGAGGAAGGTTCAGGAGCAGCGCGAGCAGGAAGAGGCCAAGAAACGAGAGCCGACAGGAAACGACGTTGCCACCATCTTGTCACGACGTATTGCCGTGGAATACAGCGAATCAGAAGAGGAGTCTGAGCCTGAGGACCAGGAGTGGTCCGACTAAGGAGGAGGAAGAGTGCGCCAGACAGGAAGTGACTCGTCAGAGAGCCAAAACTTCTTTCTTGTTTTCCTGTTTGATGTTAATGAGTCAGCGTGGCATCCAATGGTGTTTTATGAACCTGCTGATGGTGACACGCAGAAACTTTATTGACAGCAGCAGGTTTAACAGACGTTACTCAGAAAATGAACCCTTGGCACAGCGCCCCCCTCAGGACGCCGACCGTCTGTGTTCGTGATGAAACAAAAGTTGACCTGGATTTATGTATCACTTTGCTGCTTGGACATCAAATGTCATCATTTTCAATTTATCAGAACTTTTAAAAATACATTTTCAGTTTTTAATATTTTTGTTTATTTGTTTTTACATTTTATTTTGTTTATATTTTATTCTTCATATTCTTTATATTTGTTGCTTTAGTTTTTATATTTCTTTTATTTCTTCTGTTATGATGCATCTTGTTCTACAGTGTGAGATGCAATGTGATGACATCATAGTAACTACTGACATCATGCATAATCATCCCTGCTGCTGTGGAGAGGGGGCGTGTCCTCCCTGTCCTGTACCATGTGTGATTGGCTGTTCGTGCAGTGCTGTTTCTGTGACCTGCATGTGGGTGAAAAAAACTGAAAATAGAACAAAAGTTATAGATAAAATCAAGAGTTGATTTTTGTGATTTATTTCAATCATTAAATATTTAAAGTCTCTTTTTAAAACTTGTTTTATTAGTTTTAATCTTTTAACTTTATGCATCAAGGAAAAATTACATTATATTCAACGGTCTTTGACTTGAAGAAATGTGTTTAACATTTAAACCTATTTCCTGCATATAAAATAACAATATTTGTGTTTACGTTCACTCCTTCAAATAGATGCAAGTAAAATACAGCAGGAACGTGTTACCTCACCATACATCTGTCTCCTTTCCTCACCTCCTGCTGAGGACTTAGGAAAAGAGAAGTGGAACGACCTCACACTCTCTCTCCTTGACGGTGTGAGGATGTCCGCCGTGTTGAAACTACAAACGTGCATCGTCCTCTGTCTCAGCGTGTTCTATTGTTTGGTGGAGGTCATATGAACGAGAACAGCCTGTGTAAATATCCTTCACCACAGAGGCGGGAATTTTAAAGCCGGAGGAACATTTGGGTCCGATTTACTGCCTCACAGAGACAAACAGAGTCTGTGCTGACAGCTGTGAACAGCAGCACTTTGGGCCTTATGCACGTGTTTGCTTCACTCCCAGGAGAGAATTTTAAACGTCGCTTCAAACTCTGTCACACACAGGTTACTGCAAACTGCACGAAATCTGCCAGTGCGTCACATTGTCTCAATATTGCCCTGTGCTATTCAAACTAAGGGCTGCACACATTCATGCATGTGCCACAGTAACCATAGTAACAGAGTTCAGTTTGTAATGATTATTATTATTATTGTACTTTATTGGTCCCCGTGGGGAAATTGCTCTCTGCATTTAACCCATTCACTCAGTGAAGCAGTGGGCAGCCATTGGGCGCCCGGGGAGCAGTGTGTAGGGACGGTACCTTGCTCAGGGGTACCTCAGGGTAGCTGTTAAGGGGAATCGAACCCCCGACCTTCCGATCATGGGGCAACCACTCTACCTACTGAGCTATCCCTGCCCCATGATGCAGCTCTCCTCGGGATAAATCGGAGCTCCACCCAAGTCCTAATCCTGAGACCTTTGCACGGTGCTCAGAAGTATTTCTTCTATCAGACTGATTCTCCTGAACATGAGCTCACACTGCATTATTTTGGTTAGTAGGCTCTTCTGTGTTTTTGAGTCACATATTCTCTCTGCTGATTCTTACTGAAGCCAACTGGCTGCATTTCTGTATATAAATTACAATACAACTATAAAATGAAATCCATATCATGTTCTTATATCTTCCTGCTGTGGAGGTCGTTCCCTGTAAAATTCCTCCATCATCACTGATCCCAGCTGACCTGAAGTAAACAGACTGTAACACAACAAAAGTCATTACTAATGAACGCTCTTCATGCAGGAACCACTCAACAGGAAGTAGTTTGTATTCCAGCAGTGTGACGTTCAGGGTTCAGCTGCTGATAAAAACTAGAAATACATCAGCACCTTATGGCTGAAATGGAAAATGGAACGTTATGATGAACGTTTACATGATCTGCTCTGCTTTGGTTATGTTTTTCATGAATGGTCGGATGGGATGGCGTTTTCTCCTCTCCTTTCATCAAGGATGCTTTGGTGTATCCTACTCTAAAGGGAGCACTAAAGCTCCTTTCCATGGAGTTTGGAGAGGTGGAACAGCTCCGATCATGGTCACGTATCTCAGTGAGGAACACGCCCACAGTTTCTGCTGAAGTCATCGTTACAGCGAGCGACGCTGGTTTCAGCCTGATGATGACATCAGGTGTGTTGTTGTTTAAAACGGGTGCAGTGTACACCTTTTCACACTTTTAATTCTGTTCACCTGGACGCCGAGTTTTCAGTGGTGGATCTGCTCCGTCATTTCAGCCTTACCTGGATCATCGGGCATGCATCGAGACAGAGGAATGTTTTTGTACTGTTAAATAAAGTTTTGATACAAAGCTTTGATAATGAGGAAGAGTCAAATTTACATTCATCCATTTATATACTCGTCTCAGTTCTTCCTGTGGGGGCAGGAGAGTCCAGTACTGCAGTTATTTCCCACAGAGAAGAAGAGCAGCCGCCAGAGCGGAAGTGAGAAAAATCAGCGGGAGCGGAGCGGCATTTCTGTTTGAGTACCGCCGGGTTAAAGGTCACGCCGTCACCGACAAACACACACACAGCCGGGAAGAAGCTCCGAGAGCCAACTCTCTGCTAACCAGCGGCTTCCTGCTCGAGTGAGTCTCTGCTCCTGTACGGAGAGACCTTTGTGGTGAAGGCGGAACAAGCGGCTCAGCTCCGGTTACAGTCCGGTACCGCCTCACGTTGCACTGCAGCCCCTTTTCCATTTGTAGCTGCTCGGCTTTCAGGGTTTTACATTCGGTCACAGTTCCTGGTAGTGATGGGCAGATGAAGCTTCATGAAGCACTGAAGCTTTTCATCCAGTTGGTTCACTCCAGTGCAAAGCTTCTTGAAGCTTCATTTGCTCTAGTAGGACACCTACTGGACGTAAAATATTAGTTGGCAAGAATTTGAAGAGTGTGGCCTTTTGCACACAGCCTGTAAATGTCAACAACAAAAGGAGTGTGTAAAACATGTATATTGTAGTGATGCAGTATACTGTGTATATTTATACTGGCAGTATGGGAACGATCATTTACTGTGAGGTGAGGTGTGGTTGGGGTGTGGACAGTAGTTGTGCTTTTGTAACGTTGAGGTATGGACAGCTACACACTGAGGCCTCAGTCCTGCCTGTTCACATTTTCTTCTGTAAAAACTAAATTTTCACTGCTCTTGTGACCTTTCTAGTGGGGAGAGCATAGCTAGGATTTAATGATTTAACAAATCTTTTAAATCCTTTCTCCTCCACAATGCTAAATGGCTGAGAGTCCTCAATCAATAAAAACAAAGCACAAATATAAATATCACACACGTAACTTATAACAGTTGTATAATATTGTTATATCATTTAGTAACATTACTGCATGCTATATTATCATTGCATTTGATGGCTCACCTGGTCTTGCTCCACAATCGGTGTTCCTCTTATTCTCATGCAAAGCTCTGTAGTGCCTAAGCATGGATGAGGTGTTGTTGTTATAGCCCAGCTCCCTGGCACATAGCAAACACTTCACCTTGTACAAAAGTCAAGACAGCTTAACATAAATTGTATTGCACCATCAGTATTATGAAAATACATCTTCTGTAGAAATTTGTAGGCAGCACGGTGGCACGGTGGTTAGCACTGTTGCCGCACAGCAAGAAGGTCCTGAGTTCAATTCCACCATCAGGCCGGGGTCTTTCTGTGTGGAGTTTGCATGTTCTCCCCGTGTTTGCGTGGGTTCTCTCCGGGTACTCCGGCTTCCTCCCACCGTCCAAAGACATGCAGCTTGTGGGGATAGGTTAATTGGATAATCCAAATTGCCACTAGGTGTGAATGTGTGAGTGAATGTGAGTGTGAATGGTTGTCTGTCCCTATGTGTTAGCTCTGTGACAGACTGGCGACCTGTCCAGGGTGTACCCTGCCTCCATCAAACACCCACATTTTGAATGGGGTCTGAGGGGTTTATATCGCTGTCATAGCTCGCGGCAAAGTTCGAACCACTTCCTGAACCAGTCACGTGGTACAGCTGGGCAGCGAGGCTTCGGACGTCATCATTTTCAGCTCCTCCCATCAATGAAGCAAGCCTCGATACGCGTATCGGGGAAACGCCCCCTCCATTACGCGACACAAGATTTGAAGCCTCGATACAGAACGTCACATCACTAGTTCCTGGTACTGTTTTAGTACCTGCTCGGACGGGTTCCAAGCGATCCGAGCAGGTATTAAACTATTACATCATCGGACAGCATGCCACTGATTGGCTGGTCAGTGGTGTCACTGGATGGGTCATGAGAACATCTACTTCACAAAAAAACGAGAGAAATGTGTTCTGGGAATCCATCCAACCTCACAAACCATCCTACCTGTTGTTTCTGCGCATGTGCACAACACAAAATTAAGTGGCAACCCGTCCTATCTACTTAAATTTATGCTGGAATTATTGTGTGACCGCAGGAATGTACGCTAGGACGGTTTGCTCCAAGAAACAACGCCGTGCTCCCGGAATCTGACAAACAGCCCCCGCATTCGTGTCACATTTTAATTAAGCTTACACGTTGCTATAACAACGAGCACCCATATTAGATGGTACTGATTATAGTGGAAACCCAGTGGAGTCGAGTTGTGGCGAGTCGAGCAGGCACTAATGCAAAAGGGGCTAAAAAAAAAACTGAAAATGTTTCATACGTCTGAAAAGTGCGTCCTGTTTGGGTGCGCTTGTTTTGCAGACATGGCGGTGCAGGTGCCGTGCCTGTCGTTCCGGCAGCCGTATGCCGGCCTGGTTCTGGACGGGGTAAAGACGGTGGAAAGCCGCTGGAGGCCGCTGCTCGCTCCACTGGAGAACCAGACGCTGGCGGTCCACGTGGCTCAGCGTAACTGGGAGGGGTCGGACTGGAGGGCGGTGCTAAGCGGCCTGCTGGGGATGGACAGCGCTCAGATTGAGGCACTTCTGGAGTCCGGGGAGCGGTTTGGCCGCGGCGTGGTGGCAGGTTAGAATCCCTATTTACTCTGCCACATTTACACATCCCTGAACGAACCCTGTGGTCTCTTTTAGGATTGGTGGATGTGGGCCGGACCTGGCTTTGCCCCGCCTCCCTCCAGGGGAAGGACCTACAGTGCCTGGAGCAGTCGGCCGTGCTGATTGGTCTGCAGGAGAAGCACCTGACTAACCTGTCCAACCCTCGCTGGCTGAAGGCCCCACTGAGAGCTCCGGGAGGTCGCGACCTCTGGACCATAGAGATCCCAGCAAAACTGTTACCGTGACAACACATACGTAACCTACCCGAGCACCGAGGCCGGAGCGACTTCTCTGTCATAGTACATTGGTTTTTACAGCGGTGGCGCTGACCTCAGATCAGGTCACTGTGATGTCATCAGCACACCTGATTTTTGTGGTCGAGCGAGGTCTTCCATCTCTGAGGGTGGGGTGGGGGTCAGACCAATGATCTGAGCTCCTGGGGCCGTCGTCCCGGAGCACCAGAGGCTTCACAGCAGCTCGATAAAAGTCCAACCTGTCCAGTTCTTTGTTTCTTTGAAATGATGGAACCCGTCTAATCCCAGATTTTTCACTGCAAAATAAGTGAATGCATTTCATTCCTTAGACTTGTCCTACTCACTGTATGTTTAATTTTGTTGATGTGTGGGGGTTAAAACGGCAACTGTTGCCGGTGGGTTAATAAGGACACGTTCCAAACGTCCAGTGTTTGTGTAAGTAACCTACCTGTGGTGCTGTTATCAGGCGGCTGTATGTTACACTGAAATTAAAAGGTAATATTTTGCTATGCTTGCTGTTCTGCTCATTGTTCTCTCGCTGTTTTAGAAAACAGTCTGTGCAGAATTGTTGTAATTCAGTCACACTGGAGGGTTTTAGAGCATGAAGCCATCAGGACTTTGACTAAACCAGGATGGTAAACTGCAGAATTCATGGTTCCATCAACAAAACAAATGGATAAACACACAAACAGACCTCTAATCCAGGTAACTGCATGTTACCATGGTACCTTATCAGCAGGTATGAAACCAGCACCCGTTAACCAATCAGATCTATAAAAACCACAGTGATCAATACACATACAGTATAATTTAAACATGTATCAGGCTGAGTCAACACACCATCTGCAGATTTTCATACAACCTGTGGCGCTTTTCTCTCTGAAACAAGCGGCGGTGGATGGAGCAGCTACATCCACGTGAGCTCATCCCGAATGATGATGTCACCATAAGCAAATCCAGATAAAGAGTTCCTGGGCTGAGGGACGTCCCTCAATCACCGCGTTTCTGTTCTTGGCTGTGACGCCACTTCCTGTGTCAATAAAGGTTTAAAAAAAATGACGACAGGCGACTCATTGGGGGGGGGGGGGGGGGGGGGGGGGTCGTCTCAGGCTTCGCTGCTCATCACAGGTCTGGACAAAGCAGTCGTGCAAACATCCATCAGTGTAATCAGATTACTTACTGAACTTCAATGTCACAGCAGCTGTAATGGAAAAAAATGCCTTTATTGATTTTAGTTTCCATGGAAACAAAGAAAATCAGAGTCAGCCTCCAAAGCTCTCAAATTTTCTGCTGCTATGAATCACACTCACCCCTAACCTGCACAGGTGAGAGTTTTCTACCTGAGAGCTCAAACTGACACACTGAGGCGCTGGCCCCTCGCCAGAGATGACGACCTATCATCTGTAACTCCCCTCTGATCCCCCCCCTCTCACGCCCTGTGGAGAATCGCACCTTTCTGGCTTTATTATTTTACTTCCTGTTTGCTCAAAACATAAAAAACAGGAAGTTGATGTTTGGGACTGTTAACTGGACAATAGTCATGTGACCAGATGAAGCAAAAACGCCATCTGCTGGTGAAACAAACTTTATTCACCCAAAACCCAAACAACAAAACATCAACACAAAGAGATCCCTCCACAAATAGGGACTGGTCACACCCACCACCTCATATTGGCTGTCACAACATGAATTTTAACCAACAGCAACATCCATTAACATCCAGCCAATATTTACCTTTAAATCCTAACTTTAATTTTGAAAGTCTTGCTGCAGGAAAAGTGTTCATAATAATGTTACCACTAATTCAAAACAAAAGGGGTTTTAGCCTTGAGCTAATATGCACGTTACATAGTGGGTGGGATGTAGTGTGTGGCTGTGTGGTGAGGGGACGGGGCAGCAATGTATCCAACAACGTGAGAAGGGTTGGGGGCAGGGCAGTAGAGTCGTGGGGCGTGGCCTCCAGTCGATATTGGCCCCCAGTGGACAGAGGAAGGGAGGCATGGGTGGTAGGAAGAGTGGTGAGGGTGGTGGGCGGGATGTGGAAGAGGAGGTGCAGGGGCTGTAGTCAGGTAGGTGCTTGGGGGTGGAGCTTCATATGGCAGGTGGAGTAGTGGGAGAGGAGGAGGGAGGGGCGACTGATCTGGGTAGAGGAGAGCAGAGGAGGGGGCGGAGCCTGGAGGAGTAGGACTGATGGAGGAGGAGCTTTCCATGGAGACACCTGAGGAGACAAACCACATGCTTATATTTTCAAAGTAAATTCGTTTATAATGCAGAAAATTTGGGTTTTAACGTGGAGGCAGACTAATCATGTGACCTGACCAATGACTAACAGCGCCTGCAATTGGCCCATTGTGCTTCTGTCTTCATTTACACTGCACCTGACTCCAGAATTACTGCATCGCACTTCCTGTCTGTTGCCACGCCTGTTTGCTATGTTCATCCGGTCAAATTTCACCTTAATAACAATACAGTAGTCATTCGGTACAGGAATGTGACAGCTGGATGGTGTAGGGTTCGCCCCACCCTTCCTTCCTCATCACGCCACTCTCACCGTTATGCAGCTGTAAAGCTTCACCAACAGACCTGCTGACCTCCGGCACTTCTACACTGTTTTATTGACAAACACTTCCTGTTTTGGCAGCGTGTGCACTCCAAAGGTAAAGGTGTGTCACTAGTACTGACCGCCGTTGTGTCCCTCTGTCTGTCCATCTGCAGACCTGGAGGATTCTGGGTAGGAGCTGGCGGGCTGATGGGAGATCCGCCCAGTCTCAGAGAACGGCTGGGAGGCAGCTGGGGACGGAAGATGGGACAGATCAAGTCACAGTAAAGGGGGTGGAGCTTAAATTAAAACACCTGAGGGACCATCCATGCTGTAATGACATCACTGCACACATCTTCCTGTTAGTCATGTGTTCCCCACAGTTGCCGCCTACCTGATCGCACTGTTTTATTGTGAAAGGCTTTGCTACGGAAGTGAAGGCTCAGCTAAAAGATGAAACTTGCATCTTTTGTATACAGGTGGAGGAAGTGCAGCACCACCTGCTGGAACCGATCACTCTTACCGTGCAGAGGGGGCTCCTGGCCCAGGTAGGGCGTGTAGGGCTGGTAGGGGTAGGCAGTCTCAGGTGAGGAGGCGGGATACACCTGCTGCTGTTGCTGCCAGCAGCTCTGATGGTACCACTGAGGAGACAGATGGTCACATGACGGTCACATGACAAATTCACAGCATCATGTCATCACCTGAACCTGAAACACCTGCAGAATCATCTATAAACATTCAAAGAACCTGAAGGAAACGTGTGTCTCTTTGAAACGGCAGCCACAGGTTAAAGGAGAGGAACACCAGTCACATGACCTCCACAGGACCCAGGTGATCAGAGTGTCCTTGGAAGATGTTTACCACACCTGCAAGTGACTCAGGTGCACTCAGACTTCTGCTGCTAAAACAGATTTGCCAGTGGAGGAGCTGAGCTAGTTTCAGTCATTATGTCCTGTTTATAGGTCGGAAACCTGCAGTCAGCTGAGACTGAAGGATCACCTGGATGATAACGAAAGGTTTCTCCCACTGAAAACGTCCAGAACAGAATCAACATTCTGTGATGCTCCGTGAGTTCATTCAGGCGTCTCACCTTCACCTGTCAGCGCCGCTTCAAAGACTGCTGTTTACTGTTCAGGTGTCTCTTACCTGGACGCCCAAATTGAAGTAATACTGGAGGACTCTGCAGTCTACACACACACACACACACACACACACACACACACACACACACACACACACACACACACACACACACACACAGACACACACAGACACATAAATCAAACTGATCCATATGGATACAAACTGTAAACACAAGCTTTTGACTTCTGACCTCTTGGTAAATCACTTCCATTAGGGTCATATGAATAAGGGGGCGGGGCTACCACAGTGCAGAGCGGCTCACCCAACTCATTAACCAACCAGGAAGAAGCAGCTGGGATCGCCATGGCAACTGGAACCAGAAAACGTGTTAGTGTATGGCAACCTACTGAGAACCAATGAGACTGAAAGACTTCGTGTCAGCTAAAGCTCTCAGAGGTGACAGAAGTCCCTCCCCCTGATATTCAGACTTCCTGTTTTAGAGGTGCAGCCAATCAGAGCCAATTAAAGCGGGTTCGGGCCTTAAACAGGGCAGAGCTCTGAGAGAAGTAACTGAGGTGGGCAGTGTTTGCTTACCTGAGCGTGTCTGCGCATGTGTGGCTGACGGCAGGTGAGCAGCTGCTGGTAGCCGTGATGAGGAAGAGGAGGGTGAGGAGGAAGAGGAAGATGGAGACGAGCAGATGACTGACAGCGGCTTCACTACCTGAAACACACACACACACACACACACACACACACACACACACACACACAGCAGTGAGCGAACACCTGCAGCTCTGCAGGCAGCCCTTTTGGTTCTGGATGGAGCAGTGGATCTTTTCCAGACTGAGACATGACATGAGATCAGCAAGCCACCGAACATGGGAGGGCGGGGCAGCGGCCTTCCACCTCTCAAGTCCACCTCATGGACTTGAGAATGGGAGCTGGGGTTACACTGCACAGTTTATTATAGATGCGAGACATTACAGCTTTGCCTGATAGTTGCAAATTAAGGAGCTCGTCCAGTAAGTTAGCAGCTGGAGCTTCTGGAAAATTTGAGAGGTGGGATTGCAAAAAATGTCTGCTTTGTAAAATCTATCTAAAAAAGTGAGTTTTGGGAAGATGTATTTTCCTGCCAGCTGATCGAATGATGATAGTTTATTGTGTATAAAGAGACCTTTAAAGTAAATAATACCTGCTCTAAACCAGACCTGGAACAAGTTGTCCAAAGCTGGGGGAGGAATAGGTGGTTTGAAAGGATGGGGCTTTTAAGTGAAAAATAATTAAGATTGAAATGTCTCCTGAACTGCGCCCAAACCCTGAGGGAGTGCCGAATTATTGGATTAGATGTAAAGTTGTCAATGGATGAAGGAAGAGAAGAACCCAGAAAGAAGGCAAGAGAAAATTCCCTGAGTTGAGCCTGATTCCATTGCCAGCCAGCTGGTGGGGCCCACACCCTCCCCAGACTGGAACCAGTAGGTCAGGGACCGAATATTGGCAGCCCAATAGTAAAAGCGGAAGTTGGGGAGTGCCAGACCCCCTTCAATCTTAGGTTTCTGTAAATGCACCTTAGCTACTCCAGGTCGTTTACCCTTCCAAATATAAGAGGAGATTCCAGGAGAGTCTAGAGTTGTAAAGAAAGACTTGGGGATGAAGACTGGTAAAGATTGAAATAAGTTGGTCTCAAAGGTACGGTTTAACTTGGTTTAAATCCTACCTCTCAGAGAGGTCGTTCTCTGTTGCTATGGGGCAACACTCCTCGGCTTCTGCCCCTATTTACTGTGGTGTGCCTCGAGGGTCCGTGCTCGGTCCTGCTCTTTGTACATGTTGGGATTAATTTTTAGTAAATACAACATCTCCTTTCACCGTTATGCCGATGATATCCAGATTTATTCACCTCTGAAATCCGATGTGTCTGCTTCTTTGCAACCTCTGTTCAACTGTTTGCATGAAGTTAAATTTTGGTTATCACATAATTTTCTTACATTGAGCGAAAATAAGACCGAAATCATAGTCTTTGGTAGTCACACTCTGCTAGACCGGTTAGCTGATGCCCTTGGCCCTCTCGCTAGCCATCTCTCGCTCACTGTAAGGAACCCCTGAGTGTTCCTGGAGGGCCCTTTTAAACTTCAGAAACACGTCTCCACTGTGGTAAAAACAGCTTTTGCCAGTTGCGTCAGATATCCAAAGCAAAGCCATTACTTCCTTTAAAGGACCTTGAAAAGCTTGTCCACGCATTTATCACATCCAGACTGGACTACTGTAACTGCCTCTACTCGGGCCTCCAACACTCTTCTCTTTACCGGCTTCAGTTAATTCAAAATGCAGCTGCGCGTCTTTTAACAGGTACGAGAATCTATGAACGCATAACTCCAATTTAAGCAAATTACATTGGCTCCCTGTCAAATATCGCATAGATTTTTAAATTCTTTTGTTCACTTTTAAAATTCAGAATAATTTAGCGCCCAGCTATCTCTCTGAACTCCTCCACTTACACAATCCCAACAGAGCACTTAGATCGTCCAATCACAGGCTCCTTGCACAACCTAGGTCTCGAATGAAGTCGAGCGGTGACCGGGCCTTTGCAACCGTGGCACCCAGACTCTGGAATAACCTCCCTGTTCATGTTCGTACTGCCGAGTCGATCCAGTCGTTTAAATCACGTCTTAAAACTTATCTTTTTACTTTGGCCTTTGATTCTAACTCGTTGGCTGTTTTAGCTTATTGTGTTGTTACCTATTGTTTGTTGTCCTGTTTTATTGTTTGTTTTAATTGTCTTGTGTTTTCACTGACTGTGAAGCACTATGGTCAACACTGTTGTTTTAATATGTGCTCTATAAATACATTTTGATTTGAAGTGTAAGAATTTAGGAAGGATATTCATTTTAATTGAATTAATTCGTCCGACCACAGTTGTGTTCAGGGGTGACCACTGTTGAAGGCTTTGTTTGACATTCTTCAATAGTGTAAAAAAGTCGGCTTTGAGAAGTTGTTTATACTTTCTTGTAATTGTAATACCAGGTAGGTGAACTGCTCCTTGACCACTTTAAAGGGGAAACCCAACAAATCTATTGGAAACGCTTCTTCATTTGATAGACAAAGTTCGCTCTTGGACAGATTTAATTTATAACCACAGACTTGACTGAAACGCGTGAGTAGAGACAATATAGACGTTAGGGAAGCATGTGCATTTGAGATAAAAAGCAATAAATCGTCAGCATAGAGAGAGACTGTTCAGTTTGACCTCTTTGTATGCCCTGGACAAGTTTACTGCTTCGAAAAAGCATTGCTAAAGGTTCAGTAGCTAGATCAAATAACAACAGGCTAAGGGGACAGTCCTGACGTGTGCCACGTTTGAGTTTGAATGGTTTTGATTTCTGGCTATTAGTGCAAACAGACGCAACAGGGGACAAGTATAGGCACTTGATCCATGAGATGAAGTTGGGACCGAACCCATATCTTTCCAGCACAGCAAATAAATAGTTCTACTCCACGGCATGAGTTGAAAGAAGTTCAAATTTGGTTTGGAGTTCAATATGTTTCTTGTAAACCTCAGAGTCCTTATTGTATGCATAGTGATGGTCCAAGTGTTTTATTTTATCAGCTAATTCTTGCCTTTCTTTGAAGTTTACCCTCTTTACATTAGCTGTATATGAAATGATCTGCCCTCGGGGATAGGCCTTCATTGAGTCCCAAACTAAAAGGCTAGAAATATTTGGGGAAAGATTGGCGTCTAAAAAGAGCTTAATTTGGTTATTTATAAATTCCAGAAAGGTATTATCAGATAGTAGTGTGGGGTTAAAACGCCAACTCCTGTCTGTTCTAGGTAAGTCAGGCATAGCCAGTCAGAATTAAAGGGGCGTGGTCTGATATAACTATGGCACGGTATTCACAGGCACGTGCAATACTAGTCAAGTAGTCTATCCTAGAAAAAGTGTGATGGACGTTAGAGAAAAAGGAATACTCCTTTCAGTCAGATGCAGATATCGCCAGATATCCCTGTTCCCGTATGTAGAAAGAAAGGAATGAATGTGTTTATGTTTTTGAACAAAAACAGGAAATGCACACTCAGACTTTGTCCCGACTGCCGTTAGACCAAAACCAAGAGAAGAAGAGAGCTCGGCGCGTCACAGGAACAGGAAGTGCTCAAAGTCCAAGCACCACCACCTTCAGAGGTTGCGACCTCTGGAGGATGACGTTGGACAGGCGCTTTAGGCCTGCTGTACAGGTTTTTGATTGGACGAACAATGTTTAGGGCCGTTCTCTGTCCAGCTTGTCGCCGCCCACCGAGACGAGGCGGAGCAGAGATGGCAGCTGCAGTCTATGGCGCGGTCGCAACGATATTCTCCTGAAGTCTGAAGCAGGAAGTTGAACTTTCCCGGGTCTGAAACGAGACGCTCAGACTGCGAGGCAGCAGCGCCAACCACTGAGCTACCCTGGCACTGCTGTCACACACGCGATGATGTCACCTTCAAGCTACGCTGCGGGACGTACCTGCTGGCTGTAGCTGAAGTTCACGTCTGATCTCGTGGGAGAGTCAGCCACGCCTCCTTCCTGCTCATCCTTTCAAAATAAAATAAAAACAGACTGATTACAGCTTCATGGGGTCACTGATCACATGACCTCTTCACACGTGCGAATTTCAAACCAGTTTTCATGTGCAACATTATGCTGACCTGCATCACACTAACAGGAGACAGAGGTCAGCTCTTACCTGATTGGTGGAGGTCTCAGTGGCGCTGTAAACTCCGGAGGTCTGGAAACTCTGATCTGAAATAGTGTGAGACGGAGTCACCAACATGGCTGCTGCAGGGAGGCGTGTCACAGCGGGATCACGTTACTCACCCTGTGAACTGTAGATGAAGTCCTCCGTGTACTCGGCTGCATGCGGGAGACACACACACACACACACACACACACACACACACACACACACTTAAAGTCAGTTTCTGATGAGTTTTCACAGTAAAAACCTCTCATTAGACTTTTACTGTGAAAGGTTACTAAGGGGAAGGAAGTGAAAATCTGAAGTGAGCAGTGGCGTCCTCACCCTGGTCCTCCACTGTGCTTATGTCCTCCTGCTCCTCCTCTGACGAGCACACGGGAGTGTTTCTGGGTGGGGGGGCAGGGGAGAGGGGCCCAGAGCCTCTCTGAACTCTATAGGAGGAGCCAGAGGGAGGGGCTGGGGGACCAATGGAGGGGGGAGGAGCCACAGTGGGGCCCTGCATAGGAAACAGTAAAATGTGACCTGAAAATGTCACACCTGAGTCTTCTTCTTCGACAACAAGTCTGTGACCAATCATCAGTCGCCTCACTCAAGGGCCCTTTCTATTGGCTGCCAGCAACAACCAAGAAAAGGCTGTATATAAAAGATAGACATGTTTGTAGGAGTTTAAAACTGCATTCTTGTTAATGGCCTAGAGGGGGCGATAGCTGTGGTCACGTGGAAGTGGAAAAAACCTCAGTCACTCATCTCAGCTCACACACAATAAAATGGAGTCTGACGTCTCAGAGGACAAATATCTGGGACACTCTTAAAGATGTGATGTCGCTGCTTACCTCACCTGTCCTCAGTAATGTAGAATCTGGTTTTTGAGTAACCATCATTTAAACGTGTTTACCATAAACCACGTGAAGTACACGGCCCCTCCCACCTGCCTCAGCGCTCCGTGCACACACGCGCCGCCATCATCGGAGGATTTTTCCCAGCACATACTCACTGGCAGCGGAGGGAAGACGCCGTCGCCGGCGCCATCGAGCTGGTAGTACGAGATGGCTGCGTCCAGATCGGCCGGCTCCTCCACCGCCTCGGGAAAACCAAACTGACACTCTTTGTTCAGAGCCGCTGCCAGCTGACGCCGACTGCGCCTGAAAAAACCACGGAGGAGAAAATAAAAACCCACCGACTGACATCACATCCTCTTTCAGGCCAGAGTGACTTTGTCTGCGATTACAGCACCTCATGTCACATGACTCGATTCATTTTAAAAACAGGAGCTGCTTCAGAGATCAGCTGACCGGTCATTCCTGGTGGTTACATCAGTGTCGTGCGTGTTGGCGTGTCGTGCGTGTTGGCGTGTCGTGCGTGTTGGCGTGTCGTGCGTGTTGGCGTGTCGTGCGTTTACCGGGACCTGAAGGTGAAGCTCTCGTAGTCCTGATAATACCTGCGACCAGGATGGTAATAGGTCAGCTGAGTACCAATCAGGTGACGGTTCAGGAAACGGGTGGAGCTTCTGACCAGAAACATTTGCGCGCATGCACGCACACACACACACACACACACACACACACACACACACACACACACACACACCTCATTAACATGATATTTTTTACCGATGGTCGGAGCCACTGACATCGATCAGGAAACTAAGGGGGCGGGTCCCACCTTTAGAAAAGTGCATTTAAAACATTTGTGTCTGTGAGTCAAACTGCACAGGTGCATCTCAGGTAAAGTCTCACCTTGAGGCTCCGTAGCGTGGTGTTCGGGCTGGGGGGGGATGGTGATGGTGAGGGGGGGCATAGGGGTCATAGGTCATAGCTCCAGGTGATGGAGGAGGGGGTGGGCGGGGGTGGCCCGCCGGTTGGAAGCGAGGTGGCAGACTCGAGGGGGCGGGGCCTCCATAGGAAGGAGGAGGTGGGATTAGCAGCTCTGTTCCCTTCATCCCACGAGATTTCCTGAAGTAGCGATGGCGGTGATGCCGCTGACCACGAGAGTCCGGGTCTGAGGGAGAGACAGGAAGAGACCGTACAGGAAGTCAGGTGAGTAACACAGGAAAAGGATAAAACAAAACAGGGAGTGGATGGGGAAAAAAAAAAAGAAGCACCGAGGTCTCCTTTTCTGGAGGGCGCAGCCACATTCCAGGCGGGAACCGGATTCACGGGTTTGAGGTCCGTCAGAGGGACCAGGTGTCTGTGAGGAAAGACACGTGAGTGATGTCACAGCGGCACTGATGGACGTGATCCTGCCGTGTGTGTGTGTTACTTCTCGCCCAGTTCCTCGATGAACACCGTGACGGCGGATGAGTGCGTTCCCACTTCCTGGATGAAGGCGTTGTAGTACTTGCCCTTCGGCTCCAGACGCACCTGAAACAAGTTTCATTCCTGATGTCACAAACATGGTGGCTAGGGGGTGGAGCCAAAAATAAAATGCCACCTATCTTATAGTACCACAAATGTTTTTGGAGCTTCATTCATAAGAGTTACAGCCAGTAACCACAGACAGTAACTGTTTTTCAGTGCTTTCCGTGTCTGAACAGCTGATTAAAGTTTGACCTCTGACCCCTCGCTGTAGTGACCTCACCAAAAACTCACAACACGCATACCGAGACGCCTCAGGGGCCTGTTCTTCGTACCGCGCTAAGTAGGTTAGCTGGATTAGATTGTTGACGATTTCGCGTGATCTTGGATCGTTCGGTTCCCCGAAGCTCATCCGGGACTTGCTGTCATAGCAACAGAGCCGTAAGCGTAAACCTGCTGGGGAGCAGGTTTACTTTATGTAAACAGGATTAGATCGCGGCCACGCAGGTATTTCCGCGTCATTCATACGAAAGCAACAGCGATATTCCACCACTGTTTCACCATAAATAAATAACATCAATGTAACTGAAGATAATGCAGCACCTGATCCATTTATTGATTTCACACAGGTCATTTCCTAAAAAAGGGAAATGTACTATTAACATTCTATTACATGTATGTGATTATTACAGATTTAATTCATATTTCACAGTAGTAATTGTAAATTACTTCGTGTAATCAAGATGAGAGACCACGGCTATAAAAGCGAAGGTGGATTTGGGAAGCCTGTCGCAGCCATGTCCTGTCCGTATACGCGAGCAACCCATTGTGGAAGGTGCAAGATTGATAAGGAGAGTCCTCAGAATTCAGCGTATATTGCGGGACAGACAGGATCCTTTAGCTCAGCGCGACAGTGTGCTCATAGAGAGATATCGATTTTCCCGTGAGGATATTATTTACTTAACCAACTTGTTGACGAGGGGGTGCAGGACCACCACCTGTCTTTTTTTGCTCTGCCCTTTTCTTGGTTGCTGTTATAAACAAACAAACAGATTATTCCAGGGTCTCTTTCCAAGAGACTCAAAGCAATATAAGTGATAAATATTACCATTCTGTAGAATATTCTTATTATTCACTTTTACTTGTTCCCATGTTCTAGTGGGTCCTGTTGTGGCTCTAATGTGAAAGGGGATATAATATAACATATTATAATATAATATAATGTAATATAATATTGGATAATATGGTGTGATATGATAAATCTACCCTACCGCCTACTGGTGTTGGCCAGAGGGGCCGATGGTGCGATATGGCAGCCTGGCTTCTGTCAGTCTGCCCCAGGGCAGCTGTGGCTACAACCGTAGCTGCCTCCACCAGTGTGTGAATGTGAGAGTGAATGAATAGTGGCATTGTAAAGCGCTTTGGGTGCCTTGGAAAGCGCTATATGAACCCAATCCATTATTATTATTATTATTATTGTTATTATTAAATTACTTACGAGTTTAATTTGTCAGCAACTTTCTGCCAGCCCTCTCTCCTTGCTTTTGCAGCCTTTGCAGTGTTCCCTTGTGTTTTAATTAAACTCTGAAACTCCTGAAATCCCTCAATGAAGAGTTCTTGCTCTGCTGCTGGAAAATACCGAGCGCGCTCCTTCGACATTTTTGCCGACCAATCAGCGGGTTGCCGATCAATGTTTCTACTATCGATGCGTAGCCCCTTTTACGACACCCAGTGATCTCACATTACTGCGTCCAGCTGTACTAATCGTCAACAGCAGGTGTGTTCGGAGAACCGGATTAGCGAGCTCACGGTTAGCGCAATGATTTGGTCTTGGATGTGTCATTTGATCTTGGATGTAGTAAGCGAGGTACGAAGAACGGGCCCCAGGTCACGAAACCCAGAGTCCCCTTGATGTTTACGTGCTTGATAATTACATTCTCCAAAACTACTTCCTCCAAATGTTTCAGCATAAAAGCCTCTTTTAGAAGTGAAGTTCTCCTGTGTAGTGAAATGCTGACAGCTTTTAATTTGAAAGGAATACAGGAAGTGTCAAGAGTTTGTAAAGGAGATTGAGCCTAGATGCACTGGTGGATTATTTTATTGCAGGTGAGGTCAAAGGTCAGAGAGCGGTTCCTTTTTTTCTTGTCATGTAAAATGTTGACAGAGCTTTGACGAGGACGTCCGTCTCTGCACATCGATATAAATCAGAATAAAAATAATAATAATTCACCATGTCATAAACAGCGCCAGCCTTATTAAGCATCACTGGGCACTCTCCCTTTGTATCCTGTAGCATCTAGATAACCTGCCGGCTGTGAGGTCAGAGCCTGAGGCGGTTTGGTGTGAATGAACTCTGACCTCTGTGTCTGAACCTTGTTCACATCCGCGTTATAAAGTTTTCAGTAATACAGTCTTCTTACCTGACACTTGTCTCCCAGGAAGTACTGCCTCCCTGCAAACACCATGTAGTCCGTCTTCTGCATCTCTGTCACAGTGATCAGATTAGACCGTCACAGGAAGTAATCAGATTACACAGCTGTCAGTTGTACAGTGTCCAGCTTCAGTTCACCAGCATTACTTTATCCTGACGCTGGTCTGGATTAGTTAAACCTGCGTTACCTTTGCAGGTGTCCTGCCACACATCGAACTCCAGGTTTCTGTAAACGTCCCCGTCCAGAGACTTCATCACCTTGTAGGGCAGAGACAGTCTGGAGGGAGGCGGAGCTTCTGCAGGAGGCTGAACAACAAAAACATTACATCAGCTGCAGTTCCTGATGTCCAGCAGAGGCAGCAGTGAGTCAGTCCCATAAACTTCCATGTTTGCTGACTGCTAGCTTCACCTGACCAATAATATGGCTGCTGTGAGGTTACCGTACCAACAGATCATCCAAGAAGGCGGAGCTCCAGTTTAATGAGTGAAATTCAACAGTTATGATTGGATGCCACTGACTTGCACGTCACGGATTCTTCTGGCATCATTTGGCTCTTTGCATTTTTACCTTTCTTACTTCACCAATGACGAGTTCACGTGTTCCAGGTCCTGCTGATGGCGTCCTAGGACTCTGAACAAACTCAGGCTGAAACTAGACATTAAAAGCTGCAGAGCAGAGGTCGTCAATGCAGAGCCTCAGGCGTGAAGCAGGAAGTAGAGCGTGTTTCTAAAGACCCTGGTGGCTCCTCTGAACGTTCTGGAGGATTCGGCACTGTGGTTGTTTTTTAAGTTTCATTTTTCTTTAAGTTTTTGGTACTTTTGTTGCTGTTAGTGTTGTTATCCACGAATGCTCGGGCGATCCAATCGGCATCTATCAGCATTCCTACCTTTGAGTCGTCCGTCACAGCTCGTGGTTTCTCCTCGATGGGTCCGCCTGGCTCCGCCTCCTCACTGCAGAGCACAAACAAATGGGCCCTCAGTTCTGATGTTTCCATGACGATGGCTGCTTCATCAGTTTCTGATTTCGTCTGTCACCGTTGCCCTGGTTACCATGATTCCAGGTCAGAGCTGCTCTGCCGCAACGTCCTCAGGTGTGTATGTGTTTACCTGTGCCCGCGGTCCTCAGGTGTGTCATATCCAAGGTCAACATCACTGCACATGGATGGACTGTTTCTATAGCGACGACCTCCGACCCTGAAGGCCTCCATGGCCTGGCAGAGCTCCGCCTCCTCAAAGCCAAATACCTGAGTGTAAAGCAGCTCATACAGAAGAGCTACACACACACACACACACACACACACACACACACACACACACACACACACACTCTGAGTGCAGAGGAACTATAGACTTTCTGTGTTCGGCCAATCAGATAGCAGCACTCACACTGACAGAGGGCGGCAGAGGCGGGGTAACTCCTTGGGTAAACAATGTCATAGTGACCATTGATGGAGCAGCACAGCGTCACCTCGGCAACACAAAAGACTGACAGTCAGCACCAGCCAATTACCTCACAGACCTCAGGGTCACGTGACCTTACCTTGTCCACAAAGTCGTCCTCCGAGATGATGGTGGCTGGTTTCCCCGGGTAACGGTAGATCAGGAAGCAGCGCCTGCACACATGGAGTCATGTGACTCAGAGTCGTACTGAACCAGAGCGATAAGGGACGCCTCATTTATGATGTCATCACGCCACAGACTCAAACTGATACTGACATATTCACGGGTGCACATAAGTGGTCCGCAGGTGCACATTTGCTGTCAAAATAAAAGACGCGCACCAGATAAGAAGTTGCAACGCGCGTTTGCGTCCATACAAAAGGCAGTGTCTTTGTCCGCTTGAGCAGGATTTTCACAGCACATTCTGCAACACATCAGTCTTTATTTATAAAGCACTTTTCATACAAAAATGTAGCACAAAGTGCTTTACATGGTTAAAAGCAGCCCACCCTACCACTCACTCCCCACACTCTCATTAACATGAACGATCATGGATACACACACACACACACACACACACACACACACAGTAAAATTGGGCTGGGCACACATGAGCCAGGTGAGGAAACACTATCACAGGGAGCCGGTCACAGACCGCAGCTTCCAGGCCGGGCACACGGCAGGAGGGAGGCAAAGGAGCCCCCCAGCCAGGCTGAGAGGACCCACAGAGCCCCAGCAGCCCCGGTGCAGAGAGCCCCCTCTGAGGAAACACTGGAGATATGACCTAATAAGAGTATATGCAGAATAAAAAGATAAAATAAATAAGAATGGGATACAGTATAAATATAAATAGAGTAAGAAGATAAAAAACAAATAAGAATAAAATCAATAAATATTAGGTAAAACCTAAATTAACAATATAAATAGAATAACAGGATAGAATAAATAAGCATAAAATAAATAAATGTTAGGTGAAAGCTAAATTAAAAAGGTGGGTCTTGAGCCTGTTCTTAAAAACATGTACGTTCTCTGCGGCCCTGAGCTCCTCCGGCAGGCTGTTCCACAGACGAGGACCATACCACTGAAACGCTGCCTCTCCGTGAGTATGTGTCCTGACTTTAGGGACAATCAAAAGGCCAGCACCAGAGGACCTCAGGGTCCGCGAGGGTTCATATGGTAAAGGCAGATCTGAGAGATAAGAAGGCCCAAGACCATTAAGACATTTAAAAACCAATAAAAGAACTTTAAAATCGATCCTGAAACACACGGGGAGCCAGTGCAGCGATTCTAAAACCGGTGTAATGTGGGCCCGCCCTCTGGTCTTCATCAGCACACGAGCTGCCGAGTTTTGCAAGAGTTGTAAAGTTGAAATATTCTTCCTAGGAAGACCAGAGAGCAGGGCAGTAATCAATGCGACTGGTAATAAAAGCATGCATCAGCATCTCCGTGTTGGCCCGAGAGAGAATAGGGCGACTCTGGCTATATTTTTTAGATGATAAAATCCAGTTTTAAAAGAACAGCGTGGTCTACTGTATCAAAGGCTGCGCTTAGATCCAGTAGCACCAGGACTGAGAGCTTTTGGGCGTCCCAGTTACATCTAAGATCATTTAAAACCTTTAGGAGAGCCGTCTCTGTGCTGTGGTTCACCCTAAATCCAGACTGGAATATCTCCAGGATCTGTCTATCATTGAGAAAGTCATTAATCTGAGTAAAAACAAGTTTTTCTAAGACTTTACTTAAAAATGGTAAGTTGGATACAGGTCTGTAGTTATTAAAATCATTACAGTCCAAATTGCTCTTCTTCAGAAGGGGCCTCACCACCGCCGTTTTAAAGGCAGCAGGGAAGACACCCAACTGAAGAGAGCAATTCATCATGTATAAAAGCTCAGCCTCAAAAAATCCATAAAGTGTTTTAAAGAGTGAAGAAGGAATTGGATCTAAAAGACATGTGGTGGGTCTCACTGTGGAGAGAACTTTCTGAAGGTTCTCAGCATTAACCAGGACAAAGCTGTCCAGTGTCTCCTCAGGTACAATCGAGCCCTCAGATGTGTTTACAAACATATCGCGATTAGATAAAATATCAGATCTGATGGCGCTGACGTTTCCCCTGAAGTGGTCTGCAAACTGCTCACAGAGCGAGTCTGTGGGGCTTCTTTGGGAGCTGTTAAAATCAGGGTTAAATAAATGATCTATGGTGGAAAAGAGGACCTTGGGATTATTTTTGTTATTACTGATTATTTTGGCAAAGTATGAATTTCTTGAGTTCCTTAGTGTATTATTGTACATTTTAAGTTGCTCGCAAAGTATTTGATGGTTGATTGCATTTTTATTTTTCCTCCACCTCCTTTCTGTGTGTTCACCATTGGTTTGAAGCCAGCTCACCTCCTGCAACCACCCTTCCGAGAATACGCGCTTCTTTTGCGGTTCGGACTCCTGACATTTCTTTGGAGGTGGAGGAACACCAAAGCGGCTTGCTTCTTCGACACCTAGTTCTAAACAAATGTCTGTCCTCCTCCAGAGAATCTTATGGACGCGCGTTGCAACTTCTTATCTGGTGTGTGTTTTTTATTTTGACAACAAATGCACACCTGCGGACCACTTATCTGCAACCCTGGATATGTTCCTATTACTGCCAGCAGTAAATGTGTTTGCTCTGCACAGCGCCCCCTACAGTGGCCCCTTAGTGCCAATCCCCAGTCCTGTTTAAGCAGGTTTTTCCTCACACGTCTATAACATGTTCACTTTTCACCTGCACCTCCTCACTGAGAAGCAGAGATGGTCAAGTGTGTTTCAAATGCTTTAATTTAAACATCATGAAGCGCAAAACAGTTTAAACCAATCTAAACCTCTTTACAGTGTGAAGCTCCACCCCTCGGAGTGAATCACCTAAGGGGTGTGGCTACGGACAAAGTTCAATACGTGTTAGCCGTTTCTCTGCTTTAGCTCCATCAACAAATCTTAGCACTCGAGTCAGAGATAACGGGATCCCCACGCTGAATATGAACTCTGCTTCAGTAAAAACAGGCGTTTCACAGGTCATGTGACTCTTCTACTACACAGAATTAGGGCTGCTCGATTATGGCAAAAATGATAATCACGATTATTTTCACTGAAATTGAGATCTCGATTATTTGACGATATTTATTTAACCCTTTAAGACCTACTATAGAACCAAGTCCGCCAGAGCTTATATTATATTTTTACAGTCTGTAGTGCCGTTTGTGGGAGCATTTCAAGTTGCTATACAACTGTTATAGCCCATATTTTAATAATATGTCTGCATTAAGTGCATAGTAATTACATTAATTGCAAAAAAGTGCAATAAACTACAAAAAAATTGAAAATCGTTTGTTTTTTTTACATATATATTTCTACTTGGAGAAATTTAAGAGGTTTATCCCTCAAAACTTTAAATACAATAAAGTTGCAAAAATAGTTTACAACAACAGGAAATTTATTTTGAGTGTCTTCATAGTTTTATTTTGGAGATACAGCAATTTTTATATACTGCAGGAAAAACAAAAAACAATCCTATGATGCAAATTTGCAAAGAAAGCAGCAGGTGCATCAAAATAAACTATTTCCAGCAGTGCAATTCGAGTTCTAAGCATCCCAGCAACTATTCAGAAAAGTCAAACATGACCAGTATAGGCTTTTAAGGCCTACCATTAAAAAAAACTACAATTTCCGCGAAAATGACGTCACTTCCGGTTTCGGGGAGGAAATGGCGGACATGTGATAGTTCGCGCTGACGTCTGTTTCACTGTGGGAAGTGTTACGAACAGCTGATCGGATTGGCAAAGCCTGTTTCTGTAATATTATGTTTTTGTTCCTGCAAGCGCTTTTAATGCAATTTTTGCAAAGCTTTATGTGGAAGGAAACCGTGACCGAGGACAAGCTGATGGCATCAGATGTAAGTACAACTCCTCCGGTTTCATATGCAAAACAAATTATTGCGCTAGCTTACACGGTTCAGGTTCTACAGGGATTTAAAAATAGTTACACAAATCGGAGCGTGCTGCTCTGACCGGCTTTAAAGGGTTAACAATGACTTTAAAAAATAATATAAAATAGTGTGCAACACCACTGAAGTTTTTTTTACCTCTCTTTTCAACCAACAGCAGTCACTCTCCAAATAACTTCTGCTTAGCTTTCCGAGCTTCCTCTTAATTAGCGGTCTCCAACCATTTTTGCGCCACGGACCGGTTTATGCCCGACAATATTTTCACGGACCGGCCTTTGAGGTGTCGCGGATAAATGAGGGAGGGGCTAATAATCGGCTCAGTCATTTTTAATGATCGTTGAAAGCCCAGATCGTAATCATGATTAAAATTCGATTAATTGAGCAGCCCTACACAGAATGATCCCTGTGAGTGTCGTCTGCTCCGATCAACGACGTAGGAGATGATGATGATGATGATAACACAACGGTAAATAATCTGAGAGATGATGAACCTGCAACCTGAATAGCTATTGAGCAACTACCATAATCATCCCACAGATGTAATATTATCTACAGCTACTCTTAGTACCATTGATGTTCATTTAGACTCTTTTTCTCCAATTGATCTTTCTGAGTAAAAGTCATCTGTTCACACAGCTCTTTGCTAACTACAGGCCAATCTCCAACCAGGCTGTAGGTATTACAGGTACTGTGCTGCAGTGGTTTGTATCATATCTATCTAATAGACTCCAGTTTGTTCATGTAAATGGAGAGTCCTCTTCACACACTGAGGTTAATTATGGAGTTCCACAGGGTTCAGTGCTAGGACCAATTCTGTTTACATTATACATGCTTCCCTTAGGCAGCATCATTAGAAGACATAGCATACATTTACACTGCTATGCAGATGACACCCAGCTCTATCTGTCCATGAAGCCAGATAACACACACCAATGAGTTAAACTGCAGGAATGTCTTAAAGACATAAAGACCTGGATGGCCGCTAACTTTCCGCTTCTTAATTCAGATCAAACTGAGGTTATTGTACTCGGCCCTGAAAATCTTAGAAATATGGTCTCTAAGCAGATTCTTCCTCTGGATGGCATTACCTTGGCCTCCAGTAACACTGTGAGGAACCTTGGAGTCATTTGGAGCAGATTTCTCCTGTTTTGGCTTCCTGTTAAATCCAGAATTCAAAATCCTGCTCCTCACATACAAGGTCTTAAATAATCAGGCTCCATCTTATCTTAATAACCTTGTTGTTGCGACTTTCATCCGTAAATAAAGCCGCGGCCGGCTGAGTTGGTTGCGTCCCTGTGACGCGCCTCCAATAATCCATAATGAGTCGTACTTGTACTTTGCGCATTTATTTTAAGAACAAAACAAAAACAAACATTTGCGCTTTCAATCAATTTCCAACTAGCGCATGGATTAACTGGTGTGCCAAAAAATGACGGTCAACAGAAAAGTTTGCCCACAAACCACTCACCCAACACACCTGCTGCGAACACCGACATCAGGTAAATAGACTGTGACCACACCCACATACCATCACCTGAGACGCAGGTAAAACTATACACCTGTGCCACCAAAACAAAAAGGAAAAACATAAACATTGACTTTGGCTCTTACACTTGTAGTACCATATCACCCTATTAGAGCGCTTCGCTCTCACACTGCAGGTCTACTTGTTGTTCCTAGAGTATTTAAAGGTTTCTGATCACAACTAGGGCTGGGTATCGTCACTGATTTCTAGAATCGATTTGATTCCGATTTACAAGGTCCCGAATCGAATCGATTCGAATCTGGGAAATTTTGCCTCAGACAGTCAGAAATATTATAATTCAGATCTGTACATTAACATATTTTTGTATCTATATAAAGGAAGCTGACACTCGCAAGACTTTATCAAAGGTGTGAGCATCACAGCAGAGGCCTTTGTGTCAAAGTAGCTGAAGATAAAACAGAAAAACATGAAGGAGATTTTCCTGGCCTGGGATTTTATAAAAAATATTCTGCAGTAGATCAAAAACGAAAGAAAACCATTAATCAACATATGAACATTACCTCTGAGTTACAGCGGTTTTATTAGAGACACAGCGTTTTGCATTTTGCATAATTTTAGAAAGTTTAAATTTGTTCAGTAACCTGTTGAACGGCAGAAATGAGGTTTTCTCTTCGGAAGTAGGTAAAAGGGAAAAAAACAGCGGCCGACAGGCTGTGAACAACGGCAGCCTTGTGCGTAACAAGCAAGCGAATAATGAAGAAAACAGATTTTTAAACGGGAAACTGTTCTTGAAATATACTGAGAGATAAAACTAACAGCTCTAGAATCAGCGCAAAAAGGACGTAAACACAAAGCGCGGACCCGCCGAAACATCAGAATCAGCTTGTCGATTTTAATCGATGAATCGATTATCAAAACCCACCCCTAATCACAACCTGGTGCTCCTTGTCCCTGTGTATGAGCCCTTAGTGCGCAGGGAGCCACCACCACAGTCCAGAGATGGACGGAGGAGAGCGAGGAGGCTCTTAAGGACTGTTTTAAATCTACTGTGTGGGAGGTGACCTGTGACTACCACGGAGAGGACATCGACAGCCTTGTGACCTGCATTACTGACTATATTAACTTCTGTGTGGATAACGCCGCACCCAACAGGACTGTGCGGAGTTTCTCCAACAACAAACTGTGGATTACCGCAGAAATGAAAGCCGTCCTTAAGCAGAAGAGGAGGGCCTTCAAAGCCAGGGACAAAGAGGAGTTGAAAAGGGTGCAGAGAGAGCTGAGGGGACTGATAAGGAATGGGAAGGAGAGCTACAGGCAGAAGATGGAGAACCAGCTTCAACAAAACAACGTTGGTGAAGTCTGGAGAGGCCTCAGAACCATCTCAGGCCACAAACAGCAGAACTCTCTGCCTGGGAGGGATGTGAGATGGGCAAATGAACTGAATCATTTCTTCAACAGATTTGATTCAACCATGAGGCAGTCTGCAACATCGGCTGCAGACTCACCCACCCCCACTGCTGCTGCTCCACCTCAGACACTTCACACCTCCTCTATTCACCCTGCTCACTCCCCCCCACCCCCAACAACAGCATCCAATACACACTCAACACAAGGCTCCAGCCTGTCTCTCTCAACCACCCAGGTTAGGAGGGAACTGAGGAGGATTAATGGCAAGAAGGCAGCGGGTCCAGATGGCATCAGCTCGAGGGTCGTCAGGTCCTGCGCGGACCAACTGTGTGGGGTGATGGAGCACCTCTTCAACCTGAGCCTGAGGTTGGGAAGAGTCCCACAGCTCTGGAAAACCTCCTGTGTTGTACCAGTGCCAAAGACTTCACGCCCCAAGGACCTCAACAGCTACAGGCCGGAGGCTCTCACATCCCACCTGATGAAGACCCTGGAGCGGCTGGTCCTGGCTCAGCTTCGGCGCCTAATAAGCTCATCACTGGACCCACTTCAGTTTGCCTACCAGCCTGGCATTGGAGCGGATGATGCCGTCATTCACCTCCTACATCGTTCCCTCGCTCACCTGGAGACCGCTGGAAGCACTGTGAGAATCATGTTCTTTGATTTCTCCAGTGCCTTCAACACCATTCTTCCCTCGGTTCTAAAGGACAAGCTGGTGAACTCTGGAGTGGACCATCACCTCACTACCTGGATCCTGGACTACCTCACCGACCGACCACAGTATGTGAGGACTCAGGGCTGTGTGTCAGGCAGGGTCGTCTGCAGTATGGGGGCCCCACAGGGAACGGTTCTGGCTCCGTTCCTCTTCACCATCTACACTGCAGACTTCTCCCACAATTCCACCCAGTGCTTCCTGCAGAAGTTCTCTGACGACTCTGCAATAGTCGGCCTCATCACTGATGGGGACGACAAGGAGTACAGAGGACTGACTCAAGACTTTGTGGACTGGTGCCAGCTGAACTACCTCCAGATCAACGCCAGTAAAACCAAGGAGCTGGTGGTAGACTTCCGCAGGCACAAGCATTCTCCACTGCAACCACTGAACATCCAAGGTATGGACATCGAGGCTGTGGACAGCTACAGGTACCTTGGTGTTCATCTGAACAACAGACTGGACTGGACTCATAACTCAGACGCCCTCTACAGGAAAGGGCAGAGCAGGCTGTACCTGCTGTATTTTTACTCAGTTGTATATAGCATTTGTATTCTATTTTTATCCTATTGTATAATTTATTCTATTTTATTCTGTACAGTTGTGTACAGTATCTTATTCTATTTCAGTGTTCTCTAATTTTTGATATATATAACTTTGCACTGTCCACTTTCTGCTGTAACAAAACATATTAGTCCCACACGTGGGAAATTAAGGTTATCTTATCTTAAAAGTAGAATGGGAGGCAGAGCCTTCAGTTTTCAGGCCCCTCTTCTGTGGAACCAGCTTCCAGTTTGGATTCAGGAGACAGACACTATCTCTACTTTCAAGATCAGGCTTCAAACTCCTCCCTTAGTTATGCTGCAACAGGTGTAGCCTGCCGGGGATTCCCATGATGCACTGGGTGTTTCTTCTTCACTCACTATGTGTTAACAGACCTCTCTGCATTGAATCATATCTGTTATTAACCTCTGTCTCTCTTCCACAGCATGTCTTTATCCTGTCTTCCTTCTCTCACCCCAACCAATCACAGCAGATGGCCCCGCCCCTCCCTGAGCCCGGTTCTGCCGGAGGTTTCTTCCTGTTAAAAGGGAGTTTTTCCTTCCCACTGTCGCCAAAGTGCTTGCTTGTTGTGATTTGGCGTTATATAAATAAAATTGTATTGTGATTTAGGATGGTATAAAACAAAAAAAGAAACAAAAGGAAAATTCTGGTTTGGTAGCCACACCCCTCAGGTCAGCTGGTTTCGAAACACGCCGTGACTGCTTTGAGGTCATCGAAGAAAACACAGCATACCTGCATCACTCACCTGTACAGCTGAGACAGAGCCTTGATCTCCACCTGACCCACCGTCTCCTGAAAACACACACAGGTTAACACACTGCCTGCAGGTGAACAGCTGACTGAAGGTCAAAGGTCAGAGATATTCACCTTTGGATCCTCCAGACGTTCCAGGTATTTCTCAAACGAGCCTTCAACAAACTGCAGAGGACAGAAAACACAGCACAATGAAGTAACTGAGTATTTCTCTCATACTCAGAATACTCTGAACTCACCGGCTCAAAGTTGCATCTATTGGCTCTCATAAAGTTAGCGCAGTCCTGACGGATCTTCTGATGGTAATTCTGAGAGAAATACAACTACACACACACACACACACACACACACACACACACGAGAACAGTTTTTCTGAGGTTAGCCTCGCGGGTCGCCATCACGCTGACGCACACACCCAGAAACCACTCCGAGATGACAAACAGCCGTCACTAACAGTCAGGGGGACGAGTTAGGGACAACCTCAGACTGCTGAGCAGCAAAGCTCAGGTGAGCTCAGGTGTGTCGCTCCTGGGGAACCTGCCAAACGCCTCAGCGGGAAGGAAACAGGAAGTTGCACCTCTAACAAAACACAAGAGTGACAATCTCTTCCTGCAGGAGAAAAGTAATCCACTACACTCCCATTGAGGTAAGAGTCACAGGTAATGGATTACTCAGAGTAACAAGCGAAGCTGATGGGAGGAGCTTCACACAGACATCTGAGGACAGGTGAAACCTCTGAGGAGTCCACAGGTCACTGACACGTGTTAGTGTTGCTGTCCCTCCTCATGAGCTCGCTGCCTCCTGGTTCTGGTTCGGCCCACACTCTCCGCAGACCTGCTTTGTGCGGCGGAATGAAACTGTGTGCACTGACGTCTGTGACCTTTGACCTCGCCCAGTTTGACCCAGAGTTTAAACAAAGTTCCCTCACACCGTAACTGTACTCGGTACGCCTCCCTCCCGCCACCCAGCTCACCTGCTCGGACACGGCCCGGAACAGGCTGGACGCATCGCGTGCCACCATCTTCCGGTACAGGCCGAGGCTGCACAGGTACTCGTCCATGTTCACGAAGTACTTCTTCAGGCCTTTCTGCATCGCGCCGCCACTCCGTCACCTGCACACGGACTGAACGCGAGCCCGCGAGCTCAGGTGGGATTAATCAGGTCTGATGGGCGCGCGGAGCCTCGCGGTGCTGCTGAGGCCTTCGCGGACCGGCCCGGGCTCGGAAATACCAGCGCTGCTTTTTGTTTAACGTCATGTTTGTGTTATTATGTGACTGGTTGCTGATGTTTTACTTGTGTTTATAACACGGAGCGACGTGTCACTGAGATTCACGCGGGGACAGCAGCTTCCAGGCCGAGGACAAGAGGCGTAAACAATGAAACAGCAGAAACGCGCTGCTGCGTGACTTTAAAGACAGCTCTACTCTCAATCTGCAGTACAAGTTCTTAGTTACTCTCCGACGGGGACCCGTGACGTCACCTTTCTCTCTGGTTCCGTGATCAGCTGATGTTCTGCAGGAGAACCTGCGCTCAGCTGTGTATGACGTCACGCTGCGGTTCCACCGTGACACCAGCAGGTGGCGGCGCAGCTCTGACGGTTTTACACCCTCACGAGAAGAAGAAACGGCTGGCTGTGCGCATGCGTGTCTTGGCAGCTTGCAGTCCTTGCGGTACCGGTTCGGCTCGGCTCGCTGTGATCTGGATGATGATGCTGCTCCTGCGGAGGCTCCGGCCGCTCAGCGGGACGCCGGGCTTCCTCTCCGCCGCCTCAGAGCGCTCCTTCAGCGGCTCACCGCCGCCGCTGCCCGCCGCCCGGGTCCGGAGCGCCTTCGTGGAGTTTTTCCGGGACAAACACGGACACCTGCCGGTCCCGTCCTCCCCGGTCCGGCCCAGAGGAGACCCGAGCCTGCTGTTCGTCAACGCCGGCATGAACCAGGTCAGTACAGACCCGACCCGGTCCGGGGGTACCGGGAGATTTCAAAATAAGAGCCTGTCAGAGGCTGACTGCGGATCGATTAGACTTTATTGATGTTTCGTTTTATTGAATATTTTAGTCCAGATTAACAACAGTTGTCACACCTGTGCAGGTAAACACAGATGGCGGGGGAGGAAGTGGTCTGCGTATATGTCCTTCTGTGTGTATGTTTTATTGTGTGTGCGCGCGTGTGAGAAGCACTTTTTTTTAAAAAAAACCTTGTGATTTAACCAATCAGAGCCTTCTCTCCATCTTTGTGTGGCGCTCACAGTTCAAGCCCATCTTCCTGGGCACAGCGGACCCTCGTAGCAATATGGCGTCGTACCGCCGCGTGGTCAACAGCCAAAAATGCGTCCGAGCCGGCGGCAAACACAACGACCTGGATGACGTGGGCCGGGACGGCTACCACCACACCTTCTTTGAGATGCTGGGAAACTGGTCGTTTGGAGACTATTTCAAGGTGGGTCCCCTTCCTGTTTTCTTTAAGGTGGGAGTTTACTTCCTGTTTAAAAGAGGCTCACCCTGCTCTGTGTGCACTCAGGAGGAAGCGTGTCAGATGGCATGGAGCCTCCTCACAGAGCATTACGGGATACCTGCTGACAGGCTGTATGTCTCTTATTTTGGCGGTGATGCAGCAGCAGGGTTGCCAGCGGATGAGGATACACGGAACATCTGGCTGGAGATCGGGTAGGTGCACATCTGTCTGCAGCTGGGGCCGCACTGCTACAGGTCAGCTGACCCTTGCTGTCCCTTCAGGGTCCCCACCCACCGTCTGCTGCCATTCGGACTCAAGGACAACTTTTGGGAGATGGGGGACACGGGGCCCTGTGGTCCCTGCACCGAGATCCACTACGACCACGTCGGTGGGCGAGAGGCGGCGGCGCTCGTCAACGCTGACAGCCCAGAGGTGGTGGAGATCTGGAACCTGGTCTTCATGCAGTACAACAGGTACTGTACATGACTCACCTAGACCTTTTAATCTGCCTGAGACCACTTTAGTCCACATGAGACTACCTTAGTCATAAGATAGTTTCAAAGTTTAAAAATCAAAATATCAAATATCAAACGAAGAACATGAGGAGTGGAAGAGAACGGGGATCAAAAATATTTATTATGCCTCACATAGAACTGGGAAAAAAAGAGGAGTGGCCATTCTGATACCAAACAAGCTTTTGAGTTTACTGGAGAACATAAAGAGGGAAGATTTGTGTTGGTGAAAGGGAAAATGGAACAGCAAGACGTCACGCTGTGTAATATATATGCACCCCCTGGTAGTAGTACAGGGTTCTTTAAGGAGATATTCAGGCTTATTGCCGCAGAAAGTGTTGGAACATGTATATGTGCAGGAGATTTCAATTCTCCATCCAAAATGGGATACAACTAGCCGAGACCGGAGGGGAACTAAATTAGAGAAACAAGTATAAACAATGCTGAGTTGGGGCTTATAGATATTTGGAGATATTTACACAAAAATGAACGCATTACATTTTATTCAGCGAGACGTGATATGTACTCGAGGATTGATTATTGTTTTACTTTTAGTAAAGATCTCCACAGAGTGAAGGATTGTTTAATAGGACAGAGATTTATCTGATCATTCGGGATTACTATGAGGATTGGGTTTAAAGCTAGCCCCAGAAATATGGCGTCATTTTTGTGCCACTATTCTGAGCGCACGTAAAAAAAGTTTGCAGGTGCAAGTGTTTCATTTTGAGGAGAAATTTATTTTGAGCGAAGAAAAGCTGAATTTGAGTGAACAAAATTCATTGCTGCATGCAAAAACTGTATTTCAGTGTTTGCTATTATCCACACACACACACACACACACACACACACACACACACACACACACACACACACACACACAACACCAGCCCCTCTCACTCAGTTTTTGCATTTGCGCTCGCTCGCATTGTGTCGCTCGCGCTCTCAACATTTCTGCCCGTGTGCGCTCGACTCTTTCTCTACACCGTTATATCTGTGCCACAAAACCAGCCAATCACAGACTTGGATGCAAAAAAATCTGATTGGCTGTTTTGGTCTCCAATCAGCTCGAAATGACGAAATGCAATATCCCAGAATGCATTTGGTCCAAAACTCAAAGGAAGCAGTGGCGGAGGGACACAGAGGGGCGGAGTTTGAAATGTTACTCTTTCTGGGTCACAAAATAAACTTTTAAGATATTTTCATGTGAGAATGTTTCTGTGTAAACTTCAAATATCTGCTCGACTCATCAAGACATCACATATTTGCATAAGTGCTCTAACGTTTTTGGAGATGCCTGTTACCCACCAGCTGACCGGGTGGTCACTCGGGTTAAACATAATATAAAAGGCTGAACTGACAAAAAATCACCGACTACACCACCAGGTGTTACAGGAAAAACCATAAAGCCTTTGAACTAAAACAAACGCTGTTGTGACGGTGATGTACACTGTGTTGTTGGTATATATGTATGATTTGTATCACCTTCATGTTTCCCTCTCACCACATATCCAAACCGACATCATGACCAGCAGCTAAAGCATGCCTTAGGGGTAAAATTATTGCAAAATGTGCAGTCCTAAAGAAGGTGAGAGCAAAAATTGGAGCAACTGCACACCGTTACAAGGTGCCCCCGTGTGTTGGAGCAGATGAGGCCGGTTAAACAGGAGATCCACAAAATTTTAAGTGAAGAAATTGAAAGAAAATTAAAATATAATAGACAACGGTGGTATGAGGCAGGACCCAAAGCTGCTAGGCTATTATCATGGAGACTCAGCCCAGTGGTCAGAGGGCCCGGTGGCGCCAGTGTCCGGCAGCCTCGCCTCTGTCAATGCGCTACAATGTAGCTGCCATCACCAGTGTGTGAATTTGTGTGTGACTGGATGTGTAAAGCGCTTTGGGCTATATAAATACAGGCCATTTACCATAAGATTCAGAATTTCTTATCCAGCTTAGATCTGCCATTTATAGGTAAGCAGCAGAATGAAAAACTCGTCAGAGAAATATCAGCAGAAGAGCTCAACATTGGGATCTCAAAACTCAAGACTTTTAAAGCCCAGGATGTGATGGATTCCCACCAGAGTGGTATAGGCAGATGAGGGAACCCTTAATCCCACTACTAAAGGCCTCTTTTAATTACACTCTGAGTGGGGGGGCGCTCCCACCATCGTGGTGGGAGGTGTATATCTCTGTCATACCAAAAGCAGGGAAGGATAAAACTGACCCCAGAGGTTATAGACCTATTAGCGTGTTAAATATAGACTATAAACTATTTGCCGCGATTTTGGCTAGGAGGTTGAGTACATTGATGCCCATGCTGGAGGATCAAACAGGCGTCATTGGTAACAGACAAACACACGATAATATCAGAAGGGCCATTCATATTATTGGCCAGATACTTAAAGGGAAAACTGGAACAGTTCTCATTGGGCTTGATGCGGAAAAGGCATACGATACGGTCAGGTGGGAGTTTCTGTTTCATGTGTTGAAGAGATTTGGGCTATGTGACGGGTTTATTCAGTGTATAAGAATGATTTATATGTCTCCAACAGCGAGGATCAAAGTTAATGGAAGCCTTTCAAATCGGATAACACTACAACGTGGCTGCAGGCAGGGCTGCCCGTTGAGCCCGCTGCTCTTTAACCTTTTCATTGAGCCGTTGGCTCAATGCATCAGGGAAGACACTCGAGGGGGTTACAACGGGGATGGCGTGCTGGTAACACTAGGAAACCTGGAAGAGGGAATTCCTCTGCTATGGAAATACTGGAAGAATATGGCAGACTGTCTGGTTATAGACTAAACATTCAAAAAACTCACATCTTGACGTTCTTTTTTTAACCCCTCAAGACAATTGGTAGCAAGATATAGATTCGGATGGCATCAATCTCAAATGGAGTATTTGGGGATCCTGCTGACAAAAGACCTTGCATTGTTATATGAAGTTAATTATAATCGGGCGAACAAGAAGATGTATGAAGATCTGGAGAGGTGGGGTCTGCTCCACCTCGATCTGGGCAGCAGAGTTAGAGCGATAAAGATAAATATCCTCCCAAAGCTGCTATATTTGTTTGCAGCACTTCCACTGGAGGTTCCAGCAAAACAATTTAGGGAGTGGGATATGCATTGCTCAAGATTCATATGGGGAAATAAAAGGCCGAGAGTGAGATATGCAACAATGCAGCTGCCTGGTGAGCGGGGGGGCATGGCTCTACCGTGCTTTGAGGATTACTATCTGGCAGCCCAGATCAGACCTCTGTGCTGGTGTAACTCTAAGTTTGAGGCAAAATGGAAGCACATTGAGCTTTCTTTGATGGATTTCCCAATACAGTCTGTTCTGGGGTCTCTTGAGAGTTTGCGACAGGCATATCAGATGCAAAATTTATGTGTAAGTTTTTCCCTGAAAAAATGTGCAGATGTGATTACAATTCTTTGTGTTAACTCATTCACTGCCAGCCATTGGCAGTGAATGAGTTAAACCCATTGACTCATTCACTGCCATTGACGGCTATAGACGTCAATGGCAGTGAATGAGTTAATAGGGAAATAGGGTTGCTGGGATGGCCAGCGTATCTCCCACGCTTCCTTCCAGCATTGTTAGAACATAAATTCAGGGAGTGGTCCAGGCATGGAATCACTGCGATCTGTAAGATAGTGAAGCATGGGGAGCTGATCAATTTTGAGGACGTGTCAGATTTACGAGATCGGCAGGGAAGATTTTTATCGTTACCTACAGGTTCAGAGCTTCTTCCGGAAGGAAATTAGAATGCTTGACGCAGATGCTAGGGGGTGATCCAAATATTTGTGGATGCTTATGGTGAGAACCTTATAAGAGGTACTATAGGCAAAGTGTACAGAAGTTTCATATCTATGAAAAAGAGCTCAACAACATATGTCAGTCATTGATTATATAAAGCACCTCGAGGCATAAATTCTTTAACATGGCGAGATTTTGGATGGCAGAATTTAAGTAGATTCTTCATCACACCAAAGCAGAAATCCAAAATAAGTGGTTCAGGCGCTTCGAGGGAGTGCGGGGAGGTCGCTGCAGGTTGCTTCCATGTCTTCTGGTCATGCCCTAAACTGAAGACCTTTTGGGAAGAGATAAATACTGGTGGATGTGCTTGAAGTAACACTGGACTTCTCCTTTAGTACCATGTACCTTGGGAAAACTCCTGAAAATAATTATGGTTGCATGCAAAAAGGCGATTACTAAATGTTGGTTGCAGACAAGCCCCCCCACACGGAAGCTGGTCATAGACATTATTAACGTAATCCATCATATGGAATAGATTACCTTCTCACTGCAGCTGCAGAGGGAGAAAGGAGAGAGACTTTGGGAAAGATGGGATCGTTACACTTTAACGTTCTCAAGAACCAGACGTTTTGATCTCAGTTTGTCCGTTTATTCCGTAACACAGGCAAACGGGCCGTTAACTCAGGGGAGAGTGCCCTCATATAACACCTCACTTCAGCCGCGTACAGTCACACAACAACGAAGACCCCCTCCCTTTCCTGCACACATTAACTCCCTTTTTCCTGCAGCACAACCAAGTATGTATCTTAAAGAAACAACAACAGCGTGCAGAGATAACCAACCTGTCACTGTAAAATAACATTTAACCATCGTTACAATATGTTAAAACTAGAAAGTGATACCTATGTGATGCAGAGGAAGACCCGCGATTTTGTTTGAATGGAACATTACCTGTGTAATATGTGTAAGTAAAACAAGGTGATGTGTAGTTGGGGCTGGGCGATATATCGAGGTTCTTTAAAAATATCGATATATTTTTATACGAGATATAAAATGTGACAATATCGTTTATATCAATATAGTCTATGTTACGTTATAATTATAGTTGTGGAGCCATAGGTTTGCCTCTCTTTCGTCCACTTTTGTCTCTACGCAACGTTACTCGGCCTCGCCTCTCCTTCACTGAACACAGCTCCCCCTCCTCCCCCATCGCTTCGCCTGCAGGCAGCGACAAGCTGGACACGGCAAATCTCCGTTAACGAGTTACTGCACATCGCCCCGTGCGTGGGGCTGGACGGCGTCAACGTGCTAACAAGCTAACCACGCTAACGAGCTAACCACGCTAACGCCATGCATGGCCTGAAATCCTTTCATTTTCTCAAAAGTTGACAGCGCGCCTTATGTATGAATTCTGGTTGTGCTTGATGGCCGCGAACCGATTTTATGTGCTGCACGGCGCTCAGCAATCTGTCAAAAAATGTTTTAGTACAACTTTGCTAAGCTACAGAGGCTTGATGGATTGTCGGAGCATTACGGCTACCGAGGAGCCTCGCGGAGTGATACGTACTGTGCTTCCTTTTTTTTCTCTCTCTCTCTTTTTTGTGTCCTGTTTGGATCTTTAGCATCAGAATTGTTGTCTTAAGGCCAAGAAAGATGCCAAGCGGATTTATTTTACCAAGTGGATCATCATGGTCTTGCCATATTGGTCCATTTGATTTACCTTTATTATATTTATGAATTTATTTTATTTTCAGTTGCTACAAACAGGACAGACATGACTGGGGGATAGGACAGGGAGAGAGAATGAAAGAGAGGGAGAGAAAGAAAACCAAAGGGGAGAAGAGACGGTGAGAAGGGGGGGAAGAAAGAAAAAACAAAAAAAAGAAAAAAAACACCTGGGCCACCTGTATGGAGAAAAAAAACAGAAGAGAAAGCAAACAACAAAGAGCAACATAATAAAAAAAAGCACCATCACAATAAACTAGCTAGCAGTAGATATCAGTAGATACTAAATAATAAACGATATTGTGCAGCACGCAAGATAGACAGCGTACAATGTGCTTTGAGGCAGCAGCCAAGAAAGCTGTAGTCCGCGTCTGTGAATACCCGTGTGTACACCTGTGTGCATACCTGTGTGGATCAGCATGCTTGCATTCCAAAGGTTTCTCCATGTAACGATCTGCTAGGGAGTGTGGGGGGGCCACAGCCCCGTCCTCCAGGGCATGAAGCAGGTATGGAGGAGATCAAAACTTCAGACATCCAGAGGCCCCCAGAACACAAGAGACCAAGGAAGACCCACAGAGGGGCAGCCGCGCCACTGTCCCAGAAAGAGCTGAGGAGAGTCCCAGATGAGGGCTCACTCAGCAGCCGCGGAGCAGAAGCCAGGGGGGGTTGCAGTGACGCCGGCAGCCAGCTGTGCCTGAGTGACCGAGCCCCAGGCCGAGAGGCCGAGGGCACCCCACCTCCGAAGTGGCCCGAGCGAGCCCCAGGCTCCAGGCCCCGATAAGCGGCCGCCAAGGAGTGAGCCGGTGTGTACCTGGACACCCACCCCCGGACACAAAGAACCACCAACACACCAACACCTGAGGGAGTCCGCCACTGGCAGGGGAAGTGGTGGTGGGTGGAGATAGGCCTCCAAACCTTGGAGGGCCTGAGATGTCCCCAGAGAGGTGGCGCCTGACACCCAACCTGACATATAGACACAGACATACAGGCACACACAAACATCCATTCCCACCCTCATGCTCTCATATGCACTTACTCCACACTCAACCAACGTGGAGACAGACATAAAGAGACGTTGTACACACGATCACACTCCCCAAGCGTACTCTACGAACCGGGTCTAGGTACCCTTGCCCCTGGGGGGGGGGAACTGCACCCAGACCCAGGTGGTGTTACCCTTTTCCCTGCAGTGGGGGGAGGCAGACCGCCCTGACTCCGCAGCAGCAGGGAGGCCCCACACTCCAGACCGCAGTCGGACGGCCAACTCCTCCTCCTAGCCCCCCCTGCTCCAGCAGGCCGCAGAGAACGGGGGTGAGAGAAGACTCCAAACCTCCCTCCACCCGCTCATTGTAGTGTTGATGCATGTGTGTTCTAAGGTGCATTTAAAACCCAGGAGGGCATAGAGCTACCTGCCAGAGAGCAGCAGGTAAGCGCATAGTCCCTCCTGCTAGCCCTCAATGTCTACGTGTATTTAAAATTGAGAGGTGGGCAACGATGCCAGGGGTGGGGTGTACACCCTGATGGTACTTTGGACTCCGTGTATCGTGCCCACCCCCAAGATCCTATATGTATGTGTAATGAGAGTGTGAGTAATGTGAATGTCTAAGTTGTGGGATAAAATTGAGGCAGAGGCAGCCAGAAGGGGACAGAGGGGGGGGGGGGGGGGGGGTAGCCTCCTCTGCACCCTGGTGACATACCCCTACTCCAAGGCCCTGCATGTGTGGGTGGTTGTGGTGGAGCGGGAAGAGGGAGGCAGCTGGAGATGGGCAGGGAAGGAAGGGAGGGGCAAGTGACCCCTCCCTGGGGCCAGCTCCCCCGCTGACCCCAGTAGGCACCCCCATACTCCGCGACCCGCCAGGGAAAGGGGGCCCAGGCCCATCCAGACCGGGGCCCAGTGCAGCAGCGCCCCCCGGCCCCACAGAGCCTGGGACAGTCCACCCAACCCCACCACAGAGAAAACCAGGCTGAGATCTTCCTCCACCTCTCCTGTATCTCCCCCTCCCACGTACTGTGCTTCAACGTAATATTACCGTACTGTGTGTGTATGGCAAACTTTAAAGCACTGGGCGGGCCCCACACTTTGGGAAGGTCTGCTTTAGTCCATGTGTAGTTACTTTAGTCCATGCGTAGTTACTTTAGTCCATGCGTAGTTACTTTAGAGTCCATGTGTAGTTACTTTAGAGTCCATGCGTAGTTACTTTAGTCCATGCGTAGTTACTTTAGTCCATGCGTAGTTACTTTAGAGTCCATGTGTAGTTACTTTAGAGTCCATGCGTAGTTACTTTAGTCCATGCGTAGTTACTTTAGAGTCCATGCGTAGTTACTTTAGTCCATGCGTAGTTACTTTAGAGTCCATGCGTAGTTACTTTAGAGTCCATGCGTAGTTACTTTAGAGTCCATGCGTAGTTACTTTAGAGTCCATGTGTAGTTACTTTAGAGTCCATGCGTAGTTACTTTAGAGTCCATGCGTAGTTACTTTAGTCCATGTGTAGTTACTTTAGAGTCCATGTGTAGTTACTTTAGAGTCCATGCGTAGTTACTTTAGAGTCCATGTGTAGTTACTTTAGTCCATGCGTAGTTACTTTAGAGTCCATGTGTAGTTACTTTAGAGTCCATGTGTAGTTACTTTAGAGTCCATGTGTAGTTACTTTAGAGTCCATGCGTAGTTACTTTAGAGTCCATGTGTAGTTACTTTAGTCCATGCGTAGTTACTTTAGAGTCCATGCGTAGTTACTTTAGAGTCCATGTGTAGTTACTTTAGTCCATGCGTAGTTACTTTAGAGTCCATGCGTAGTTACTTTAGAGTCCATGCGTAGTTACTTTAGAGTCCATGTGTAGTTACTTTAGTCCATGTGTAGTTACTTTAGTCCATGTGTAGTTACTTTAGAGTCCATGCGTAGTTACTTTAGAGTCCATGTGTAGTTACTTTAGTCCATGCGTAGTTACTTTAGAGTCCATGCGTAGTTACTTTAGAGTCCATGTGTAGTTACTTTAGTCCATGCGTAGTTACTTTAGGGTCCATGCGTAGTTACTTTAGTCCATGCGTAGTTACTTTAGTCCATGCGTAGTTACTTTAGTCCATGCGTAGTTACTTTAGGGTCCATGCGTAGTTACTTTAGTCCATGCGTAGTTACTTTAGTCCATGCGTAGAGCACTTCCTTTGTCTTGAATCTTGGTCCCATCCCGTCTCAGGGAGGTGGACCACAGTCTGCGGCTGCTGCCCCAGGTCAGCGTGGATACTGGGATGGGTCTGGAGAGACTGGTGAGCGTCCTGCAGGGCAAAACCTCCAACTATGACACAGATCTGTTCACACCGCTGCTGCACGCCATCCACCAGGTATGCCGGCACACACAAGAGCACACACAGGTGTCCTGCACAGGTTGTCATGGTGACACGTGTACCATGTCCTCAGAGGTCGGGGGTGGAGCCGTATAGGGGCAGGATGGGGGCGGTGGATGTTGGTCAGGTGGATCTGGCCTACAGAGTCGTAGCTGACCACGTCCGGACATTATCGGTGTGCATCGCTGACGGAGTTTACCCGGGCATGTCAGGAGCCGAGTGAGTCACCTACCAATCAGCTGTCAGCGTGACGCCAGAAGCAGGCATCTTATGTTTACCTGTGTGTGGGTGTCAGGTTGGTGCTGAGGAGGATTTTACGGCGGGCGGTTCGGTTCTGTGTCGAGGTCCTTCGTGCTCCCCAGGGAACGCTCGCCAGCCTAGTTCCCACCGTCGCCGACCTGCTGGTAAAACACCATCCCATAATGCCTCTGAACTGACATTATTTTGCATTTTACAGTAAATTGAAGGCTGTTTTATCGATTACCTGGTTTCTGTTGCCAGGGTAACATTTATCCAGAGCTGCACCAGGAGACAGACCGGGTGAGTTTGTATTATGACCTCTGACCTCATCGCTCCTGACTTTCAGAGTCAGATCATGAAAGTTGGGTCACGTGATATAGCAGGAAATTGTCATCAGATGGTGTTTGTCTTCCAGATTGTGGACATCATCAACGAGAACGAGGCTCACTTCCTGTCGTCTCTGCAGCAGGGCAGCAGGCTGATCGAGCGCACGCTTAGCAGGAAGGACTACAAACATGGAGTCTTCCCCGGTCAGTCCAGGTCCAGACTCTGACACGTGAACACACCTCGTGAACACACCTGAGTTAATCAGGATGTTAATGAAGCCTTTAATTAACAGTCTGAGGTTGACGATGGCCTGAGCCGAGCCCACCTGTTGGGCTCAGGTGTTCATACCTGGTTAATTATTTCCTTTCTTCCGGCAGCCTCAGTGGCTTGGTCTCTCCACCGGGACCTGGGCTTCCCTCTGGACCTGGTGGACCTGATCCTGGAGGAAAGGGGGGTCCATGTAGACCGCCAGGAGCTGGACCGCCTGATTGCCGAGAACCAGAAGGTGGGGCTTAATTCACTCGTCTTAATCTGGAAACAGTGAGGGCTTTTACTGTGAAGGACAGAGAAGGCTGCTTTTATTCTGAAAAGACAAAGGTTTTCATTGCCTACTGGAATGAGATCCACACACCTGTCTGTGTGTCTCAGGTGGCTTTAGAGCTGCAGGCAGGTGACCGTGCCCAGGTGACACTGGACGTCCTCAGTCTGACGGAGCTGCAGCGTCTTGGCGTTCCTCACACCGACGACAGTCTCAAATATGACTACCGCCTGGCCGAGGGTCGATACGGTATGTTCCACCTGCACAGGTAACACACCTGAGCCTCGGTGGTCAGCTAATGATGTCCACATACTTCCTCCCAGTGTTCCCACCGTGCCGTGCGACAGTTCTCGCACTCTACGACGGGCAGGCTTTGGTGTCGGAGGTCTCCGAGTGTCAGCGCTGCAGCGTCATACTGGACCGTACCTGCTTCTACGCCGAGCAGGGGGGCCAGTCACATGACCAGGGCTACTTCACCCTGTATGAGCTGCAGGTCAGCAGGCGCCTCCCTCAGTGCATCGTGAGAAACATTTTTGTGTCCCTATGACTCCACCTCTTTCCTGTCTCTCAGGACGTGCTCTTTCCTGTGGAGGCGGTGGTCTGGGCGGGGGGCTACGTGGTCCATCGGGTCACCGTGGCCGACAACCTGAAGACCGGCGACCAGCTCCAGCTGCACCTGGATCAGGTAAACAGCTGGGTTCAATTGACATTTAAAGGGGCAGTTCACTAAGGGCCAGAGTAACGGTGTGTGCACAGCCCAGCGCTCCCACACACGGACCGAACACGAGCAGCATGAAATCGGAGCTGTGGCATCAAAGTGCTTGATTGCAGCTTCGATTGCTCTCAGGCCGCTGTCGCTCTGAAGCTCAGTTAGTTCGGTCTGAAGGTGAAACAACAATGCAAAAACCAGCAGCACGAAAAGTTCGGCAGCAAAAAACCTCGACTACTCAACAGCGATGGAGACGCTACGGTCATCTGAACGGAGAATCTCGGGCTCGCTTCGTTAAATTTGTTGAGCCGCCACGTGTTGGCTTTAAAGCATCTGTGACCTCTGTGTCAGCGTCCACAGTTTGATATCAGTCACATCACTGCGGCGACTCTTGGTGGGTCGATCTCTCTTTACGTCTTTTACTTTAGGAGGAAGAGAAACATATTTGAGCACATTAAACACGCACATTTATTCACATGTGGACCCGATGCTTTGGACAAACGGTGATGGCTCCAAAGTCGGGCTGGGATCATCTCTCCGCTCATCACATCTAACCTTCAGTTTAATCAGACCACAATTCTGTGACCACGATGAACAAAAGCGGTGAGAATTCTCAAATTCCTCCATCAACCTCAAATCCTGGACGAGTGAAACAGATTGATTCCCTGCGACGCTGACTCGAGGCACCGCCTCCTCCAGAATTGCCTTGGGTCTGGTGGCGACTCTGTCACCTCCACCTGTGCTGATCTCACTCTTTACCGTCGGCGCTGTGTCGTGTAGCCGTGTTCAGTTTCTTTGTTGCTGCCTTTCATGATTTGATCTCACCTTGTAAGAGTGTTTCTTGTTTCCTCTGCTGACTTCCTGTTTCCTGTTGGGGTTCCAGGTGCACAGGCTGTCCTGCATGGTTAAGCACACGGCCACGCACATCCTGAACTTCGCCCTGAGGAAGGTTCTGGGTGCTTCGGTGCAGCAGCGAGGCTCGCACGTGTCGGCCGATCGCCTTCGCTTCGATTTCAGCGTAAAGGTCAGGCCGCCATTCGTGAGCCCGACAATGGCGGCATGGTGCAGGCCGCGCAGGTTCTGATGCGTCTGTGTGTTGTCCTCAGGGCTCTCTGAGCGTGTCACAGCTGCAGCAAGTGGAAAGGTGCGTTAATGACATCATCTCAGCCAATCAGATCGTTCACAGTCAGGAGCTTCCCCTCCAGAGAGCTCGCGGCATCAGCGGCCTGAGGACAGTGGATGAGGTGAGCTCAGACTTCGCATTTTGGGTCACCTGCTGTCTCACCTGCTGTCTCACCTGCCACCGTCACCTGTTTCTGCAGGTGTATCCTGATCCTGTTCGGGTCGTGTCAGTGGAGCTGCCGGTGACCGAGCTTCTGGACAAACAGTCGGACAGACAGACGTCTGTGGAGCTCTGCTGTGGAACGTGAGTCTGTGCTCACCTGGACACAGACACACACACAGACAGACACACACAGACAGACACACACACACAGACAGCTGAACGGGCTTGTATGTGTGTCTATCTTATTGAGGACCTTCATTGACATAACCCTGACACTAAAACCACATTTTGAGTCTCAAGAAGGCTTCAAACTTGTGAGGACCGGTGTGTGTGACTGTTGGTCCTCATGAAGACAGGCACACACACAGGCACACACAGACACAAACAGACACACACACACAGACAGACACACACAGACAGACACACACACACACAGACACACACACACACACAGACAGACACACACACACACACAGACAGACACAGACACACACACAGACACACACAGACACACACACAGACACACACACACAGACAGACACACAGACACACAGACAGACACACACAGACAGACACACAGACAGACACACACAGACAGACACACACACACACAGACACACACAGACAGACAGACACACACACACAGACAGACACACACAGACAGACACACACAGACAGACACACAGGCACAGACAGACACTGGCACACACACACAGACAGACACACACACACACAGACAGACAGACAGACACACACACAGGCACAGACAGACACAGACAGACACACAGGCACAGACACACACACACAGACAGACACACACAGACAGACACACACAGACAGACACAGACACACACAGACAGACACAGACAGACACACAGGCACAGACAGACAGACAGACACACAGGCACAGACAGACACTGGCACACACACACACAGGCACAGACAGACACACACAGACAGACACAGACACACACACACAGACAGACACACACACACAGACAGACACAGACAGACACACACACACACACACACACACACACAGACAGACACACAGGCACAGACAGACAGACACACACACAGGCACAGACAGACACTGGCACACACACACACACAGACACACACACACACACACACACACAGACACACACACACAGACACACACAGACACAGACAGACACAGACACACAGACAGAGACAGACACACACACACACAGACACACACACACAGACACACACAGACACAGACAGACACAGACACACAGACAGAGACAGACACACACAGACACACACACACACACACAGACACAGACACACACACACAGACACACACAGACACAGACAGACACAGACACACAGACAGAGACAGACACACACACACACAGACACACACACACAGACACACACAGACACAGACAGACACAGACACACAGACACAGACAGACACACACAGACACACAGACACACACAGGCACAGACAGACAGACACACACACAGGCACAGACAGACACTGGCACACACACACACACACACACACACACTGGCACACACACACACTGGCACACACACACACACACACACACACAGGCACAGACACACAGACAGACACACACGCCCCTCAGGTTAAAAGGAGGTGAACATGCTTTAAATAAGAAACCAGGGGATGACGTCACAGCAGCCATTCCATCTTTTATTTACAGTTATATTACAGCTGCCATTAGTCAGGATAATCAGATGTCATGTGACCTGTCATTGTTTGAGAGGTTAAGTTTAACTAGCAGGTGTAGACGTGTCACCTGGCGCTCTGCCGGCCGTCTCTGTGTTCAGTCACCTGCTGCAGACCGGCGCCATCGAGGACCTGGTGATCGTCTCTGAGAGGCAGCTGGTGAAAGGAATCAGTCGGATCGTTGCCGTGACGGGACAGGAAGCGGCACGGGTCAGTGAAGTCATGACATAATGATTAGGTGGAATAAAATGAGACGTAGCTCTTTTAACACTCTGTGCTCTCAGGCTCGGGAGGCGGGGCACGTTTTATCTCAGGACGTCGACTCGCTGTCAGCCAGACTTGGACGCTCCGCCCCCTCCTGCCTGGACACTGCCCAGTGCTTTTCCAAGGAGGTGGGCGTCCTCTCAGATGTAAGTACGATGACCTGTCAGTCAGAGAAGCCACGCCCCTAACAATCCAAACGTTATAGAGTTTAAACAGGTGAGTTATAATCAGCAGAGGAAATATTATCTATAGACACCCAAACAGTTTGTGTATGAGGCTGTGGACTGACCCAGGAACAGCACACGTCCCAGCGTCCCGTGTGAGCCTGTGTGCACTTTGACCCTGTGCTGTGTCTCCCAGGCTGTGGATAACACCCCCATCCCACAGTGGCAGCGCAGAGAGCTGCAGAGTCGACTCCGCGCTCTGCAGAGGACGAGCAACACCGCCGTCAGGAAACTGGAGACCAGAGAGGTGAGCACGCCCTGAGACGCACGCAGAGCTAATCAATCAGAGCTGATTACACCCCCACCCATTGGTGCTCTGCTGATGATGTCATTAAACCCAGGTGATTTACGTGTGATCCACCTGACTGTGTGATGGGGGACAGTTTGAGTGTGTGGCTGCTTTGACACTCTTTTCCCATCATGCTTTTCTCAGGCGGCAGTGCAAGCTCAGGCCCTGCAGGAGAAACACGGAAGGACGGAGCTGCTGGTGGACTTGGTGGAGACCAGCTCTCTGTCAGTACGTAGAGACCGTTCCTAATGAAGCCTCACACACTTTAAATTCATGCTTTTAATCCCTGTTCAGTTTGATTCATGCAGCACAAAATCACAGAAGGTGCCTCAAGAAGCATCCTACCACTAGGTGACAGTGGGAACGAAGAACTTTCAATTCAATATATTTATGCAGCACCAACAACAGTCGCCTCACAGCGCTTTATACTGTAAGGTCGACCCTACAATAATACAGACAGAAAAACCCAACAATCATATGACCCCCTATGAGCAGCACTTTGGCGACAGTGGGAAGTAAAAACTCCCTTTTAACAGGAAGAAACCTCCGGCAGAGCCAGGCTCAGGGAGGGGCGGGGACATCCTGAGCCTGGTTCTGTCGGATCACTGAGGTTCTGCTCTGATGTGGTTCTAATGTTTCAGGTTCTGATGAAGACGGTGAACCAGCTGAGCTCCACTGCTCCTCTCAGTCATGTGATGCTGCTCGCTCACCAGAGGCATTCTGGCAAGGTTTTGTGTGCCTGTCAGGTTCCCAAGGTAACTACCATTAAGCAGCCAGGCTCCGCCCACTGTGATGTTTGTCTTAAATGTGAGGCTTAACAGGATGTGACATCAAAAAAGCCGTTCTTATTTAAACAAAGGTGTAAATGAAACTCTGAGTTTGTTAATTCTGAGATCAAACTTTTCTGCTTCCAGGAGACAGTTAAATGCTCAGTCAGTTACCGTGGTAACAGTGCTCTATTGACGGTAGCTTTCTATCACTAAAACACGGTGAACATTCTCAGAGCTGTTTGGACAATGTCTGATCAGGAAAAGGAAGCGCCTAATTGACCGCCCCTTCCTCTGCAGGTCTCGCCATCCCTCGTCGCTTCTGATTGGGCAGTGGCTGTGTGTTACCACCTCAACGGGAGCGCCGGTGGCTCAGAGGTGGTTGCCAAGGGAACAGGAAACAGCAATGACATCACCAAGGCTCTGAGGTGGGCCAAGGAGTTCGCCTCCCAGAGAATGCAGTGATGATGTCATAAAGAGACCCTCTTCTCATTGGATGATAGGCTGAGGCGAACTTTTTGAACACATGAAGTTTGATTTCAAAGAGGACAGACAGCCCTGCTCTCGATATTCTCTTTATTGTGAAAGGTTACATTATGAAACACTCAGCTAATCACAGCACAGGGAGGATTAACCAATCAGAAACCAGCACCCAGCAGGTTCATCACCTGGCGTTTCGAGGACCTCAGAGCAGCGACACGTTGAGCCACTGCAAAGACACAAACACAGGTGTTAAATCATGTGACCAAACACACCTAAATCTTTTCAAAGGTGATCCCGCACCAAGTCTGGGCTTTCAAAATAAAAGCCTGCCAGGGGTGACAACTCAGCTTAAAACCAAACTTTGTTTTTCAGAATAAAGTTTCATTTCCTGAATAAAGCTACGACCCGTCCAACCCATAGATTGGTTATAAACGAGAAACCAGCAGCTTCACATTCACCTGAAATTCCTGTTGTGAACAGGAAGTAAACATGTAGACTTTCTAAATAAGAGTCTCAGCAGCTTTAAAGGTGTCCTGCAGAGGTGCTGTGTCTTTGTTTTGGGTTTGAATATTAATAAAAAACTTTGTTCACCGTTTTGTCATTTCATTACACTCAGAGCTCCGCCTCCTTACAGGTGAGGAACCCTTCAAGGGTCATGAAAAGGTCAACTCTTAATTGCTTAGAGTCACCAGTAGGTGGAGCCTGCTTCAGCGCTGAGTGAGGATGGCTGTGTGGTTAATAATGAAGATGGTACCTCCATCAGGTTGAGCTCGATGGTTCCCAACCCGTCTTTCTCCAGAGCGCTGAAAGCTTCTGCAGAGAGGAAATGGACAGGATGAAGAGGAGGATGAAGATGGAAACATCTGTGACTCAGGGCTGCGACGACTCACCAAACATGGCCTCCAGACGCACCAAGCAGCCCACGAAGTTGTCAAAGTCGATGGTGAGATCAGGTTCGCTGTAGCAAGCCACAGGACCTGATGGAGCGGATTGTTCAGGGAGAAACCTGCAGCACACAGAGGTCAGAGGTCACACATGTGAGCACATACAGGTAAGCACTCAAGCAAGCAAACAGGCCTGACGAAGCTCACCTGCGTCTTCCACCGCCGACCTCATGGACCCTGAATTGTCCACGTCCCTGTCACGCTAGACTCTGACAACAGAAACGCATCACAGCGGCGTCAGATCAGCACGCCTATGCCCGGTGGAATGACCTCTGGCTCCAGGATGGGTTCGCTGTCCGGCGTCACTGAAGCAGCAGGTGTGCAATTACATGATCAGGCACACGTCTGGGATTCATTACTCTAGCTACGAGCGAGATCACATGAAAGAGGCGGAGTTTGATTGCAGCAAACTCTGCCTCTTTTGTAATTGGGCACAAAGAAGTTGTGTATCTTAGGGTAAAGGCAGCGCAGCGGATGGAGGATGAAGGAGCGCTAGGACCAAACTAATCGATACTATCAATATCACAGCAGATCAATAAAGCTTCGAGCAGCTGCCACAAACATTCTTTTACATGTTTAGCTCGAGTCAAACGGGCCGCGAAGCGCTACAGGCTAATTACCCCACTGAGCGCCACTGTTCTTAAAGCACTTTATAAACGAGGACTGATGGAGAGCCCGCCTGAGTCACCAGACCAACAAGCTCCAACACCAGCTGTGCGATCAGCTGCACAAAGACTGTAGAACAAAGAGGGCTGCTCCAGCGAGCGGTCGCTCCAGCGAGCGGTCGCTCCAGCGAGCGGTCGCGCCACCTTCCAGAGATCTGACAGTGACGCGCTCTGGTTTCACCTGGGATTTTAATGCGGTTGCCAGGCAACATGATCATATACAGTCCTGAACAGATTTAAAGCGCCTGTCAAAAACAAGTTAACAAACTAAGAATATTTTTTACAGTGTGGACGTCTCTGAGCCGTCACTAATTAATAAATCACAACGTCAAACCACCAAAATTTGCTTCTGTTCAGGAATGAACTAACTAATAATTTATCTTAACAACATATAATAATAAAAAATAATAATAAAACAATAATAATAAAACATATTATTATTATCATCCCACTGGGTTTGAATCTGGGACTCTCCACCATTTGATCCTAGAACTGAAGAAGCTTCTCTGCTGATAGTTGAAATGTCTTAAAGCAACTTAAGGAAGTCCAGACACTTTTCTTTCCAAGCTCCTTAGACTACGATGACCTGGATGACTGAGAACCTTCACAGACAATAATATGCTTTATTATTTTTTAAGTAAAAAAGTACATTTGAGTCCATGGTAACAGCAGTAATTATCTATTTTAGTTAAAAATTTAATTTAGATTAAAGTGTTTGTGCACACTGGTAGATTAACTATTGATACTGGTAATTTGGGGCAGCTGTGGCAAAAACCCAACACTAGGTGGTGCTCTGATGCATTATTTAAGCTCTGCATGAGATAATGTTAAACTTTTGTGGCTACAAATGAGACGTTATCGCCATGAAAGAGCGGCAGCCTGCTGCTAGGTGTCATAACACCTGATTAGTGAGAATGTGTGCGTGTCAGGTTTGGTGAGCGCGCAGAGGAACCGGTGTACTAATCTTTCCACCACCCTCGCCTTCATCACGCTCTCCCGGCCTGTACTCATCAGATAGTTCTCGATCTTGGTCCACAGCACCTTAAACTCGACCAGCCCCAGCTTCCCAGTGCCATCTTTCTGCAGCAGAGTTCAGGAAGGGAATTGACCTCAGAGACTTTTCATAGTAAGAGTCCTCTGATCACAGACAGACCGGTGAAGAGGCTTTCAGAATAAAAGCTTTACAGATACAGAGCTGCAGGAATGAGTGTTTTGCACTTCCTGTTCACTCGTTTGAAGTGGTTTCATGTTTTTGTTGGACGCTGAAATGATACCAGCGTGTAACACTTTTATTTGGACTTTATTTGTTTTCCCTCCTCCACTGATGTGAACCACTGACGTCACCTGTTCCACATACCTGTGGAAAATGTGCAGTCTGTCGCTCAGGTAATAATGGATTGGATTTAAATAGCGCTTTTCAAGGCACCCAAAGCGCTTTACAATGCCACTATTCATTCACTCTCACATTCACACACTGGTGGAGGCAGCTACAGTTGTCTACAGGTAGACAAACGGTCGGGGTCACAGACCTGTGAGTCCACCTCACAGCAGCAGCCAGGTGACAATAATCAATACACTGATTAACTGATCTTGCCTAACCGGCAAGAAGTTGAGCGGCTGGTACTCTGGTGCAGTCAGCACAATCTGGAGCTGAACACTCTTAACACTGTAGAGATGACAGTGGACTTCAGGAGACATCCCTCAACTCTGCTCCCCCTCACCATATCAGACAGCCCTGTGTCGACTGTGAAGACCTTCAAGTTCCTGGGTACAACCATCTCCCAGGACCTGAAGTGGGAGACCAACATCAACTCCATCCTCACAAAGACCCAGCAGAGGATGTACTTCCTGAGACAACTGGGGAAGTACAGTCTTCCACAGGAGCTGCTGATCCAGTTCTACACTGGTCATTGAGTCTGTCCTGTGCTCCTCCATCACAGTCTGGTATGGAGCAGCCACTAAACAGGACAGGAGCAGACTGCAGCGGACTGTACGGGCAGCAGAAAGGATCATCGGCACGCCCCTGCCCTCCATCCAGGATCTGTACCTCTCAAGAACCAGGAAACGGGCAGGGAAAATCATCGCAGACCCCTCACACCCTGCACACAGACTTTTTGATCTGCTGCCCTCTGGCAGACGGTACAGAAGCCTGCAGACCAGGACCACCCGACACAGGAACAGTTTCTTTCCCCTCGCCATCTCCCTTCTTAACAGTTGACCTGTCACACTGCTCCCACTGCCAGACTGCAGCTGCACCTTATGTACATTCTGTAGTATTCATTCCACCTCATTCATTTCTGTATTTATGTATATAAGTTTAGATTCGTTATTTATAGTTGGTTTACACAGCTTTGTGTACGTATGTGTAATGTGTATATATAGACGTGTGTGTGTGTGTGTGTGTGTGTGTGTGTGTGTGTGTGTGTGTGTGTGTGTGTGTGTGTGTTTTACATTGCTGTGCTTGAGAGCCGCCATCTACCGGAACCAAATTCCCTGTATGTGTCTGCACATATACTTGGCCAATAAACACGATTCTGATTCTGATCAGTGTGAGCAGCTCTATTAAGGCAGGAGTTTGGGCAGTTTACAGCTCCGCCACCTTCAGGTGTGTTAACCTGTGAGTCAGGTTAAAGGTTAAAGGTCATGGTCATCTGATGAAAGAGGCTTCAGCTCTGTTTTTATAGCACCAAATCGCAACAGCAGTCGCCTCAAGGCGACCCTGACAGACCAATGCCGCACAGCAGCCATCAGCAGCTGTCAGCAGCTGTCAGCACGCAGGCTTGAGATGACCTGAGCGCACCGTGGACGCCAGCACCATGTGTCTGGATAAAGGACTTTCTAACAAACCGGCCCCAGACTGTGAGGCTCCGCCCCCATCTCTCCTCCACTCGCACACTGGGCACCGGCTCCCCACAGGGCTGTGTGCTGAGCCCCCTCCTGTATTCTCTCTACACCTACGACTGCAGTCCGACCCACAACAACAATCTCATCATCAAGTTTGCTGATGACACCACGGTAGTCGGACTCATCTCGAAGGGAGACGAGGCAGAGTACAGAGAGGAAGTCCTGAAGCTGGAGGCCTGGTGTTCAGAGAACAACCTGACACTGAACACTAAGAAAACCAAAGAGCTCATTGTTGACTTCAGGAGACACAGCACTGACTTGGCCCCCCTTTACATCAACAGGGAGTGTGTGGAGAGGGTCCACACCTTCCGGTTCCTTGGTGTCCTCATCTCTGCTGACATCTCCTGGACAGACAACATCTCAGCGGTCATTAAGAAGGCCCAACAGTGGCTGCACTTCCTGAGGGTCCTCAGGAAGTACAAGCTGAACTCCAACCTGCTGCTGACCTTCTACCGAGCGTCCATTGAGAGCCTGCTAACCTACTGCATCACAGTATGGTACGGCAGCTGCACTAAAGTGTAGTCAAGACAACACAAAAGATCATCGACTGCCCTCTCCTCTCCTCTCTGTATATCATTGTCCATCTGTATAGGGACAATAAAGGCCTTCTATTGTAATCTAAGCATCTGTCTGACCTCACACCTAACCTGCCACTCTCCAGTCTCACTCCTGCAACGACCTGCCAGCAGGAGGCAGCAGACACTCAGCCTCCGCCTGAGCAGGGAGGGGCAGACTCACGGACACCTCCTCAGGTGACTCATTCTGTCAAAACAGCTTTGAGAGCACCTCATGCTGTGCTCATGTTCTGCTCGCAGCCACACAGACATGTCGCGGAGCACACGTGACTAGGGATGGGTACCGGTGTCCGGTGCCATGATGGCACTGGTTCTGACATAAACGGTAGTAACCAGACCGAAAAGCAGCGCACATTTCGGTGCTTTATTTTCCTGAGCTGTGACACACTTTAGATTCTAGCCAATCATTTTACGTTTCCAAGGATAGTAGGCGGGCCCAGGTACGTACGTTCTTTTAGAGCAGAGCTACAGATTAAAAATGCCCAAGGTGAAGCGGTCAAAGTCTGGCTGTACTTCACAACAAAATATGCAAACTCAGCAGCAACAAGTGCTTTAAGCTGATACTGTCAAAGGAGGCAACACCTCGAATCCGATGAAACACCTGGCGATGCATAGCATTTTTTCTTAAAAAGCCGAGAAATGCGCCGTATTTGATAGCTTGCTGCGAGACCTCACACCGAGCGCATCTACTGCGGGTGTGGTGCCTGTTATCGGACCCGGAGTTAGCAACATCCCCAAAAACACGAAGAGGAGAGTCCTGGCCCCTAGCCCTGCCAGTGAAGCAGAAATGATGAGGATGATCAGTGGAGAGCGAGCTCTCCTGGTGTTTGGTATGACTGAGAACAGGAAGTCTGCCCAGAGGGTCATTAACACCACCCAAAAAAATCATTGGCTGACCCCTGCCACCCCTGGAGCCCATCGCCAGATCCTCCTGTCTCAGGTAAACCATCACAGGTAAGCCCTAATAACCCCACCTACCAACTGTGGTCGGTGCCTCAGTCGCCAAGGTGCTGCACATAGGGGGTAATATGATTGTTGGGTTTTTCTCTGTATGTATTATTGTGTAATATAAAGCGCCTTGATGTGCTTTATAAATAAAACTGAATTGAATTCCTGTCGGGTGGAGCACCCATAAAGGACTACTCTACTCTATTCTATTCTAGAGTGACCGGAGACGTGTTAGTGAGTGCAAAGCCGCCGCCACGGCGTGCAGGTGTCAGCGGGGCAATTTCTGAAAGTCTACCTGGAAGTGGAAGATGCCAGCGTACTCTCCATCTCTGAAGCTCTGACCCTGCGGGACCACTCGAGCCAGGATCTCTTCATTCAGGGTCAGAGAGGCAATGGTGGCGAGCAGCCAGCAGTCACCTGGACGACGACAGACAGGGGGGGGACTTAAGTCAAATAAACAAAATGCACACACAGAATATGAAGTCGGCGAGGGGAAACTGCTGATGGACATCAAAGCCAAATCTGATTGGTCCTTTAACCTGCCAATGGGCCTGTGATGCCACGCAGTCAGCTGATACTCTGATTACTCTACAGGCTGTAAGATGTAAACAGAACATGTTTGACAGGTGGATGACACACCCGCCTCAGGCGTTTTTCACACCTGTTTTCAAAGAAAACTTCACCCGTTTCCTTGTTTGGAGTCAGACACCTTTACAGGGGAAGCTGCCGTCTGATTGGCTACACTCTGCTGGGCGTCTCCCTCTGTTACTATAGAAACTATTACTAGACTACAGGCTCACGTCACAGTGAAGTAGCTGCCACCCACTCACCTGTCAGCATGTTTATAGTTTGTGTTGACAAGATGACACTCGCCACACACACACCTGTTAAAAAACACACGCAGCTGAGTGGAATTTTCCAGCTCTGCTGTGGATGTGAAACACAAACAGTCTCAGGTGTCCCCCGCACATGAGTGCGTTTTCTAACGACTGGCATCATCGATTGATCGACTCAGATACGATTAAAAGAATTTACTTTTATCTACTTTAATATGAACCACTAACGTTATCAGATGTCTGTGAAGGTTCTCAGTCATCCAGGTCATCGTAGTCAAAGGAGCTTGCAAAGAAAAGCGTCTGGACTTCTTTAAGTTGCTTGAAGACGTTTCACCTCTCATCCGAGAAGCTTCTTCAGTTCTAAGGTCAAATGGTGGAGAATCCCAGATATAAACCTAGTGGGAGTTTCCCCCCACAGAGGGACAAAAGGACCCCCTGATGATCCTCTAATCACATGAGCCAAGGTGTGAAACTGGGTGTGGGTCCCAATCAGCCAGGGTTTCGGGTGTGTTCATTGTGAAACCTGGCCCCACCTTATCATGCGAATTCCTGAGGTCAGATGGCCCAGGATGTGAGTGGGCGTTAAGGCGTCTGGGAAGGGATCTCAAAACTGGATTATAGATGGCAGAGAGTTGGTGTCGTAAACCCCGCCTCTGTTCAAAGATGGTCGCTCACAGTGGACACAGATGCTTCTTTCACTCCTCTTTCAAACCATCTGTCCTCTCTGTCCAAAATGTGAACATTGGCATCCTCAAAGAGTGACCTTTGACCTTTAGATGCAGATGGACTGCTGAGTCTTGTCCTGTGGAGGTGGCTCTTCTGTGTTGTGCCATGCGCTTGTGAAGTGGCTGTTTGGTCTCTCCAATGTAGAGGTCTGGGCATTCCTCGCTGCACTGTACAGCAAACACCACATTGTTAAGTCTGTGTTTTGGCGTTTTGTCTTTCGGGTGAACCAGTTTCTGTCTGAGCGTGTTGCTGGGTCTGAAATGCACCTGGATGTCATGCTTGGAGAAAACTCCTGAGTTTCTCTGATACACCGGCTACATAGGGGATGACAGTGTTGTTGCGTCTGTCCTTCTTATCCTCCCTCGCTGGTGTCTGAGCTTCTTTTCTGTGCCTCTTTGCTGACTTTAAGAACGCCCATTTAGGATAGCCGCATGTTTTGAGTGCTTCCTTTACATGTGTGTGTTCCTTCTTTTTCCCTTCAGGCTTAGAGGGAACATGTTCTGCCCGGTGGTGTAGGGTCCTGATTACTCCAAGTTTGTGTTCCAGAGGGTGATGGGAGTCAAAGAGGAGGTACTGGTCCGTGTGTGTGGGCTTCCGGTAAACTTCGATGTTGAGTTTGCCGTTCTCTTCAATGTGCACAGCGCAGTCCAGGAAAGGCAAACAGTTGTCCTTTGTGTCTTCCCTGGTGAACTTGATGTTTTTATCCACAGCGTTAATGTGCGCAGTGAAGGAGGACAGGACCAACTTCACACCCGATCAGATCTGCACACTGTTAGACCTCTGCCTCACCACTACATATTTCAAATACAACGAAGGCTTTTACAGACAAAAACATGGCTGTGCCGTGGGCTCCCCCGTGTCACCTATTGTAGCCAACCTTTACATGGAGGAAGTGGAAAGGAAGGCTCTTGGCTCTTTCAAAGGAAGAGTACCCAGCCACTGGTACAGATATGTGGACGACACCTGGGTCAAAATCAAGACACAAGAAGTGGAATCCTTCACTGCGCACATTAACGCTGTGGATAAAAACATCAAGTCATCAAGTTACCTGCGTTACCTGCGCAGGTAATCAAAGAACAGCAGTTTCTCACCCGGAGCTCCCTGACAGATGTCGGTCCTCGAGGCCCCGGATACAATGAACTCTGGGTCAGAGGTCAGCTCCTGCACATAAGCAACAGTCATCATCAGCTGCCTGACGTGCACCAACACTGCTGTACAAATAAAGACTAATTGATTGATTGATTGATGGTGGAGAAAACTGAGCAAAAGGGTTTTTAAACAGCCAGCTCTCTGAGGTCACTCTTCCTGTGCGTGAGGTCATCGTGCTTCCTGTGTGCACCTGAAACAGCGTTTTCATCACACAGCCGCCAACTCGTTCCGTAGTGATCAATAATCACCAGACAGACGCGGCTCTGTGACAGTTCAATCTCACTGATCAAAGTGAAAGCTCGTGATCAAGAAACAGGGTCAGCTCACCTGAGGAGCTCTCCTTCAGGCACTTTAATCACACCTGTGATCAGCTGATCTCTGAGTGGTCTGAGAGGTGTGTGATGTCACGGCTGATTATCAGCTCTGAGGAAGCAGGCTGAGCAAAAACAGATGATTGCTATCAAACCAGACTCCATGCAAAAAACATCTAATTTAAGCAGCGGCGCTCAGGTGAGACTCACCTGAGAGCCGAGCAGAGCCACAGGTAGCTCGGCTGCTCTCAGGTCAGTTTCATTGACCAGATAAAAGTGATCACTCACTCATGCTCAGCCTGATCATCAATCAATCTGCCAATCAACCCTGACAGCGGCCCGTTTGATCAGCGTGTTTCAGGTAACGCAGGTGCGACAGGTGCGGGATTGGAGCGGGTACTGACCGTGGGTCTCTTCCAGGACACGCCGCGGACCTTGGAGGAGTTCGGGTGATAATTTCAACAGGTGAGTCAACGGTGCAGGTGTTGTGACCAGTTTGTGTATCAGGCTGTAAACATGTTAGCATGAGTCTGTGGGCACTGACTCACTGCAGTTCCTCTGACGTCCAGCAGAGGCAGAGTGCTGATTGGGTAACAGCCGCAAACAGAAAACAAACACAAAAGCTTTTCTTCAGATTTTATTTGGACTGTTTCAGAGTCAGCGACCGCAGCATCAGCTTCCTGTCCTTTGCACGGTAACCATGGTATCTGTTATAACTGAGACACAGCAGCCAATCCAACGTGTTTATTTTACTTGCAAGGAAACAAAATCATTCACAGTGAACATGTTCGCGATGCTCGCTGGAGCCTCTTTAGACTTTTTGCCAACATTATCCTCCAACACAAACGTGCACGTTAAACTGTTCAGCTACTGCATGATGCTAACGCTGCTTTGGATACGATGCCTTCAGCTTACCAAAGACAGTGCTGCCTAAATCATTTTCCCAGCATGCTCCTGGAGTGGCAGCTGTCAGTTGATGGTGAGGCACAGCCACTGCAGAAGGAAATGAGGTCAGTGATGATTTCATGTATGTCAGCCAATAAGAGAGGGACTGCACTGCTTAGGTGTGGTTTACCTGCTGCAGGTCCAGCTGGATCCAGAGTCCTGAACATCCCTGAAGTGGGAAATAAGAAAACATTTAAAACGTTACGTACAAGCACAACCACAGACAGCTGAGGACACTGGGAACAGTGGGAACACTGAGTGGGAACAGTTCGAATACTGGGAATAGTGTGAGCAGTGGGAATACTAGGAGCGGTGGGAACTCACTGAAGAGCATCTCCAGACAGATCAAGCAGCCGATGAAACGGTCGAAGTCGATGGCGTAGCTTCTCTCGGTGTAGCGAGCGACAATCTCTTGGATCACTGTGCTGTTCAGCTGGAACCCTGAAACACAAGAGGAGGAGCCACCAGGTGAGACACGCATGCCAGGTAGACCTGTCCAGGAGCTCTGTTTTCCACCTGAGAGGGCCAATCATGGATACGTCTCCTGCTGTAGCTCCTCCCACAGCAGTAGATGTCAGCTTTGAAGGAGAGTTTGTGGAAGTGCGTGGAGTGGGCTGAAAGGGGGCCGTCGGTTGGCCCCGCCCAGAGTGGGCGGGGCCGCTCCGAGCTCCCTGACCTGCACTCAATCTACAGGACCAAGGCCAGGAAGATGGTGAAGGACCTCAGCCATCCCAACAACAGACTGTTCTCTCTGTTGAGGTCAGGAAAGCGATTCCGCTCCCTGAAGACCAACACAGAGAGACTGAGGAGGAGCTTCTTCCCGCAGGCGATACGGTCTCTCAATCACACCACCACACAGTACTGACCCACACATATGGTTCTTACACACACACTGGACTTTCTGGACTTTGGTTTTGCACAATACTGGTCACTATATTCTTCATTTCCGGTTAATACTTGTACAGCTGCTGTTATTGTGTATATATTTATTTATATTTAGATTTCTTCATACATTCTTATATAGTTCTATATTGTGTATTTTGTTGTACAGTTATTTTATTTTTAACCTTAATTTATATTTTATTCCTTCCTAGTTAAATTTACCCTTTTTAATTTTTCATATTTATTTCCTATCTTATTCATAGCCTTTCCCTTTTTTGTTTTCTTTAGGTCACGAGCAGTTGTCCAAGCATTTCACTACATATCGTACTGTGTATGACTGTGTACGTGACAAATAAAATTTGAATTTAGGAGTCTTACTGGCTTCAGCCAGAGCCGCTCTCATCTCGTGGCTGCTCATCGTGCCAGACCCGTCCGAGTCGTGACTCTTAAAGATCTCCTGCACACGACAGCAGCGAGCAGTGAGGTCATCGCCATGCCGACTCTGACAGAAGCTGTAACAGTGCTCACACACAGGCGAGAACTCACCAGGTACGTCTGCATCTTCACCCAGCAGGCCCAGTCTGGAGCTGCCGTCAGTCTGAGGTCAGTTCAGGAACCGCACACCTGATCACCTGACGCCACACAGGTGAGTCACACGCATCATCGATGGTTGGCTCACACTCTGTAACTGCTCAGTCAGTTCGATCACTCCTGGATCACGTATCAGTTTTCTGCTGATGGGCTGTAAACTGCATGGATGTTAGAAAATTCTGGTTTTCTGTGTTTTTTGTAGTTTCCAGTGGAGGCGTGTCCTAAAACTCTATCAAACACACGTTAGCATGTGATACTGTCTGCGTGTCATGATTTCGTATGAAGGATACATCCAGCAGGCTGATGATGTCACAGCAGGTTTGCAGGCTGAAGCCATCGGTTGTAATGTCCGACCCTGAAATCAGAGCAGAGCACAACCATCAGCAGGACTTTCCTGTGGGCCCAATCCGGTGAAACGTTAAACTCTTCTTACTCCGCTTTGTCCAAAATCTGCTGGAGCTCATGGGGCTGAAACAGGAGAGCAGATGTCAGACTGTGTAGCGGTTATACAGCGTAACCCTGTCACCCTGAAGTCGGGACCTGGTGTGGGCTTCCTTCTCCGTAAACACCGTCAGTACGAAGCTTCCTTTGCGGTGCAGTTCGAAGGTAGACGGGACGATGGCGTACTCTCCGGGTGGCAATTTGAAGCGATCGCATACCTCCCTCAGGTTGATGAAGGCGTGACTGCGAGCCACTGACTGGTCTCTCAGGAGGACGTCCGGGCCCAGGCGGACGTTAGAACGACCTTTATACGGACCGCAGAAGAATAAGAAGGTGAGACCTGGAGACGGAGGCATCTCTGAGTCCTACCAAGGCATTTATTTGATTCAGGTTGTGGTTATTTTATTTGCACCTGTAGGCCGTTTGTTCTGCAGTCATCCATCCTCACAGGCAGCAAACAACAACAACAGCTGAGACTCGCCGTGCAAACGGCTAACTGCTGTACAGGGATGTGCTTCACCAATCAGCTGTTACTTAAACATGTAATCAGTAAAAGCTGATGAAATGAAACCATCGTGTTTTTATCAAAGTGCGAGTGAGAAAGCCTCTGAGGCTCGAGAGTCGCCAATGAGGCTTCTGACACACAGCTTCAGTTTGCTTTAAACTTCAGCCCTGAGTCGATAAACACACCCCTGCACTTTAGAAGAGGACTTCATGTGTAAGTGCTCGTCCCAAAATCAGTGATCACATCTTTAGTCTTAGATGTGCTCCAGTGAAGCCTTTGTTGCTTGTCTAGGTTTGTGCAGCTCGCTGATGTTTGCTTAACTCTGCATCAACAAGTGTGTGTTACAGATAGCTCTTGGCTCTTTGTAACTGTCACGGTCCGGGTCAGCGGCCGTGTGAAGAGTGGAAGGAGGACTCAAACGCAGCACTATTTCAGACGTGAAGGGTGATTTATTGACAATACCAAGCATAAAGTGGAGATGGCAAAACTGAACTAAGGACGAACTAAACTGGGAGAAACTACACAAAGGAGTGGCAAACCTGAACATGAAGGGAGAACAGCAGGGAGAGCACGCAGGGAATTTCACAGGGTATGAACACAGACGACGCGACGAGGAGCAGAGGAAAACACGCACTATAAGTACACAGAGAGACACTGGGAATCACACACAGGTGGGGGAAACAGCTGGACCTGATTAACCTGACGAGACAGGGGAACACTAACACCAGGGACCAATAGAGGGAGCACAAACCCAGAACCCAGTATCTAAAATCCCAAACACAAACCATCCCAAAACAGCCACGAATAATCATGAAAGTAATAACAATAAAGAACACAAACACAAAGTCACTGAGTCATGGCCGCAGGACCATGACAGTGACCTTATTTTCCTTATTGGTTTGGGGGACTTTGGGGCACTGAGCACATTTAACAGCATGCTCATTGTTCCCAGGTCCACATACATCATTGCTGCTCTACATCCTGTACAACCATCAATGCATTTGGCACAGGACTTGAACTTATCACCTGATTCACCCAAAGATGTACCTCAACTTCAAAACCTCCTTGCTTTGCCTGATTACCTCACGAGTTATGAAACATTGTGCTTACTTTCAACATTCGAAAAGTCCAATTCAGTACGTAATATTACGAAGCAAAGACTCCCGTCTTATTACTGCTCTTATCTGATAATGTGCAACCTAACCTGGCCCTGAGCTCAGACACCATCTGGATTTAAATCCTCACCTGAAGATTGTTCATCTTAGTGTGTGCAGTTTGTTAAATGGATATGGTCAGGGTTTGGGTTCGATCAACAGATGTGGATATTTAATTTCTGAAATGTGTCTAAGTATATTTCTGATGACTATATTAGCATGACTGGATACAGTGTTTATCGTACCGGCTTACAGGCTTAAGAAAGGTGGCACTGTTGCTGCTTATGTTAAAGTTTGATGCCACAATGGTTCATCTGTTTGTTGTCCTTCTGCCTCTACAGGAGCGTTTCCTGTCCAGACTACAGTGAGCTTGGGTTAGCCGGTGACTCTAACTGGGATTGGCTCAAAGCTGTTTCATGATTTCAAATCTTTCTGTGATTCTATCAATCTTACCCAGCTGGTTCAAAGCCCTGAAAAGTCTACCTTGGTTATCCTGATTCTGACAAATGTTTCTCATAAATTCTCATCCTTGGGGGTCTTGTGACTTAAGTGTCCGCTGTGATGCTGCTGTTAATAGAAACACTGAGGTGCCCAAGTCCCAACAATGACTGGAGGAAAATAGGATTGATCCCTGGTGTAGGAGTAGCGTGGACAATTTTTTAGGGATGTAAATTGTGTATAAACATGCTCCATTAAAGAGATTTAGGAAAAAATGCCAGGTTCTCCCCAGAGCTGGCAGATATCATTCATGAGCGTAACCTTGGCCAAAGTTAGGAAAACAGGTTCTCCCACTGATTGGCTTCTTTCAGACAACTAAGAAACAAATGTATTTCCTCTATTAAGAAAGCTAAATCAGAAGACTATTTGTCACCACTGAGAACCTCCCTGGGAAAGTCTATGCCAGGGTGCTGGAAAGGAGAGTTCGTCCGCAAGTCAAACCTCAGATACAGAAGGAACAATGCGGTTTTCGTCCTGGTCGTGGAACACTGGACCAGCTCTTTATCCTCTCCAGGATACTTGAGGGTGCATGGGAGTTTGCCCAACCAGTCTACATGTGTTTTGTGGACTTGGAGAAGGCATTCGACCGTGTCCCTCGGGGTGTCCTGTGGGAGGTGTTGTGGGAGTATGGGGTGTTTGGCCCATTGCTACGGGCCATTCGATCCCTATACAACCGTTGCAAGAGCTTGGTTCGCATTGCCGGCAATAAGTCGGACTCGTTCCCGGTGGGTGATGGGCTCCGCCAGGGCTGCCCTTTGTCTCCGGTTCTGTTCATAATTTTTATGGACAGGATTTCTAGGCGCAGCCAAGTGGCGGAGGGCTTTCACTTTGGTGGCCTCAGAATCTCATCTCTGATTTTTGCAGATGATGTGGTTCTGTTGGCTTCATCGGGTGAGGGCCTCCAGCTCGCACTGGAACGGTTCGCAGCCGAGTGTGAAGCAGCGGGAATGAGGATCAGCACCTCCAAATCTGAGGCCATGGTTCTCAGCCGGAAAAGGGTGGAGTGCCCACTCCGGGTCGGGGATGAGTTCCTGCCACAAGTGGAGGAGTTCAAGTATCTCGGGGTCTTGTTCGCGAGTGATGGGAGAAGGGAGCCGGAGATCGACAAACGGATTGGGGCTGCAGCTGCAGTAATGTGGACGCTGCACCGGTCCGTCGTGGTGAAGAGGGAGCTGAGTGTAAAAGCGAAGCTCTCAATTTACCGGTCGATCTACGTCCCTACCCTCACCTATGGCCACGAGCTGTGGGTAGTGACCGAAAGAACGAGATCGCGGATACAAGCGGCAGAAATGAGCTTCCTCCGAAGGGTGGCTGGCCTCTCCCTTAGAGATAGGGTGAGAAGTTCGGCCATCCGGGAGGGGCTCAGAGTAGAGCAGCTGCTGCTCCACATCGAAAGGAGCCAGCTGAGGTGGATCGGGCATCTGACAAGGATGCCTCCTGGGCGCCTCCTGGGTGAGGTGTTCCAGGCATGTCCCACCGGGAGGAGGCCCCGGGGCAGACCCAGGACACGCTGGAGAGATTATATCTCTCGGCTGGCCTGGGAACGCCTTGGTATTCCCCCGGATAAGCTGGAGGAGGTGGCTGGGGAGAGGGAGGTCTGGGCCTCTCTGCTTAGGCTGCTGCCCCCGCGACCCGGCCTCGGATAAAGCGGGTGAAGATGGATGGATGGATGGATGGAGAACCTAAATAACCCACAGCAGTTCTGGAAAATCATTAAGTCTCTTTCAGTGAGCAACAGCTCTAATGCTCTACCCACCTATGTTTTTAAGGACTCTGTTCCTGTTTACGATAGGAAGGAGATTATGAACTGCTTTAACAAGCACTATATATCGTCTGTCTCTGTGTTTGACTCTCTGTAAAATCCAGCACAAACCCTCCAGCGTAAAATGGTAAATAGACTGTAACGCTTTTCTACTCTCATTCACCCACTCACACAAGCTAAATTCACACTCCGATGAACGCATCGGAGTGGGGGGGGGGATTAGACCAACATCTAATCTATCTGTGCTGGCCAAAGTTCTTGAAGCTCTTGTGTGCGAGTAGTTAAAGCAGTTTTTGTACACCTATGATATTTTATCTGAATCATGTTTGAGGAAAAATCACAGAACTGTCACAGCTGCAGTGAAAGTGTCAGTGCCACAGGGCTCTGTATTAGGTCCTCTTCTATTCATCATTTACATTGTGCCAGATGCAAACTTGCACTTCTGTGCTGATGACACAGTTATTTACAGCTGTGGTCCAACTGCTGTCCAAGCCTCTGACTCCTTGCAGAAAGTCCAGCACTCATTACTTAAACCTGTTCTCAATGCAGACAAAACAAAGCTCATGTTGTTTTCCCAATCAAGGAAGTTGGTTCACACGTATAAATATCCAGGCATCTTTAATAGGACCGATTCTTATATAGCGCTTTTCTTCTCTCCCGGAGTACTCAAAGCGCTCTATACAACAAGCCACATTCACACAAGCACTTCTTCTAAACTGAGATGCTTCCTAACTACATTCATACTCTATCAGAGAGCAACTTGGGCTTATTATGCTGCCCAAGGATACTTGGTATGCAGACTGGAGGAGCCAGGGATCAAACCAACAACCTTCCGATTAGTAGGCAACCTGCTGTACCTCTTGAGTTACAGCCACCCCGTCTTTATTGATGACTCACCTTTAAACCACATGTAGACAAACAAACTTTGATTTTCACAATAAGTTGTTTTTCTGTTAATACAAAGAAGCGACTTGTTGCTGCAACATTTCTACTGTTGCTGCATTATGGAGATATTCTACATATGAATGCTTCAGTGTCTTTGAATGGTTGATACTGTGTGGGTCACAATCAGCCAAGGTTTGGGGTGATTGTGACCCACACCTGTTTTCACACCTCACAGACAACTTTGGCCACGTCCGCACTAGCCTGGATAGATTTGAAAACGCGTCCACGCTATCGTTTTCAATCGTTTTCACAGAGTCTTTCATTCACATTGAAACGGCCCAAAACGCTGACGTTCCAGTACTGTGCATGTGTGAAACGCAAGAAGATTCGACCTGCCTCATTTCTGTCTGCCATTTATTTACTTTCCAGCTCTTTGAAACGTTGCGGCAAAATGTCGAGGAAAAGCACCGAGTTTTTAAAATGGACTAACAATGAGGTGGAGTTGTTGCTGCGAGTAACACAAAAGTGCAAAGTTGCAAAAGCGAGTGAGAATTGAAGAATTTGAAGAAAAGCTCTCTGGAGCGCATACAGACTGATGTTAATCTTTAATAGGGCAGACAAAACAATGCTGTGTAATGCCCTCCACTATCTTAGTTTAATTGGTCACTGCATCACATGACTAACATATATCATTGTTTTATAAAGTCTCCCTTTTCGCTGTCCACACTGCGACACAAAAGCAGCGTTTTCAAAACACTTCGTTTTCTTTCAGGGAAAACGCGTCTCAGTGTGGACGGGAGGCCAAAAGGGAGAGAGAAAACCACGCGTTTCAAAATGAAAGCGCATTAGTGTGGACACAGCCTTAAAAAAGTCCAGACGCTTTTCTTTCCACGCTCCTTGGACCATTTGTTTTTTTAAATCAAAACTAAGAGTCCTGGAGGCCAGTTCCATAACATGTAACTGTTTCATGTAGATTGTCATTTCATTTTATTTTTGTGTGTGTGTGTTTAATCTTTGTAACTGTGTGATATTTGGCCAGGTCTCCCTTAAAAAGAGTTTTAATCTCAGTGGGATCGTCCTGGTTCAATAAAGGTTGAATATTTAAAAAGAGAAACATTGAGTGATGAACGCGACGCATGAAACAAACGCAGACGGGGAACGTGACGTCGGAGGGGGAAGATGAAATAAAGACATCAACACCAAAGAGCAGGGTTCATATTAAATGTTAGAAACATTCAGACCTCAACATGATACAGTTTCTCAAGGTTCAAGGTTCTTCATTTGTCACATGCATAGTTATACAAGTATAACACACAGTGAAATGTAGCCTGACACGCTCCTCGACATGTGCAAAAATTGAGGGGGGTGTAGAGGAAGAACATTATAAAAAAAAAAAAACACCCAGCACGCCCCTGCGGGCGGTTTATCCTTCAAGCTCGGGTCCTCTACCAGAGGCCTGGGAGCTTGAGGGTCCTGCGCAGTATCTTAGCTGTTCCCAGGACTGCGCTCTTCTGGACAGAGATCTCCGATGTTGTTCCCGGGATCTGCTGGAGCCACTCGCCTAGCTTGGGAGTCACCGCACCTAGTGCTCCGATTACCACGGGGACCACCGTTACCTTCACCCTCCACATCCTCTCGAGCTCTTCTCTGAGCCCTTGGTATTTCTCCAGCTTCTCGTGTTCCTTCTTCCTGATATTGCTGTCATTCGGAACCGCTACATCGATCACTACGGCCGTCTTCTTCTGTTTGTCTACCACCACTATGTCCGGTTGGTTAGCCACCACCATTTTGTCCGTCTGTATCTGGAAGTCCCACAGGATCTTAGCTCAGTCATTCTCCACCACCCTTGGGGGCATCTCCCATTTTGACCTCGGGACTTCCAGGTTATACTCAGCACAGATGTTCCTGTACACTATGCCGGCCACTTGGTTATGGCGTTCCATGTATGCCTTGCCTGCTAGCATCTTGCACCCTGCTGTTATGTGCTGGATTGTCTCTGGGGCATCTTTACACAGCCTGCACCTGGGGTCTTGCCTGCTGTGATAGACCCCAGCCTCTATGGATCTTGTGCTCAGAGCTTGTTCTTGTACTGCCATGATTAGTGCCTCTGTGCTGTCTTTCAGTCCAGCTTTGTCCAGCCACTGGTAGGATTTCTGGATATCAGCCACCTCCTCTATCTGCCGGTGGTACATACCGTGCAGGGGCCTGTCCTTCCATGATGGTTCCTCGTCTCCCTCCTCTTTCTTGGGTTTCTGCTGCCTGAGGTATTCACTGAGCACTCGGTCAGTTGTGGCCATCTTCCCAATGTATTCTTGGATGTTCGTTGTCTCATCCTGGACTGTGGTGCTGACACTCACCAGTCCCCGGCCCCCTTCCTTCCGCTTAGCGTACAGCCTCAGGGTGCTGGACTTGGGGTGAAACCCTCCATGCATGGTAAGGAGCTTTCTTGTCTTTATGTCAGTGGCTTCTATCTCCTCCTTTGGCCAGCCTATTACCCCAGCAGGGTACCTGATCACGGGCAGGGCGTACGTGTTGATGGCCCGGATCTTGTTCTTACCATTCAGCTGACTCCTCAGGACTTGCCTGACCCTCTGCAGGTACTTGGTGGTTGCAGCTTTTCTAGCGGCCTCTTCATGGTTCCCATTCGCCTGCGGGATCCCCAAGTACTTGTAACTGTCCTCTATGTCTGCAATGTTGCCTTCTCACCAGCGCCTCTTCTTCTTGAGGACTCTGAGGAAGAACCACCTGTCCTCAGACATCCTGGTGAACTTCTATCGCTGCACCATCGAGAGCATCCTGACAAACTGTATAACAGTCTGGTACGGGAACTGCTCTGCCTCGGACCGGAAGGCGTTGCAGAGGGTCGTGAAAACTGCCTAGCGCATCACCGGAGCACCACTTCCTGCCATAAAAGACATCTACAGGAAGCGGTGTCTGAAAAGGGCTGGGAAAATCATCAAAGACCCCAGTCACCCATCACATGGACTCTTCACCCTCCTGCCCTCTGGGAGGCGCCACAGGAGCCTCCGGACTAAGACCACCAGGTACCGGAACAGCTTCTTCCCCACAGCTGTCAGACTCCTGAACTCTGCCTCCTGACATCTGACCCACGTTAAACTCATGGACTGAACATACACACACCCACAATGGACAACTGTACCCTCAAACACAATAATAACATGGACTGAACCACCACTCACAACCACTAGCACTTTATATAGCCTCTGTAGAAACTATCTACACCCTCACTTATCTTAACTGCACTACTGTATAGCTCTGTGTAAATAATCATTCTGTACATACGATAATTTTTAATCCTACAACTGTTTACAACTTGCATAGTTCCCATTTCTGTATAGCTGTATATCTCAGATTCTGTAAAGTTATTTATCTCATATTCTGTATAGTTTTTTATATTTATATCCTGTTCATATCCTGTACATAGCTTGTACTCACTACAGCCTGTACATACTTATAGTTATAGAATATTCACAACATACTTCATACCGTGTACATTATAACATACCATAATAGACCCATTTCTGTAATATACTCACATATCTATATTATTGCTAATATATATTGTAATATATCTATATCACTAAAGCACTTCTGGATGGATGCAAACTGCATTTCGTTGCCCTGTACCTGTGCATGTGCAATGACAATAAAGTTGAATTCTAATTCTAATTCTAATTCTGGTAGTTCAATCCCCTCAGTTCTGACTACCTTCCCTCTGTTTGTTACCATCCGACTACACTTCTCCAGTCCGAACGACATTCCAATGTCATTGCTGTATAGCCTGGTAGTGTGGATCAGTGAATCGATGTCTCGTTCACTCTTGGCATAAAGCTTGATGTCATCCATGTACAGGAGGTGGCTGACAACTGCTCCGTTCCGTAGTCGGTATCCGTAGCCAGTCTTGTTAATGATCTCACTGAGGGGGTTCAGGCCTATGCAGAACAGCAGTGGGGACAGAGCATCTCCTTGGTAGATCCCACACTTGATGGTGACTTGTGCTATGGGCTTGGAGTTGGCCTCTAGTGTTGTACGCCACATCCCCATTGAGTTCCTGATGAAGGCTCTTAGGGTCCCATTGATCTTGTACAATTCTAGGCATTCCAGTATCCAGCTGTGGGGCATTGAGTCATAGGCCTTCTTGTAATCAATCCAGGCAGTGCACAGGTTGGTCAGTCTGGTCTTGCAGTCTCGGCTGATTGTTCTGTCTACCAGTAGCTGGTGTTTTGCGCCTCTGGTATTCTTGCCAATTCCTTTCTGTGTCCCGCTCATGTATTGACCCATGTGCCTGTTCATCTTAGCCAATATGATGCCTGACAGGAGCTTCCATGTAGTACTGAGGCAGGTTATTGGTCGGTAGTTGGAGGGGACCGGTCCCTTCTTGGGGTCCTTGGGGATCAGGACCGTCCGGCCTTCAGTTAGCCATTCCAGGTGTCTCTCGTTAACTAGCAGCTGGTTCATTTCAAGGTTCAAGGTTCTTTATTTGCCACATGCATAGTTATACAAGTATAACACACAGTGAAATGTAGCCTGACACGCTCCTCGACATGTGCAAAAATTGGGGGGGGGGGTGTAGAGGAAGAACATTATTTATATTTATATATATATATATATTATATATATATATATATATATATATATATATATATATATATATATATATATATATATATATATATATATATATATAGTATATACACTGGGTGAATGTGCAGTAGTAGCAGCAAGCAGGTGAATTCTGTACATTAATATGAATAGACATCTGACTATTTTACAGAATAGACGATATAAACATATTTAAAGTTAAAGGAATTGAAATGTACATTGTGCCTTGGTTTAGTGTCTGGAAGAGTCCTGTCTCAGTCAATTATAGATGATGTGAGAGGGCGGGTGTGTGTGTTTAGGGCACGGATGGCTTGGGGATAGAAGCTCCTCTTGAGTCTCTCTGTCCTTGCCCGGAAGATGAGGAACCTTCTACCAGATTGCAGAAGTTGGAACAGTTTGTTGCCAGGATGGGACGGGTCCTTCAGTATCTGCTCTAGTCCGGCATCTCCTGGTGTAGGTGTCCTGAAGCGGGGGGAGAGCAATCCTGCAGCAGCGTTCTGCTGTATGGATCACTCTCTGGAGAGCTTTTTGGTCCTTCACACAGCTGTTCCCAAACCACGATGTCATGTTCTGTGTGAGGATGCTCTCCACAGCGCCTGTATAGAAAATCCTGAGGATCTTTGGAGAGACCCTGAACTTCCTCAGTTGTCGTAGGTGATACAGGCGCTGCCTAGCCTTTTTGGTCTGGACGTGAATGTGGGCAGCCCATGTCAGGTCTGAGGAGATGTGGACACCAAGATACTTGAAGGACTGCACCCTCTCCACTGGAGCTCCATTGATGATGATGGGCTTGTAGTCTCTGTGCTGACCCCTTCTGAAGTCCACCACCAGCTCCTTGGTCTTGCTGACGTTCAGCTGGAGGTGGTTGTCCTGGCACCACGATGCCAGATTCTTCACTTCATCCATGTAGGCCGCCTCATCGTTGTTGGAGATGGCACCCAACACCACTGTGTCGTCAGCAAACTTCACAATGGTGTTGGAGCCATGGGTGGCCACACAGTCTGAAGTGTAGAGGGAGTAGAGCAGTGGCGAGAGGACACATCCCTGAGGTGCTCCTGTGTTGATGGTGATGCTGTTGGAGAAGCACCTGCCCACCCTCACCACCTGAGTTCTGCCAGTGAGGAAGTCCAACACCCATGCACACAGACGGCTGTTAAGTCCCAGATCCCTCAGCTTTGTGAACAGTCTGCAGGGCACTATTGTGTTAAACGCTGAACTGTAATCAACAAACAGCATTCGCACATAGTTACCCTGTTTCTTGTCCACGTGGCTGAGAGTGGTGTGTAGGACGTGGGCGATGGCATCCTCTGTGGATCTGTTGGATCTGTAGGCGAACTGCAGCGGATCTGTGGTGTCTGGGATGGAGGAGGAGATGATGTTCTTCAGCAGCCTCTCAAACACCTTCATTACTACCGAGGTCAGTGCAACTGGCCGGTAATCGTTCAGGGATGAGGGTTTGCTGTTCTTGGGCACAGGGATGATGGTGGATCTTTTGAAGCATGTGGGGACCACAGACTTCGCCAGGGACTTGTTGAAGATGTAAGTGAACACACCTGCTAGCTGGTCAGCACAGCAGCGCAGCAGACAGCCGGTGATGCCGTCTGGCCCCGCCGCTTTCCTTGTGTTCACTCTCCTCAGTGCCGCTCGGACGTCATGCTCCGCGATGCTGGTCACCGGTCTCTCGCTGATGACGTCACTGTCCTCGGTAGTCAGGCGGTAGTTAGCATTAGCCGCCTGGCTAACCTCGAAACGGGCGTAGAACCGATTCAGCTCGTTGGTGAATGCAGAGTCAGCGTTGATCAGCGCAGTGTCCCTGGCTTTGTAGTCCGTAATGGTGCGTAGTCCGTGCCACATACTCCGTGTGTCGCCCTGGTTCAAGTTCAAGTTCAAGTTCAAGGTTCTTTATTTGTCACATGCATAGTTATAGAAGTATAACACACAGTGAAATGTAACCTGACACGCTCCTCGACATGTGCAAAGAAATTGGGGGGGGGGGGTGTAGAGGAAGAACATTATATATATATAGTATATACACTGGGTGAATGTGCAGTAGTAGCAGCAAGCAGGTGAATTCTGTACATTAATATGAATAGACATCTGACTATTTTACAGGATAGACAATATAAACATATTTAAAATTAAAGGAATTGAAATGTACATTGTGGAAGCGGGACTCCACACGTTCCCGGTACCGGCGTTTGGCATCTCTCACCGCGCGCCGCACGCCATATGAGGACGCTTTGTAGGCGCTCATATCGCCAGTGGCGAGACCCGCGTTGTAGGAGGCGTCCTGGCGTTTACTGCAGTGCGGATCGATCTGTCCATCCACGGTTTCTGGTTTGGGAATGTGGTGACTCTCGCAGTGGGGATAATCTCCTCCGCTAGCATACTGACGAAGCATACTGCTACTTCCGTAAACTCGTTGATGTCGACTGCGCATGCTCTGAACATGTCCCAGTCGACGTCGTTGAGTGCGTCCTGTAGCGTAGCTTCTGATTGGGCAGTCCACCGTTTTACCTCCCTCGTGGTCACGTCTTCCCTCCGTATGCTTTGTTTATACTGGGGGATGAGGAAGATGGCGTTGTGGTCAGACTTCCCAAAAGCCGGGTGTGAGACACTTTGTAGCCCTGCTTGTATGGCGTGTAGCAGTGATCCAAAATCCGATCCCCTCTCGTTGGACACGAGACATGCTGGTAAAAGTTTGGCATGACTTGTCTGAGGTTCGCTTTGTTAAAGTCTCCTGCTACAATGAGGGCTGCGCCCGGGTCCTTGTTTTGAAGCGAGCTCAGCACATCATGTAATTCGGACAAAGCCATACCTGTGTCCGCTTGGGGTGGGATGTAGACCGCCGTGGCGATGACTGAGGTGAACTCACGGGGCAGATAGAAAGGGCGGCACTTAATGCTCAGGAACTCCAGATGTGGCGAGCAGCCGCTGGAGAGAGCAGAAATGCTCCTGGCATCACACCACTTTCTGTTTATCATGAAACACACTCCTCCACCTTTGGTTTTGTTCGACTCTGCCGTTCTGTCCGCGCGGAGCACAAAGAATGAATCCGACGGAGTTACGGCCTGGTCCGGCACGGTGGGGGTCAGCCATGTCTCCGTGAAGCACAGAATGTTGCAGTCCCTCATGTCACGTTGGAAGGTGACCCTTGCTCTTAGGTCATCGAGCTTGTTCTCCATGGATTGTACATTGGCCAGTAGGATACTGGGCAGTGGTGCGCGATGCGCCTGCTGTCTCAGTCTGTTCCTAATACCAGCGCGTTTCCCCCGGCGCTTCTTTGTTCTGCGCCTCGGATGAGCAGCCCGTCCTTTGTTGTTCTCCGCGCCGTGTAGAATCTCTGGCGGCCAGGAAGGGTCAGGTTTAAAAGTGTCCAAGATTAGATGTGCAACCTTGGCACCGATGTTTACAAGTGATCCGCTGTCGTATACTATAAGACTAGAGGATTTTGGGATGTAAACCAGAGCAAAAAATAGGTAAAAAACAAGAAAAGTGGATAGTCGGAGCAGAGCGGTCAGGAAGGCGTCTGGACGTGGCCGCGCCATCTTGTATTTTTTTGTTTCTATGGCGATGCTTGGCGTCTCTCTGCACCTCCACCTGTTTCTTTATATGCGCAGGTGTGGGTGTTGGCAGAATGTGTCAAGAAGCCTGATTCTGATTGGCTAACAGAGGTTTGAGTGTGACTGTGATTTTTGGGCTAGTTTTTTATGCTCATTAGGGCGTTTCCATGGAGATATTAACGAATGAGGTCCACCTTAGGCATCGACCTTCTAACCTGCTGAGGTCATCGCAGGAGCCGTGTACTCGGTGAACTTCTGCTGTGTTCTCACCTGATCGGGCACCTGGAAGCACACCGACAGAGAGCATGAGACTCGCCAAACCTTTGTTGATGCACAGCAAAGCTAAACAGGAAGTGATCAGCTCAGCGCCGGGTGCGTTTGAACCTCGTAGATGGCGAAGCCGATGGTGTTGAGGTCACGTCCGAAGCGCCTCTCCCTTCGAGCATCTTTCTGCATCAGACCAATGAGGATGGTGCAGCCTTCCTCGCCATCGTGAGGATCATCGTCCAGCTGGATGAAGAAGGTGGCTGCGGAGACACAGGAGCACATGTTAGCTGAGCGCTCTGCATCATGAACATCAAACATCATCACCCAGAGTGCTTCACTTCCTGTGGGCTACCGGGGTAGTTCCTGCAGCCGCCGGCGATGGATCCCACCCACCACGTGCCCTCAAACTCAGCAAAGTTCCAGCAGCCGACCTCGTTGCTTGTCAGTGTGTCAGGTTACAGATGTCGAGGCGGGAGAAGTGACTCAGGAAGTCGTGGTAGAATATCCTGCAGGCGGCAGAGACGGGCTGAGTTTGCAGCAGCTGCAGACATTTTAACCCGCTACCGTCAGGCTCCACCTACCAGAACTCGCCGTCCTCGGCGCAGCAATCCAGCCGCCTCTTCTCCGCTGCCCGAATGCCGTCCCACTCCTTCGAGCTGACCACAGGAAGTTCAGTGAAACCACAGCTAAGGATGATGCTCCAGAACCTCAGAGCACCATGACTCACCTGTCGCTCCAGGCGCCCGTCCACTCCACCTGACCCCAGGGGTTCCTGATCTGGATCAGCTCCACCAGAGAACCACAGTGATGCACCTGCAGAACGTTACACCTGTGAGCATCTGTCCAGCTGTCGATCTGATCACATGATCACAGATTCTCCCTCACCTGCTCGGCCGCCGCGATGGAGTAGGTGTGGCCTTTGGCCAGCTTCTGATGAGCTCCGTCTCATACGAGCTGGAAATCTGAAACGTGGAAAGCACGTCCATGCTCACAGGTGTACACACGGGTGATCACACCCACAAACTACACCTTTTTTGGCTCCTACCTCAAAGCACACTGTGTTCTGTTGATCTTATGTGCTGCACAATAATGTTTAATATTTAGTATCTACTGTCATATTCCCATATATCATTGTGATGTTGTTTATTCTATTACTCTTGTTCTCTTCTGCTTGCTTTCTTTTTTCTTTCTCAGCAGGTGATCCAGGTGATTGATATATGCATTTTTTTTTCTCTGCCCGTTCTGTTGGTTTTTGTCTTTTGCCCTTCTCCCCCGTCCCTCTTCTCAGCTGTTTCTCTTTCCCTCTTTCTTTCTCCCCTTCTTTCCCCCAGTCAAGTCTGTCCCGTATTCAGTAAGTGAAAATAAAATGAACAATAAAAGGTGAATCAAATGGACCATTACGGCAAGGCTGGGATGGTCAGTTTGGTAAAGTAAATCCGTTGGGCATCTTTCTTTGCCTTTAGACAACAATTCTGATGCAAAAGAGCCAAACGGGACAGGCCAAAAAAAAAAAAAAAAAAAGGATATTTTTAGGGTTGGGGCCAAGTGCTAACAGTGCAGTGAGGAGGAAGAGGAGGGTTGGTGTCTCCGTGAAGTCATATCTACAGGGACACCTGTGAGGACCATGCCGGTGGCTCAGAGCTGCTCTGACACATGGCTCAGTGTCAGAGGACACTAGACTGAACATGTGGGCCCCTGGTGAGTAAAGAACTGACTGCATGTTTCAATAATTAAAGTGACAGAAAAAAAAGTGAAATATTTGAATCCAACATATGAAAGTAGAATAAAACAGAAGAACTTCACTACAAGTACATTAGTAATACAGTAAATGTACTCATTTACTCTCTGACTGGTCCTCTCCATGATGTCATTGGTGCTTAATGACATCGGGCACTGTAACATTAACAGGAAGCCAGTGACATCATGATTTATATATTGATTTCAGTGCCTCAGCATCTTCATCTTATCTTAATGACCTTGTAGTACCATATCACCCTATTAGAGCACTTCGCTCTCGCTCTGCAGGCCTACTTGTTGTTCCAGAGTATTTAAAAGTAGAATGGGAGGCAGAGCCTTCAGTTTTCAGGCCCCTCTTCTGTGGAACCAGCTTCCAGTTTGGATTCAGGAGACAGACACTATCTCTACTTTCAAGATTAGGCTTATTTCAATTCGATCTATTTGTCACAAAACAGACAGCAGACACTTGAAGGTGCCTATATTGTAAAGTCTGCGTGGTGTGGTGGTTTCTGTTTGCAGGGGTCCCAGAAAGATGAAGATGAGTTTCACCTTCCAGCACAACGACAACAGAAGGTGGTGCACGTCTGGCACTCGAGCCTGAGTCCAGCTGAGATGCTGCGAGGAACCAGCAGAGGGCGCCGTCACACTGTGACTGAGTGCTGCTGAGGGAGAGGTCTGACAGGCTCTGACACAAAAACGCTCAAAGCTTTACTTTGAGGGGCATTCAGAGTTTCTGTTTCACTTCTCATCTATTTGTCTATTTATCGAATCTATGTGCGCTGCAGACCTTTTACAGTCTAAAGTGTGGACACAGCCTCTCATTTAATGGTTTTTTTCTTTATTTTCATGATTCTCACTGAAGGCATCAGAACTATGAATGAACACGTGGGAAACAAAAAGTGTGAAATAACTTTGATTCTGTAGAGTCACCACCCTTTGCTTGGTTGTTGATGCGCGGTTATCCAGGTGCAGAAATCCCAAAAGGTTGATTCTGTTCATCTGGATGTTTCAGCATTGTCAGGTGACTCCTTCAGTCTCAGCTGACTGCAGGTTTACAACCTTATAAACAGGAAATAAAGACTGAAACCAGCCCACTGTGTGAACAATGGGCTGTGAGGTCAGTTTCTTGATCATTAAAATTGCAGATTGTCGTTGATCAACAGTCACTGATGGTCAAGACATTTGTCAAAGCTGGGAAAGCTCCAGCCGATCCAGGAGAGAAGGACAACCGCTGCCTAAGAGAAACCTGCAGTGATCCCGTACGTGTCAGGAGTATCGGAGCAGCAGAGATGTATTTTTTCTAAATACCGGGTCTCTGTGGCTTTTAAACCCCAAAACACGCTGCGCCAAAAACTGGTCCACCCAAAGGATCGGGTCCCCGACACCAACAGAGTAACATAGTGTTAAGTGCAGGATTTATACACACAGTAATGATGGACTCTTGTTTCTCTTTAATTAGCTGATTGGTTCCTCCCATAAGATGAATTCTAACAGTTGTCAAATAGGCTGTCAGCTGTACCAACTCCACCAATGAACCCTGACGGGCACACCTGTGAGGTGAAGCCATGTCAGGTGACGACATCATGAAGCTCACTGGGAGAAGGCCGAGGGTTTGCAGCGCTGTCGACAAATCAAAGGGTGAAATCTAAAATATGAACACATTTATCTGTTTTTTCTTTGCTACATGATTGCATACATGTTGCTTCATATATTTGATGTCTTCAGTATCAACGCTGTCGAATGTCGTAAAAATAAGTGAGGTGTGTCCAGACCTTTGACAGGTAGTGTATATCCACCGTCTCTCTGAATATTAGAACTTATGAGTTTAGAGCTGAGAGCTTCTGTTCTCCACAGAGGAGGACGAGGAGCTGAGAGCAGGATGAAGGAGCAGAGAAGCTCAGGACCAAATATCATTTATAAAAAATGACCAGAGAAACTACAGCAGAGCCCTCTAAAATAAAAGCCCAGTTATGAAGCGCTTCGAGTGTGTTGGAGGTCGGTGAGCTTTGGAAATCACTTTGACCTGAAACGCTGATTGTGCAGCTCTGTTTGCTTTCCGGGCCGGGCGGCGCTCCATGTTTACTGAGTAAATGCCTCCACCCACCACCACCTCCTGCTGTCAGAGAGATGCAGTCACAATAAACAGCTGCTTAAATACGGCATTAATCACATATGGAGGTCTGGACAGCTGATGAAGAGTTGATGATGTGACAAGTACCCGAGGGCCTGACCTCACTTCCTGTCATATTCAGACACTGGTATTAAACACATAAGTAAACCTCACAGCTACAGGTTCCTTATTGCTGTTTTTATATACAGGGAGTGCAGAATTATTAGGCAAGTTGTATTTTTGAGGAATAATGTTATTATTGAACAACAACCATGTTCTCAATGAACCCAAAAAACTCATTAATATCAAAGCCGAATGTTTTTGGAAGTAGTTTTTAGTTTGTTTTTAGTTTGAGCTATTTTAGGGGGATATCTGTGTGTGCAGGTGACTATTACTGTGCAGAATTATTAGGCAACTTAACAAAAAACAAATATATACCCATTTCAATTATTTATTTTTACCAGTGAAACCAATATAACATCTCCACATTCACAAATATACATTTCTGACATTCAAAAACAAAACAAAAACAAATCAGCGACCAATATAGCCACCTTTCTTTGCAAGGACACTCAAAAGCCTGCCATCCATGGATTCTGTCAGTGTTTTGATCTGTTCACAATCAACATTGCGTGCAGCAGCAACCACAGCCTCCCAGACACTGTTCAGAGAGGTGTACTGTTTTCCCTCCTTGTAAATCTCACATTTGATGATGGACCACAGGTTCTCAATGGGGTTCAGATCAGGTGAACAAGGAGGCCATGTCATTAGTTTTTCTTCTTTTATACCCTTTCTTGCAGCCACGCTGTGGAGTACTTGGACGCGTGTGATGGAGCATTGTCCTGCATGAAAATCATGTTTTCTTGAAGGATGCAGACTTCTTCCTGTACCACTGCTTGAAGAAGGTGTCTTCCAGAAACTGGCAGTAGGACTGGGAGTTGAGCTTGACTCCATCCTCAACCCGAAAAGGCCCCACAAGCTCATCTTTGATGATACCAGCCCAAACCAGTACTCCACCTCCACCTTGCTGGCGTCTGAGTGGGACTGGAGCTCTCTGCCCTTTACCAATCCAGCCACGGGCCCATCCATCTGGCCCATCAAGACTCACTCTCATTTCATCAGTCCATAAAACCTTAGAAAAACCAGTCTTGAGATATTTCTTGGCCCAGTCTTGACGTTTCAGCTTGTGTGTCTTGTTCAGTGGTGGTCGTCTTTCAGCCTTTCTTACCTTGGCCATGTCTCTGAGTATTGCACACCTTGTGCTTTTGGGCACTCCAGTGATGTTGCAGCTCTGAAATATGGCCAAACTGGTGGCAAGTGGCATCTTGGCAGCTGCACGCTTGACTTTTCTCAGTTCATGGGCAGTTATTTTGCGCCTTGGTTTTTCCACACGCTTCTTGCGACCCTGTTGACTATTTTGAATGAAACGCTTGATTGTTCGATGATCACGCTTCAGAAGCTTTGCAATTTTGAGACTGCTGCATCCCTCTGCAAGATATCTCACTATTTTTGACTTTTCTGAGCCTGTCAAGTCCTTCTTTTGAGCCATTTTGCCAAAGGAAAGGACGTTGCCTAATAATTATGCACACCTGGTATAGGGTGTTGATGTCATTAGACCACACCCCTTCTCATTACAGAGATGCACATCACCTAATATGCTTAATTGGTGAGAAGGGTCAGCTGAGGGTCAGAAGAAAGGGTGGCCTCAAAATAGGAGGAGCTAAAACAGCTTCTTTCAGACTAATGCTTCAATCTTAAATATGATCAACTATCTCTAATGATCAGCTATGTACCACAGGCCTTCAAGCTGGCTGTAGTTAAACCTTTACTCAAAAAGCATCTCTAGACCCAGCAGTCTTAGCTAATTATAGGCCAATCTCCAACCTTCCTTTCATATCAAACATCCTTGAAAGAGTAGTTGTCAAACAGCTAACAGATCATCTGCAGAGGTTTATTTGAAGAGTTTCAGTCAGGTTTCAGAGCTCAGCAC